>NC_056690.1:19373125-19677718 GCF_018350215.1 Panthera leo
GGGCGACAGAGGCGGCCAGTGACCACTGCCACTGTGACCCGGCGAAGGAGCGCTTTTAGAGCTACACAAGGAAGAGTGGTCATTCTGTCATCAAACAGCACACATTCTATATAAATAAAAAGTAAGAAGGGGGAGGAGGTAGGGGGAGGGAACGAAAATTGGCACAGACACTGATATATTGCTTTCCAGTTTCAATGCGACAGATGCAAATCATGACACCAGGGGAACAGAAACGAGTGCTGGGTGTAGCTTTTCTAAGCAGAGTGTGTTCCCCTTGCAGGGCTGGAGGGATGCTAAGATGGATGGGGCTGGGAAGCCAGGCCAGAGGCGGCCCAGAGCTGGAGGCCTAAGAAACCCAGTGAGTCCAGAAATGTGCAGAGGGCAGAGGACCCTGCTCCCTGCCTCTACCCCCAGGAGAGCCACACTCCTTTAAAATGGTGGGTCTGCTCTCCTCGCAAGGAAAAAGTACAAAGAAATAAATATGGTATGTGGACATAAAACCTTTAAGAGACTTTGTTTTCTGCTGCCCTTCCCCACCCCCACCCTGCTTCAGCAGGTCCACAAGCAGAGGGGAGGCTGGAGAGCACATGTCCCCCCATGTGCTGCGAGTTTGGGCAAGAGCTGCCTATTGACGTGTCAGGCGAGCCCTCCCACCCCCACCCCTGCCACCCAGGACATGGGAGGGATCATGGGACATTGCCACCGTTACTGGTGTAATCATGTGACAAGCAAACACCTTTTCCTGAGTCACACTATTGCTTTCCTCCTCTGGTTCACTACATTCTCTTTTCTTGCAAGACCAGCATGGAAACTTGGCTTCTCAAGGTTTTTCTCCTTGCCCTAACCCCTCTCTTAAAAAAAAAAAAAAAAAAAAAAAAAAAAAAAGGATGCAATTGTTTATAGATCTATTTCTTCAAAAGACTTAGCGGCCTCCCTCGTTCTCTTTTCTACAAGCTGGATGGTCAGGAGGGTTACCAGGAATGTCCTGGCTTCTGTACCGGTATCTGGAGAGCAGGGAGGGGAGGTAGCTGCCAGTCCCTGTCCTTCTACCTGCTCCAGGACAGGAGCGCCCCACCCTGAGCCTGGCCAGTGGAACAGCCCCCTGCTCCTAACCACCCCCTCCCCCCACATTCCTGACGCTCAGGAGACTTCAGAACCGGCCCCTGACAAAAACAGAGTTGGCGTGTAGAGGAAGACAAAATGCCGCTGGGACACGAATTGTCCATGGAGTACATTCTAATATCGTATTAGTTATCTGAATCTGTTAGGAAAAAAATTAGAAACTATGTAGAAAACTTAAAAATATTCAAGTATCAAAAGGCTATTCGGATCAAAGTTTAAAACGAGCTGTCAGCAAGCTGTTGCTGCCGAGAGGAAACTTTTACAAAAGTTTACTGAGTTTGTTCAGCAGAGAGCAAGAGAATGAAGTGACTGATGTCGGGGGATGATCAGGGGGAGGGAGGGTGTGGGCAGAGGGGGCGACAGGCTGGAGGAAGCCAGAAAGACTGAGGCCTTTTTAAGCCAAAGAGGAGAGCTTGTGCCCAACAGGCAGTGGACAGGGTCACTATCCCTGGAGAAGAAGCCATAAAGTGCGCAGCCTGGGCCTCCCTCCCCCTGGTGTCAGTCCTGGACAGACAGACAGGCGTTACAAGGCTCCACGGGGAGCTGCCTTCTGAGGGGCACATGAACAGCAAAAACAACGCAACAGGACAGAATAGGAAGACCCATTTCTGGACAGAGTTCCTTCTAGAAAGAAGGAGAAGGAAGGAGGCGAAAGGGGTCAAACGCTACACAGTGTTGACTTAGCTTTTCAAACTCTGTTACACAAACAGAGTTAAATTTCTAAGTCAGGGAAACTGAAAAGCCCCCACCCACACAGGGACAGGGCTGTGGCCCCCACGGTATGAAGCAGCATTGGTGTTTATTCAAGACACGATAGTGAGGGAATCTGGTCACGTTCCCTTCTCCCTGGAGAGGGTGCATCTTGACAAGCGTTCCAGTAGAAATCTCTTAAACTCTGGTAAGTTCGTAGAAACCACTCCCTTCACCTGGTCCCACGGCCAGGCCTGCTGCGCGCTGAGGCATGCTGGCTTGGGGCACCCTCTGGTGGCAGCATGGAAAACCACAGTCTGAGGCTCCTTGCAAGCTCACAGGCCCAGGGGCCGGGGGGCGGGGTCCAGAACTGCCCAGGCCACTTAGCCTTTTGCCTTGGGTAGTTGTCTCTAGGCAGTCCCTAGACAAGGGTAGTCCAGCCCTTGGGGGCGGGGTGGCCTAATTACTCCTCAAGAAGATTCGGTTCCCACTCTGTGGATAGCCCGTTTTTCCAGGAGGTTTCCAGGCCGTTCTGCTGGCCTCTCAGAGATGGAATTGACCCTTTAGACTTCAGTGGAGAATAGGATGCTCTGTCTCTTGCTGTCTGGGGCAGGGATGGCCTCCAGCTGCAGGAAGTACAGCAGCACCTGGACCTGCCGGGGCAGAGCAGGGAGGAGGAAAGAGGAAAGTGGCTCAGAGGGGTGCTCACAGCTGCAGAGTGTGCTGGCGACACGAGCCCCTCCCGCCAAGAGATCTGAAGGCCCCTGAAAATATCAGACAGGCCTTGAGAAGCCCCAGTAAGAAACAGAAAGAAGGACAGTGGCCTGGGTCCTCCCTTCCCCTCCCAGCCACACGGCCTCAGGCAAGTGCCTCTCTCAGCACCTTGGACCCCTCCCCCTGTACACCTTGGATGGGAATAACCCATAGGACCCTGGGTGGGCCAGGCAGAAGCCACCTCTGAGATCAGGCGGCATGAGCTGGAGCCTGTTTCTGCTCATACCTGGGACATGACTTCCAGGGACCAGCTGTCGGTCATGGATATGGGCTGGCTGGGGTTGGCAGGGAGCTTGCTCTCCTTCTCTGATGGCCGGAGCAGCGTGGGGCCGAAGACTGTGGCAAGGTTGTGCAGGGACATCTTGTTCACCGTCTCCTTCTCTGCCACCCTGCAGAGGGCCAAAGCAGAGGGTGCTGTTGAGACACGGCCTTCAGGATGGAGGTGAGGTGGAGGGGCCAGACCACTCTGGAGGGTGGCTCAGGGAATGTGAGAGTGGGAGCCACCCCTTTCTGCCTTGGGTTGGCTCCACAACACAGACACCCCACCCCTGGATGTGCTGGAAGCAGACTGCACCCCGGTTCTTCTGGGTTGGAGGGGCCTAGGACAAAGAGCACCTGGGGCTGGCAGGTGGCTGGGCCAGCTGTGGGCCATGACCTGGAGCGGGGAGGAAGCCCAGGCACACCACGGGCCATGGCTGAAGCGCTTCACTCTTCCCTTAAGGCCGTGGAGCAATACCCAGAACGGATGAGTAACCACAGACAGGGGTGGGGGGAGAGGGCCCTAGGAGCCATGGAGTGTGACAGTGTGACTAGGGCCTAGGAGCCAGTGGGCCACAAGAGAACGTGCCTTGCTGCCTGGGGGCCCCTGAGGAAGAGCTGGGGTTACCTTTTCAGGTGGTCCAGAAGGAAGAGGAAGGTCAGCAGGTTGGCCTCTGGGAGCGACAGCAGCAAATTAAGCATGCAGCTCTCCTTTGCAACGGGGTCTGAAAGAGCTGCAGGGGGTTGGGAGGGGTGTTATTCTCAGGGTCATGACCAAGTTGGAGGCCCCTCCTGGGGCTCTCAGGGCAGTCCAGGCCCATCATTGTCCTGGCCCACATAGCACTGGCCCCCAGTGAGGATCCAGTGCCAGGAGGTGGCAGGCATCACCGCCCTCCCAGCCGACCTGGCCATTCCCACCTTCTGCTCAGAAGAGCCCAAGGCATGAGGAGCTGAGCATGGACTGAAGCATGAAGAGTGAGGGCAGGAAGGTTTCAAGGCCCTGGAAGTTCCCTCATCACCCTGCATACCCTGGGGGTCCTCTGCTGAATGAATGGCCCTGGAGGCTGGGTGTGGAAGCTGCAGTTGCCTTGTCCCCCCACACCCCCACTTCGGACACCACCCTCCAGGAGGACCTAGGGTCAGGTTGGGCTTGAAGCCCTATGTGACGGGACCAGGAGCTGGGGTTAGAGGAGCAGAGGGGCACTGCAGTGAGGAGGAAGGAGCCTCCAGGACCCCATACTCCGGTGTGCCGCAGTGGTACCAGCCCTTTCACCCTTTTGGGCTCCTTGGAGGAATGGGGACAGCAGGAGGCCCTTTGAGGATAGGCAAAGGCCTTCTAGGACCAACTAGGTTCTTGGTCCACTGCCACTGTGAAGTTTGGGCTCAAAGGTGGACCATGGTGGAGGGGGTGCAGCTCACCCTCACCTTGCTGTTGACATCTCTCCCACCTCAGAGCACCACTGGACAGGAGGGGCTGGGAAGACCTCCCATGCTCACCGATGCCTTCGGCGAAGTTGGGGTAGAACTCGTCGGTGAAGAGGGGCTCCGGCAACTCACGGAAATACAGCTTCAGCGTTCCGGCAATGGCGTTCACATCCATCTCACTCATCATCACGGACACATCCTTGTTATCTGGAAGGAGCGTGGAGATGAAGCACGACCTACCTACTCACGGAGACCAAGTAGGGTTCTGCTCTCCCTGCCTCAGGCAAGTCAGCCCATAGCAGGCAGATGGTTTTTGGGGTTCCTCCTTTGAGCAGGTTGTGTCTTCTTCCAAGCATGCCAGCAGTTCTGGCAGAGGAGGCGTCCTCCCGACCCCTCCCTTGCTGGGCAAGGGGAGGCCTGGCAGCAGAGCCACCACGAGAGGCTGTCAAGGCCAGTGGAGGTATCATAGACACGGTGCCCGGGCAGGAGTTGGGTGGCTACGCTCTGCAGCAACTACCTGACGGCAGGCATCTTCTGATACCGGGATTATTTGTGCCACTCTACAGTTTAAACCAGTGCCTTCCCTCTGGCCTCAGGTGGCCACTGGCCCTCTGTGTCACAAACCAGGGAGGGAAGAGTATCCAGGCACGATGTCCTGGCTCTGCCACCTTCTACTCTGAGGAGCCTCTGGGGTCTCAGTGGCCTCATCTGGGGATTGAGGTAGTTCCACCAACTTAGAAGTCAGACCACACTGACTCCAAAGCTTTGGTCGGCACCTCTTTCCTACCCTGTGAAGGGAGGTGGGGCGGCCCCACATAAGCCCCTGGGCCAACTCCACGAGAGCCATGCACATGTGGCTCAGACAGGAGAACGGGCTTCTGCGGAACCTCCTCTCACCCCTCCCTCTTCTTTTCACTGGAAAAATCAGACAAGAAGTGAAGAAAATGTACGGAGCCTAATATACTCAGCAGGAGCCTTGACCATGGAGGGTGCAAGGTCACCACACCACACCCCATCCTGCACCGCGTGGGGCCGACACTCACTGACGTCAAAGGCCGCCTTCAGCGCCTGGATGTCTGTGGCCACTCCAGACACACGGTAGATGCCTACTTCCTCCATGCCCCGCCGCTCGATCTCCTCCACGCACTGGCGCACGATGTAGGGCACCTTGGACCTCTCTCTCCTGCAGGGTGAGGGGAAGCACCTTCAGTGCCTGGCAGCCCCTGGCTCAGGCCACGGGGCTGGACCCATCAACTGTCTGCACACCTGGATGCCTAGAGATGGGGGTGATGAAGAACCCCGGGTGTGGGCGTACACAGACCCTCCTGCTGCATGCCTTCCCTTTGCTCTCAGAGTTCATGATTACCATTGTTTAGATCTTATTAGGGTCTTTCTAAGGTAGTCAGATGACCTGTGAGTTATATGTGATCTTTAGGGAAGGTCGGGAGGCTTTCCTAGGTGTTATCAGCCATAGGAAGTCAGTTAAAACATTCCAGGCATCGGGTTAATAGGTGGCTGCGGAGTCCTGGACCCAGGCTTGGCTCTGCCAAGACTGCTATGTGAGAGGTGAACCCTGACCCCTCCAGGCCTGAGCAAGAGGTGAGCCCTGTACATAGCAGCACTCCAACACCTGCTGGATTGCTGGATGAACAACCCCACAGGGCTGCCTAACCTCAGCACTCAGAATCCTGTGGTTCTAAACACTTTTTGCTCACATCTTAACAACACCCAATTCCCAGAGTAGGAGTACCCTAAAAATAGGAGATGTGCTGTTTGGAGGGTCAGCTTTAGACTAGTTTAGCAACTGGATTCGGGAGCTCAGCAAAGTTCCTTCCCAAGCCACCCCCATTAGCGGTGCTTATTTGGGGTAACTGCTGACACAGTCCTCTCTGCTCAAGCCCAGGTCCACCCAGAGAGCTGTAGGGAAGGCTGGGGTGCAGCTGGGGGCAGGGAGTGGTGTTTGGATACAATTAGGTGTCCGGGGGACATGTGACGCAGGCTCTGGCCTTTGAGGTCAGGGGCCCGGCTGGATTCCAAACAGGGGAAGTGAATGGATTCTGGGAGGAAGAGGCCTGTGTCCCTGAGAACTGCTCTCAAACCAGCATACAAACTTCTCCTCACAAGTGACCTGTGCCCCAGGGGCTGGGGTTGCCACAGGAACCCTGACTGTGACAAATTCAGAGCCAGGGAAGAAGACCCTGACTCTGTGCTGCTCCAGTGGTAGTGTGGGAGCCAGCCCGCCGGCCTGCATGAGGGGGCGAGGACATTCCTGAACTGATGAGGACAAGTTTCTAGGTAAACACAGGAGGCAGCTAAGCACACTGAGTGCTCCATTGGCCTGAGAGGCATCCTGTGCTCAGAGGACCACGCAGAGAGTGGAGACCCTTGCCTGCTCTTTCCTTCAGAAACACCTGCTCGGCGGGGGTGGGACGGGGTGCCCTCTGTGCCTGAGGATGAGAGATGCATGAGCCCTCACCCCTCTCCACTCACTTGGTGACCACAGCAATCTTGACTCCGAAGACACCTGTCTGTTTTCGGGAAGGCATTCTCTTCAAGCTGAACTCCCTGCTGGTGAACTTGATGGAGAGTTTCACTTCAATCTGCAGGGGGAGGCAGGGAGCACAACCCTCTAACCCTTCTGAGACTCACAGTCTGAGTTCCCAGAGGCCCTGGGGGCTTGGCAAATCATCCCCCTCCCCAGGTAAGCGGGCTAAGATCCCAGCACAGGGCAGCCCCCTGGCCCAACTCAGCAAGGGCCAGGAACAGTCAGGGTGATTTAAAGATTGGCTCTTGCAGGACACTGCTCCCCACCCTAATCCCCACTGCTTCTCTTTCTTTCTTAATAGTTAACAAGAGGAAAAGCATAGAAAGTAACATAACAAAAAGCCATGAATTATCTATCAAATGTAATATTTTGTCATATATGCCCAGACCTCTCCTGGTAGGTAATTGTTTTGTTTCTTTTTTCTTTCTTTTTTAAAGATTTAAATCCTTCTGGGGCACTGAAAACTAATCAGGGATCTCCATTTCTACAGGCAGACCCCAGGGTTGAGGCCCTGCCTAACTTGGTGGTACCACTGGATCACTGTTTGGGGAGGGAGGCTCAGTGCCTGGCTGGTGACTATGACACCAGCCACCAAATGTTCATAGTGACTCTGCTTTGCAGCACCTCTGCCTCCTGCAGCCATGCCCCACCTCATACACTAGCTCAGGCTTAGCCTCCTTCGGACTGTTTTGGAAGGAATGGGGGCCACCCTAATCTTCTGGGAAAAGTAGGTGCCAACATACCCCGTTCATGGCGATGACAGTCCGCTGCCAGTCTCTGTCCTGCAGGGCCTGGGGGTCCAGCTGAAAGCAAGCAGTCATGATTACTAGGTGCCCTGGGGGCTGTGCAGAGATCCTGCCAGGCAGCAAGCAGCCCAAGCCTGTGATGTCTCCACACTTAAGTCAGAATTGGAGCCGGACCTCTGCTGGCACCTGAGAGGGGTCCAGAAAGGGGACCTGCTAGAAAACCCCTGGAAACTGAGAGCTCTCCTATGCTTCATGTGTCCCAGACTCACCCCTGGTGTGAGTTGGTGACAGCTCTGGGCCCTGCACCCTGCTCCTCCCTCCGTGCCTTCTGGATGGGAGCTCAAGTCCATGGCAGCAGCTGTCCTGCTCCCCCTCACCAGCCATCACAGGTGCTACACACAGCTCAGTGGAGGCCGAGCTGTCAGCTTAAATATTTTGGGAAACCCCGTTTCAATAGTAATTTTCAGAAGGTGTGCCAACCAAGAGTTTGAAACTGTTTTTTCCCTGTGTGTGCCTGGTGGTTTAATTGTAGGAGCCCATGCAGGAGGGGATCTCCAGTCCAGGCCAGTCCTATGGCTCAGAGTCAGGCCCAGAAGGATCCAGAGCCCAGCTCCAAACCACACAGCTAGTGACAGGGCTGGAGGAAGGCCCTCTGCAGCCCTCTGACTTCTACCCCACAGAGTACTGTCTGAGTGCCGGCCCACGGGACCATGCTGCCCCATCTCACCTGACAGCTTGTGCTGCTGTAACATACCCAACTTTGTGCTCAGGCCAAGCTCTCCCCATCTATGAGGTCTCCATCCTCCCTGTTTTGGGGAGCACACATTCACACCAGTGGGCTGGATAAATGAGCACCTGGGAAGAGCTTGTTTGAAAAAACAGCTCCCTGAGTTCTACTCACAGAGTTGCACTCACAGCTCAGGGTGGGATCTGGGGTTCACTTAACTAGAAACCTCCCTAAGTGATTCTGGTATAAAGCCAAGTTAAGGAGCCACTGTCTGACACCATGTAACCTGGCGTTCCTCATACAGGGCCTTATGATGCATGGCTGAAACTAGGCAAACCACTTGAGAGCAGGGTCCGTGTCTCGTGATTTCTGCACACACAAACTTGTGTGTACACACACACACGACGGTACTGAGCATAGTGCCAGGTCCAGTGGGGTGCTCAGGACAGGCATCCCATGTTTATCCACTGCAAGGGACCCAAGAGGTGACAGCCACGTGGACCTTGTGCAGGTGAGAAAACAAGGTCCAGTGGCTGCTACCTCTCAGCTGTGTGCAACCAGAGCCTCTATCCCTGCACTGCTTGGCATGGAGGCTCGTCACAGGCACTCCTGGGGTGTGGGCTCCCCTTACCTCCCCTTCACCATCCTACTGGTTAACATCTCCAAAGATTTGAAATGTACAGACACAATGACAAAGAAAAACAAAGGGTGGCAGAGTGTCTCCCTCCTGGGGCTGTGTGGTTACAGGTTCTTGCTCCATATCTGTCCCTGGAAGTTCTTGGGGGTGGGCATACTGTTGGGCCATGGGGACCCCACCCTGAGGGGCAAGGCCTGTCAGCAGGGACCAGTCAGTCACAAACCACTCAGAAAAGGAAACCTCCCAACTAGTGCTCCCCCGCTAGAGTGAATCCTAGGCATCCAGCTCAGGGAACAGCCTCCTCCGGGGGGAGGCAGGAGGGGGATGACGCTAGGGCCCTAACTCGCTCTCAACCAGACAAGGTATGGTGGGAAAAGGTAAGGGGGGGGGGGCATACTGCCAGACTATCACACTCAACTCCTGTGCCCTGGCTTCTCAGGAAGGAAGGGGATAGACATCATACCTCCGGCTCCTAAGGAAAGGGAGAGCTCAACACCGCCACCAGGAGTTTTCTTTAAAGGAGACACAGAAGCAGCTTCAGCAGGAAATCCCCTTCCCTTTCCCTCCCAGGAACAGTAATCACTGGATCCCTTTCCTCAATGTAGCCAACAGGCAGAGGGACCCCTGGTCCTACACGGCCCACCCAGGAGACCATGGCACCCCCATCTGCCCACCTTGCCCTTGCAGATGAGGTTTCGGATGTGGGTCCACATGGCCGTGCCCCGAGCACACAGGTGCTTTTCGGCAGAGGCCAGTCGGCTCCGGCTGGCCCGGCTAGGGTGGAAGTACCGTAGGAGGCCCTGCATGGCGGCGGGGGCAGATGGTGTCTCTCGCATCCCTGGCCCTGCTGTTCTGAGAGGCCGATGTGGCTAACAGGAGCACGTCCAGACAGAAGCGCAGATGGACAGTAGTGTGACAAACTCCCGGCCTCTACTGCCTTTTGACCACGCTTCTCGGGAAGCCCCACCCCTGCAGCCTGGCTCACCAAGGTCAAAGTTTCCGATCACCCCTGGATTCTCCTTTTTTGTGTGTGTTTGGAAAATAAACCCCCGTCCCCCCACCAACAGCCTATTGGTTACGGGAACTCCAGCGTGTCAGTTTTCTTTAAAGCCCAGAAAAGCCAAACTTCCTTCTCAAGTGGCTGGTTTCCTGTGGGCGCATTTGGAGACATTGAGTAACACACGTCTGCCTGGCCAGTCTGTCTCATGGCTGTACATGTTCTAGAGACCCCCTCCCCAGAGCCAGTACCACACCAGCTAGTGACACCAATAACAGCTTGCACAGTCTCGACTGGACTCGAGCAGAGAACACCCTGTGGCCCCCCTCCCAGAGCATGGCCAGCCCAGTGGAGGGGGGGGTTCAGTGCCATCGTCCACCACCAGCACCAATGTCCAGCCCCACTGCTACCTGGCCCCAGAGGCTGTGGCACGAGCTGGCCTCCAGAGTGCAGATCTGGGCCATGGCGCTGCCAGGCGGCTCCTCACCCAGCCCCCAGGACTCGCGGCAGCTCCAGTGGGAAAGACCGACCCCATGCTGGCTCAGCTCCAAAGAACAGACTGTGCCGAGAAGAGCGGAAGGAGCATGAAGAATAACACGATGATGAAGCCCAAGGCTCAGTGCAGTCCAGTCCCAAACGAAATTCAAGGCTGGCACGCGCTCTCATGTGGCTATTTAAAGGACCAGAGAAGTAAACAAGCTGGGGACTGGGATTTGGAAAAATAGATGACAGAGTGGAGAGAACCAGGAAATGGTGCTTCTGATGCCTGTGGGCGCCCCTCGGGGTCTCAAGGTCTCAGTGAGGAATGTGCCTGCTGCAGGGGGGCTGGAGGACTGGACAGGGACTGGGTGGGTGGGGGGTGTCTGCTCACACTCAGTGTTCTCAGAAGGAAGGGATGGTTTCCTGCTTGTCTCCTCGGGGTTGGGTGAGGCAGGGGCCTCGAAGGAACAACAGTGGGTAAGTGGGGCTGGTAGATGGTTGCCCCCGTGTGCCCAGGTGGCTTTGCTGAGGACCAGGCATTATTACCCTGAGCCTGAGAGGCAGGACTAAACAGTCCGCAGGAGGCAATGCCCATTCCCTCCTCATTAGCCTCCGTGTAGACTGTAGTTCCCCCTGTGCCCACTGTCACTGCCCAGGATGGTCCAGCAGGGCTTCCCCAGAGCTCCTTACTGAGCTCCATGTCTGCACTGGAAGCTACTCCCTGGAATGGGACTTCTCAGAGCTGCCCGGAGAAATCTCTCCGGGAGGGAAATTTGGTCTCCCGGTTCTGCTTTTGTTGTCACAATCTGTTCTCCTGAGCTCTAGCATCCACATCTTTAATTCTTTGCTACCCTTCTCTGATCCCCACCAGGCTCCAGCATCACTTAAAAGGATAAAGGAACACTGCCCAGGACATCTATGATCTAAAAGACAGATGGTAACAAGTGTTGGTTAGGCTGTGGAGAAACAGGAGCCCTCAGACTCTGCCGTTAGGGATATAAA
The DNA here is from genome assembly GCF_018350215.1 of Panthera leo. Taxonomy (NCBI): domain Eukaryota; kingdom Metazoa; phylum Chordata; class Mammalia; order Carnivora; family Felidae; genus Panthera; species Panthera leo. The sequence continues at coordinate 19,384,529 of NC_056690.1, forward strand.
ATACTGCAGCCACTCTGGAAAAGTAGGGCAGCTCCTCACAAAGCTAAACTTGGCTGCTCGACACAGCATTTCCACCCCCAGGTCTCCACACGGGAAGAATGAAAACATCCATTCACACAAAGACTTGTGTGCCCGGGAAGAATGAAAACATCCATTCACACAAAGACTTGTGTGCCCACGTTCACAGAAGCGTTAACGGTAATAGCCCCGAGCTGGAAACAACCCAGTGTCCATCAACTGGTGAATGGATAAATAAAACGTGGTAAATGAATGTACAGAATGGAATATGATTCAGCCATAATGAGGAATGAAGGGCTGGTACTTGCTATGATGTGCGGGATGCTCAAAAACTTGCTAAGGGGAAGAAGCCTGTTGCAAAAGACTACATAAATATACAATAATTCCATTTACATGAAACATGCAGGAAGGGCAAATCTATACACAAAAAGCAGATCGGCCTGGGTCTGGGGGTAAGAATGGTGAGTGATTATAAATGGGAATAAGGAAATCATTTTGGGGGATGGAAATACAGTAAAACCTTGGATTGCAAATAGCTTGTTCTGCGAGTGTTCCACAAGACAAGCAAATATTTCTAATAAATTTTAACTTGATAAACAAGTGATGTCTTGCAACACGAGTAGTACGTGATGCCAAATGTCACATGATCACAACTGAGCCAACGGTTCTTGAAATTTGCTTTGATATACAAGTGATTTGGGTTACAAGCATGTTTCTGGAATGAATTATGCTTGCAAACCGAGGTTTTACTGTATTCTAAATCTGGATTGTTGTGATTGTTCTACAACTCTGTAAATTTACCAAAAATGATTGAATTGTATACTTATAATGGATGCATTCTATGGTATGCCAGCTAAAGAAAAAAAGATAGGGTCCCAAACTGGACCTCAGTTGAGCAAGGAGGGTCCAGGTCACATGGCCACACTTTCTCCACGGTGGTAGTGGTATGCTTCTTCAGGACAAATCTTGGGGAAATCTGTACAAGAAGGATTTGCTCACATGTTTTTACATGTTCGTAACTTCTACAGCCAAAAATCTTCCTCAGATGTTTGTTAAAAACAATCATCACCCATTTTATGTTACTGATGCAAAAAACCCTTTGGACCTGCTCCCTCCAAGATGGTTTAAGAGGGGACATTGGTTTCTCCTCTTGCTCACCCCCAACGCAGGCTGCACCTCATTCATCTCTGAGCACCGCACCCCCAGCCACGCAGGAAGGCATCCCTCCTCCCCCCAATAATAGGAGGCCCTGGCACAGTGAATGGCTGTGTGGGTGGACAGTGCATGGCCCTGAGATAATCCCCTGTAATGAAAGGCTGGATCTCTCGGTACCCTTGTAGTAGTACCTGCTGTACCCAACTACCGAACTGAAAACCACATCTCCCCCAAACCCCATCTCCTTCCCACCTGACCACAGCTCTTACTCTTTTTTTTTTTTTTTAAATTTTTTTTTTCAACGTTTTTTATTTATTTTTGGGACAGAGAGAGACAGAGCATGAACGGGGGAGGGGCAGAGAGAGAGGGAGACACAGAATCGGAAACAGGCTCCAGGCTCCGAGCCATCAGCCCAGAGCCCGACGCGGGGCTCGAACTCACGGACCGCGAGATCGTGACCTGGCTGAAGTCGGACGCTTAACTGACTGCGCCACCCAGGCGCCCCACAGCTCTTACTCTTATTTCGGTTGACGTCTGCCTCTCCTACCAGCCCCGACGACAGGGCTTTTGTCTATTTCATTCGCTGTGGTATCTCAGGGCCAAGACATGTGTTTATAAGACATACAGTATAAACATATTTAATATACACGTGTTGCAGTACACATTGGCACAGAGTGAGCATTTGGTCACTGGGAACTGCTGAGAGCCAGACGTTTGCCCTCTTACAGGTGAGGGTGCCGAGGCTCCAAAGGGTGGCTGTAAGAGACTTCTGAAAGTGGCTTTTCCACCATGCTGCACCGAGCAGGGGCTGACTGTCATTCTGCTGAGGGATTTCATGAAAGGGCAAGTGGCTGGGTCTGGGCTCCCATGTCCATTCCTGTACCCTGTGGACATGTTAACTGTTTGTTTTTTTTTTTTTTAATTTTTATTAGTATTATTTTTTAATGTTTTTATTTATTTTTGAAAGAGAGACAGAGTGTGAGTGCGGGAAGGGCAGAGAGAGAGGGAGACACAGAATCCGAAGCAGGCTCCAGTCTCTGAGCTGTCAGCGCAGAGCCCAACCTGAGGATTGAACCCACAAACTGTGAGATCATGACCTGAGCTGAAGTCGGACGCTCAACTGACTGAGCCACCCAAGCACCCCATGACATGCTAACTCTTTAAAAAATGGTGGTAAAATATATATAACATAAAATTAACCATTTTTAAGTGCACAGTTCAATGGCATTAAGTACATCCATAATGTTGTGCAATCACCACCACTACCTATCTCCAAAACGTTTTCATCATCCCAAACATCATATCTGTGAAACAGTAGCTCCCCATTTCCACCCTCCTCCGGCCCCTGGTAACTTTTATTCCACTCTTAGTCTTGAGGAATTAGCCAGTCTTAGATACTTCATGTAAGTGTCATCATATATTACTTATCCCTTTGTGTCTGGCTTCTTTCACTTATGTCTTCAAGTTTCATTCATGTAGTGTGTATCAGAATGTCCCTCCTTTGTTCTGGCTGCATAGTATTTCATACGGATATATCACACTTGGCTTATGAACTCACCAGCTGATGGGCACTTAGCTTCTTTCCAGTTTCGGGTTGGCATACTCAGTGCTGTGGCTGCACACGTGCGTGTCCAAGTGTTGGTGGCATCTCCACATTCATACAGCTGTTGCTGGGCACTTCAGTGGGCTCTTGGGGCACAAGTGCCACAGAACTGGTGGTCGAATGAGGATACTGCCCGTGAGTGGGCAGACCTTACAGTGAGGTCTTGGTGAGGGCTGGAGTGTGGGTGCCAGGGCACCCCTGGAAAGGGGCACCGTTGGACCTGTCGGTCTGTATTCAACCAGGTTTCTACGCGTGAGGCAAACAACCCAGGCTGGCAGAGAAGTTTGGGAAACCACATACAGACAGCCCTAAGTACCAGTTTCGAATAAAGTAAGGGTCAGACCAGAGATCTGAGGCCCCAGTCTCAACCAAGACTCACAAAAAAATGTTTAAAAAAAAAAAAAAAATCAACTTTGACGTCCCCATTGGAACGTGAGTCGTGAGCCCAGCTAGACACATAAAATATCAGGAGAAATGGCAGATGACAATATTCTAGGATTTGATATAAAGTTAATCACTAAGAAGGAATAGGGTAGGGGGTTCAAACAACACAGAAAATTTGAAAATGGAGAAGAGAAGGGTGCCTGGGTGGCTCAGTCAGTTAAGCAGCTGACTTTGGCTCAGCCCTCCGTTCTCCTCTCATGGAGACTGCATCATTTAGGAGGGGAAGCAGGGATCTGCCAAGTCATCTGAAGAGCAAGAGCTGGAACCTCAGACTCAGGCCAGTGGTTCCTGAACCCTCAGCTCACCACCATCATGTAAGGCAGTAAAACCAGACCGATCTAGGACCCCAGCTCTGGGAAATCAGGCCCTAGCTCCCCAGATGACTCTGACACCATGTGCCCAGACAGGCATGTGAGCAGCTTTGCTGGAAACTTGATTTCTGCCCCTGGCCCCTTGGAGGGACCTGCCTGGCCTCTGCCCTTCTGGCCAGCTGTGGGCTTCTCCTGGGCCCCCTCAGATACTCCCAGGGTGCTGCACCTTCTCCACCTCACAGGAAGGGCTTTCCACTAAACTTACGAGTCAAAGAGCATGTGGCAGGTGGGGGTGGAAGGCACCTGCAGGAGAAGGCCATGCTATTCCTACCTCCCCTACCCCAGCAACAGGATGGACAGGGCTACGTGTCTGTCCCACATGGCATACTCAGAAGGTGCCTGGTATTATTGGGAAAAGCCCCCACTCAGGAAGGCTGTCCCCCCCTAGAGTCACGAATACCCTCCCCTAAGGGTGCCCCACACAGAAAACAATGTCTGTGGGGGTTGGGGGAGGCAGAAAGAGGCCTGGCTAGGGTCACAGGGCGTCATCACCGCTCTTCCTCTGACTTCCTTCCTACTCGTATTGGGGATCCTGGGTTTGTAAACAAGCCCCCCCCTCCCCACGGGAATGGGGGTCCTCAGGGGCCAGGCTGGCCACTGCCTACTCTTTGTGAGTCACAAACGGACCTTGGTTATGCTGGGATTCCTTCCTGGCTAATGATTGCTCAGCGGCCAGGCTTTCCATTCACTCATCTCTTCCACCGAAGCAGACACAGACGAAGGAGTGGAGCCAGAGCCCGCCTTCTCCACTAACAGTGACGACAATGAGTAATAATAACAGTGGCAGCTGACACTGAAGGCCTCCACATCCGGCTTCGTGGCCCCCGAGTAAAGTTTACATTGAGGAAACAAGTTTATACAGGCAGTGATGAATTGCCCCAGGTCACAGGAGGCACACTGGGGCTGAGGAAGTGGACAGAGTCTCCCCTTGACCAAACCAGTCGGGCTCCTCTGAGTTGTTTTCCAATAGACCTCATTCTTGGGAATTTCCCTAAGAGCCCAATTTTAGCAAAAACCCTGCCTCGATATCCTTAATAGTGGATTACCCTCAACGTCTAACCAGATTCCTCATTTCTTCCCCCCGCCCCAGCCCCCAGTAACATCTGATTGCCCTGGCCTGCCCATTAGGTAGGTTTAGCCAGAATCTCCCTTACCCCTGATGTTTCCTTTTAGTAACTTCCAATCGATGACCGCCTCCCCCCACCACCCCACACCCTGCTCCTTGTCTATAAATTCCCCCTTCCCTTGTTATAGTCAGAGTTGGGGGTCCATCTCTCTCCCCTGCTGCAAAACCCCCCTGCAGTGGTCCCTATACCTGTATCCCGCTGAATATTGTTCACCTTTCTGTTCTAATGAGGTTGTAATTTTTTTTCTTTTTAAATACAGTCCATGTCCTCTACTCCTGTCCCATCTTGTCCTACTGAAGGAAAAGCAAGGGAGATTATTTGCTGAGGAGCACCTCTCAAAGCACCTGTGAGGGGAAACGCAGACGGGCTAGATGGCGGAAAGGGGCAGAGAACAGCCAGAGTTTGGAGAGATGCCCCAAGCCAGCCCCCATAACACCACTTGCTGTCTTCTTCCCTGGGACAGGACAGGGTGCTCATCTGACACGTCCGTGTGTCCGAGAGTGTTTGAGAGCACAGGTTATGTGCACGGAGGAATATTTTGTTTATATCCGGCAGTAATGTGGCAAAGGGTTTCCAAAGAGGTCTCAATACAATAAAAGAAGAGGACAAGTATCTGTTCTTTTCTCTCTTCCACTGAGACCCCCCAGTTACCCACCAGTGCTCAGAGGCTCTGGTTCAAATCTCACTGCCTCCTGGATTATTGGAAGGAGTCACCTATTGGAGAATTTGGATGATTTGAGTCAAAGGTTGGTGGAATCTGAGCCTCCTTTAGCCTTGTGTAATGGGCTGAAAAAAGGGGCCAGACACCCAGCCTGTCTGCATCCTCAGATTGCCATTGGGCTCTGCAAGATGGGGGTCAGGGCTGGGTGTGGAGAAGGGATGCCCAGGCTGGAACAGATGCAAGCATGGAAAGGGAGAAGGGAGGGGTAGAAAGAGGAACACATTAGTTGTGAAGCAGCAGAGCAGAGCCCAAGCTGTGACTGTTGCCCAGTAATGCCAAAACATGTCAGTTTTCAAAGATGTCCAGCACCGGCATGCTCACAGAATAGCGAAATCTGGAAAACTTAGTGTCCATTAAGAGCAGAATGGCTCAACGATGTGGTTGATTCAATCCATGGGATTCTCCGTAAAGCCAAGAAGGTGAACGCAATCTATGTGGAAATACAGAGTTGGATCTCAAGGACACTGGGGGGTCAATGTCTCAAGGACACTGGGGGGCTGCAGAGTGGTGAATGTCTGCATTGGGCATGCGAGCCATTCCCAAGCATCACCCCAACTTTGCAGTGGGTGTACGTATCGGTCAAGATGCGACGCATGCTGAGCTCATGGGGGTGACCCTGGTTGGGGAAGGTACCTGGCTCGTCAAAGATCCTTGGATAGGACCCTAAGAGTGGAACAACTGAAGAGCACTGGCTTTCATTTCTGCTTCTTCCACCCAGAAGCCTTTTGCCACCAAGACCCTACAACTGGCTCAATGGTGTGCCAGGCTCATGGGAAGCAAGGAGGAACCATCTCCTTCTCCCTTAGCATCTAAGTCACAGGTAGGACTCAGGTCCAAGACATCCACTGAGTGCCCCTGGACTAGGAGCTGGCCTACACAGACTCTGCCCATTGAAAGAGGATTTCAACTACCTCCATTACGATCTCAGTCCGTACTTCCTCACTGATGAAGTTCTTTCCAGCTCATCTCTTAACTACGGCAAAAGAATTAGCAAGCAAAGCATCCCCTGAGAACTGAAGCTACCCCTCAAGTAATAAGGACTATCCTGATGTCAGCAAGACACGACATGACTGACCCCAAGACAATGCTTCACCTGACCATCACTGCCCACCTGCATACGCCCACCGACCTTTGTCCCACACTTATCTCATATGAACCTGGAAGCATTTTTGGCATGTTGGAGACAGTCTTTGGGATTCTAGTCCTGTCTTCCCAGTGTTGGCCTCTCTGAAATAAATTCCCTATTTCACCACCACTCCTCTCTGTGCCTTTGGATTTTATCAGCAGTGAGTGGCAAACCTGGTCTGTTTGGGACCCCCTCTGCCCCAGTTACATCTTCTGAGAGGGGCCAAGAATCCTGCTTTCCCTATGCTGGGCAAGGCTGCCCCACTGATCCCCCCAACATGCACCCCACACTTCAGTGGACTCACTGGAGTATTGCCCCAGGCTGGTCTTACTGCCCACCTTAGGAGAGTCCAGCCCCAGGTCCTGTCTGTAGGGTCAGCTGAAGCCTTGGACCTGCTCTCCTAGGAAGGTATGGGATGTGGCGCGGGGGTGGGGAGGTGCTTCATTAGTTTCCTTTCTCTGTGTCTTTGTGTGGGGGTAGTGTCTGCCCCCTGGCTGGGTGATGTCTGCTGGCAGGTAGGTGGTGGGGGGGGGGGGGGGGGGGGGGGCCAGGTATAAGGTGGTCAGAGGAGCATTTTTACTTTTAGATCTGGTCTCAAGGTATGGGGTGGGAGTGGGTCCCTGGAGACCCTGAGCCACTGAGTTCCCTAATAAGCTTCCAGGGTGGGGAAACAGGCAGCGTGAAAACTGTCCTGAGGACCTGGTGAAACAGAGGGAATCAGAGCCACTGCTCAGGGAGGACTTGCTGGTCTGAATGAATGCATGTGGGCCCTCCCCAATTACTCAGGGGAGACTCATCCTTCTCCTTCATTCCTACCGCTTAGTATTTCAGCACAAAAAGAATTTTACTTCTTGCCCTCAGGGAAGGGAGGTGGGGCTTCATGGAGAGCCCCTTTCTCCCACAGACACCTGGAACGCGCAGCCAGCCCACTCCTGCTGGAGGCTTTGTCGAAGGATCTGAGGGTCTGAAAGGAGTGGAACAGTCAGTGCCCACCTCCAGGGCAGGGCAGGGAGGAAACTGCTCAGCTGGGTCTGGTAAGATGCCCTGTAAGGAATGTGTATATCAGGGTTTCCCCTGATGGGGCACAGAACTGCACAGGTGAGGCCGTGAGAAACACAAGGCAGGCGGCGCAGCTCCTGTCTGCCAAGAAGCACAAGGGCTGATGGTGGGCTTCCAGTGGCTAGGCAAGCTTCTGAAGGACCGAGGGCCTGCATGGTTTTCACTGAGGACCTGGGGTTCCCTTGCTCGTCCTGTATGGACACTTACTCTTAGCCCATCAGGGGGCTTCTACGCCAACTCTGGTGGGGGGGGGGGGTGTGTGTGCTGTGTCTGCCCTGCTTAGGGATGCAGTTGCACCCCCTGGAAGCCGGGTCTAGAAGCCATAGAGAAGATGTCAGGTGGGTAGACTCCAGGATTTTTGTGCTTTTTCCAATTTGAGATGGTCTCTGAACTGCTAACTGCAGCCCACAGCACCGCCTCACCGTTTTGCCTTTGGACTTTGCTAACTAAGGGTATGGAGGAACTGAGGCCCCCGCTGCAAAACAAGTCAAACTGAACTTCCTGTGGGGGCAAGATGGGGCATAACAGGCACTCAAACAGAGAGAGGGGCAGGAATTCCCCCAACCACTCCCAACTTGTGGAGCCAGGCAACCTCAGTGTCCCAGAAGGTCAAATGGGGAAAGAAACTGGAGCATTTGGAGGAGGGTGTGGGCGGGTTCAGGGGCAGGTGTACGAAGCTGTGTCGGAGGTGGGGGGGGGCACACGGTGGTGGCAGAGGGACTCTGCAGGGGGCAGAGGAGGGCGGCAGCCTCACCTGGACTTGGCCCTTCCCCATGATCCTGTCTGTGCTCTCGCCGTCCTCCTTGGTGATCTTTGTTTTGTTGTAACACTTTTCATAGCAGAGAATCCTCAAGGTCTGGGAGCCTTCCAGCTCGATCTCAAACTCCTGTAGCCCCAAGAAAGGAAAGTCCCTTGTTAACAGGTCCAATGACTTCCTTGCTGCCCCAAAAGGACCCATGACTTGAGACCCTGCTTACTTTAGTCCTGTGACAAAGACCCTCAGAAGCTACTTCCCTGTGAGCATCCCATTGTGGCTCAATCTGGATGCTTCTGGAAGCTCAGAATGCCTCTCACACTGAATCCAAACTCCCTAAGCTAGTATGTCAAAAGGCAGTCCCCATTCCCCCTGCATCAGAAGCTCATGGGTGCTGGTTATAAATGCAGATATTCTATGGACTTTGGGTGATAATGATGTCAGTGTAGGTTCATTGATTAGTTGGGGAGGCTGTGCATGTTTGGGGACAGTGGGCATATGGGAAATCTCTGTCCTTTCTGCTCTGGACCTAAAGCTGTGGACCTAAAGCTGCTCTATAAATTAAGTTTATTTGAAAGCGGGGAAGGAAATCGACCCATGGAGGTGATATAGGAGAGGAAAGAACCGTTCTTATAGGTTTTCGAGTTGTCTGCTGTGGGATGTGTGGTGTTGACTTTCTCCTCCATCACCACATGATGTCTTCAGTAAATTCTACATTTCACACCAGTGTTTTTGCAGGCACAGGTTCACGGTGGGGAAATGGAAGAGGGTGGGGGAAAAGAAAGGAGATATTTCTGAGCCTGCATGGGGGTGGGGAGGGTGTGTGTGTGCCAGGAATGTGTAACAGCCCTGATGATCCATATGCACACCCAGGGTGGCCACCAGGTGATGCTGGTCTGGAATCCTCCATGCCTGGGTTCCTTGAGCCCTCTACTGCTGGTGCCTCCAGAACCCCTCCCTCATTGCCCCTGTCAGGTCATGCTCATTTACTCTCTGCAAAGCCTTTGATGGATCCGTCTGGCTGTGATGCTCCCTTGTCACGGCAGCCATCACCCTTTCTGCACAGATGCCCAGAGCTATAATGATTGGGCAATCCTATGGGCTCCCTGTGCCCCAGTCCTACTAAGGCAGCAAATCTGATGATGAGAGTCATGGATGCCAAGAAAGGAGAGCTGGGTGCTGGCCCCATGGCTCTACCAGCCACATGACCCAAAGTGGACCAGACAGCCACTTGGTCTTAGCTTCTTCTTCTCCAAGGGAGCAGGTGGTTTGCTTTCCACCCACAGCCTCAAGCATGAGGCTTTCCTAGGCCACAGCTACTCCAGAAACTGGGAAATGGCACTCTCACAGATCTGGGGACTTCATCAATATTGGCTACTCTATAATCATTCCCACACTCCCAAAGGCTCAAGGTGAGATGGTGAGCAAGTTACACAACAGCTCTCCAAGGTGAAGGAGAACAGAGCAGCAAACTATACAAATCCAACACTCGGCACAGGCAAGTAGGGTCCCTACCCCAGCCCTCCCCCGGCAGAGCCCCAGGCTTCCAGAAACCAAGAGGGCTACAGGGCTCATTCCAACTTCCGAGGAAAAACAGTATGGAAATCTACCAAGTAAACTAAGCAATAACAAAGGCAGCACAAAAAACCCTTTTAAGTTTCTTTTCCAAAACCTTCTCCAGAAAAATAGGCTGTTTCTTTGTGATGGGGAGTGAAGGGGGTTGGATTCTCAGGAACACAGAGATAAAATCTCTTGGACTGGTCGCCCCCCCTCCTCCCAGGAGATTCCTGGAATGCTGGTGGAATGTGGGCAGCGGAGGCGGAGGCGGCTGCCTGCGAGGAAAGACATTAGGGAGCCCAGGGCGGGTGGGGTGGGGGCGGTGTTCAGACTCTCCCCATGGAAAAGATCCTGGCCTGCCAGCCAGGGCCAACATACAAGACTTGCCTGGAAGTAGTGCCTCACCTCATTCCAGTTGGGCTCAGCTGTGTCTCTGTAAACGCGAGTCTTGGCTTTATTCACAAAATAACCGAAGGAATCAACCTCCAGGGTACAGTACAGATCTGTGGGAGGGCAACAAAGGGAAGGTGACCGTACTTTTCCATATTACCCGAATTTTCTATCAGAAGCAGGGGCTATTTTTGTAGGGGCCCAAGGGCAGGCTGCCCCAAGATGGGCGGGCCACTGGGACAAGATCATTCTGAGCTGAGAGCAATCAAGACCATCTGGGCTCAAGAGAAATTTTGCCCTTCCTGTAACTGCACAGAAGAATCTAAATTGGGGGGTCTTTCCCAGAATAAGGGTTATTAGCAGAGATAAATCTAATCTGAGTGACCTACTGGTGAGGCAGGGCAAACATCTAGTTGCTAAATATCTGCTCTTCCTGTTGTCCTGTGAAGTGCATTCCTTTCCTCTGAAGCCCCAGACCTCTGCCCCCTTCTCCTAGGTTCAGGATGACATATATGCCTCATTTTGCCTGTCTTTGTGACTTCCATGTCTGTGTGGATTCCCAGCGTGTGTGCTATTAAGTTTAATTTTTTCCTGTTAGTTGGCCTTGAAGGGGACAGGAGTTCTTGCTCCTTGACATTTTCAAAATCAGAAAAAAAAAAAAGTCTTAAGTTTCTTTTCAAAATAACACAACACTGAAATCAATAACCAATATTGCACTGCACATTAACTAACTAGAATTTTAATAAAAATTTGGAAAAAATAAAGCAAAACACCAGTGGCCAGCATGGGCCCCAGCACCTCACGTGCAGATTCCGCCCCGTGGTACAGCTGAACCAGCACCTGTCAGAACGTGTGCTCACCTGGTCATTTGACAAATCCTGGCTAAAGCCTCTATGTGAGCAGAACCCTATGGGTGGTGACCTGGGCAGAGATGAACGTACCATCACCATCAGGAGGATGATGCACAGAGAAGGGTGGGGCTAGGGGAAGTGCCGACCACCTGCGCAGACCCTGCTGTAAGTTTACTAGGTCAACTGGGGCAAAGGGTGCTGCAGGCCAGGATGGGGCACCAAAAACAGCTCACTGCTGGGAGAATTGTGGGGTGCAGGGAGAGCGGAGGTAGGGACCAGGGAGGAGGCCACTCCCAGGGCCTGGATGAAGGGTGGGGCAGGTGGCCAGAGGTAATGAGGAAACTCCACGGACAGAGAATGTCATCTTACTGATATGGCCAGGGAACCAGATGGTGGTTTCTGTCCTAGCCACAGGGCAGAGAGGGTAGCACCTCTCACTGGGGCAGGGCATAAAATAAGAGAAACAAGTTTGGGAGCCCAAGTGATAGATTCAGTTTCGGGATGTGGAGCGTAGAGTGTGGGACACTGGGGACTCAGACAGAAAGTAATAGAGGGAGGCCAGGAGACAAGAGTGGGGACGGAGAGGCAGTTCCAGACATCAACTGCGCTGTTGATGGAAGGGCCCCTGGGCCTAGGAAGAGGGAGTGTATGCAGTGAGGGAGGAAGGCCTAGATGGAACCCTTGAAAACACCAGCATTTGTGTGAGAGGGGTGTGGAGCAGGTGCTCCCAGGGGAACAATTACACCTATGTGACAACCTAATGGAGGTAAAATCTGCACACTGTACAATCCATTTGCTGTAAGTTTGAGGATTTTTAGTAAATCAGCATTGCCACTGTTGCAGAACACTGCTGCCCCCGCCCCCCCCCCCCCCCAAAGGCCCTTTGGAATCAACTTCAGGCAAATCTCCCATCCCCAGTCCCAGGAAACCCCTGCTAGGCTTTGTCTCCAAATTTTGCCTTAGAAATTTTACACATGTGGAATGATACAACATGTAATCTTTTGCACCTGGTGTCTTTTTTTGGGAATAATTCTTTTGAGGTTCATCCCTATCGTTGCCTGTATCAGTACTCCATTCCTTTTTATTGCAGAATGGCGCTCTGTCGCATGGATGAACGTGTTATGTTTATCAGGCACATCCAAGTCTTTATACAGACATGTTCTTATATCTCTGGAATAAATACTTAAAAGCAGGGCTGCTGGGTCACGTGGTACGGGTGTGTTTAACTTTTTAAGAAAGTGTGAAACTGTCTTCCAGGGTGGCCAAACCATTTCACATCCTCACCAGCGGAGTGTCTGAGGGTTCCCATTTCTCCATATCCCCACCAACAGTCGTCACTGTGTACCTTTCTGGTCATCACCATCCTGGTGGGCATGAAGTGGAACCTCAATGTGGTTTTATTTATTTTTTTTTAATGTTGATTTTTTAGAAGGTGCAAGTGGGATAGGGGTGGAGACAGAGGATCTGAAGTGGGCTCTGTGCTGACAGCAGTGAGACTGATGTGGGGCTGGAACTCACAAACTGTGAGATCATGACCTGAGCCGAAGCTGGATGCTGAACCGACTGAGCCACCCAGGTGCCCCCTCACTGTGGTTTTAGTTTACATTTCCCTATGACCGTGAGCATCTTCCCATGTGCTTATTAGCTACTTGTATTTCTTTGGTGAAGTGTCTATTCAAATCTTTTGCTCATTTTATTTTATTTTTATTTTTTTTTAATGTTTATTTATTTTTGAGACAATGCGACAGACAGAGTGCAAGCAGTGGAGGGGCAGACAGAGACAGACACAGAATCTGAAGCGGGCTCTAGGCTCTGAGCTGTCAGCCCAGAGCCCGCCGGGGCTCGAACTCACGAACCGTGAGATCATGACCTGAGCTGATGTCGGATGCTTAATCGACTGAGCCACTCAGGCACCCCTATCTTTTGCTCATTTTAAAAAACTGGCTTGTCTCCTTAGCACTGAGGTCTAAGAGTTCTCTAATATGCTCTGAATACAAGTCCCATATCATGTATATATGGTTTGTAAATATTGTCTTCTATGCTGTGGCTTGTCAGGGATTTCTTGTTTAGTTTTGCAGCATCAGTGGGACAGGTCAATAGCACAGTGCCTGTCCTCTGTCCTCCTAAGAGGGACGATGAGGACTTGTTTGGAGTGCCATGCTGAGAGACACAGTATGTGCCACCCTGGACTGAAATGAAACCAGCCCTCACTGATCTGACAGCTTGCGTAGCTGAGAGGCGTTCCCCGCCTGGGAGGGGAAGGATGAAAAGGGTAACCAGTTAGCTGTCAGCAGCCAAATCTACTCTACTGGCTGGGGTCAAAGTGCTCCCTGCAGCCCTCCTTGCCTGGAACTCAGGCTGTATTTCCTGGCTACAGAAAACTCCAGTGCCTGCAATTACAAGACCCGCCTGCAGGGGGCAACTCACCAGCTCACACATCCCGTCCACAGACCAAAGAAGGCAACAGTCCACTCTGGGTATCAACCAGCACAGGACCTCACCCGGTTAAGGGCCAAAGGCGCCTGATGATATTCTGAGCCACGACCCTGGTTCCAGGGTCCACAGCCTCCAGCTTGGTGCCCTGTCACCTTCTTCCTCAAAGTAACCACTTACTTGAACTCTGCTTAAAGCCGCTGGCGGAGTGGACGATGACATTGAGAAATCCATAGAGCCCCGGAGATTCATCATCTGCGCAAGAGACCAAAGAGGTGAGCATCGTTCTCCTGAGGGAGGCAAATGACAGGCTGTGCTTCAAAATCAACCCTCAATGGGAGGGTTTGCCATTTGCTCAGCATGGGGCCAGGTGATGTCATGAGCCAGAAACATAACCATTGTAGCCTCTGTCTCAGGGGTCTTAGGATCTGAGTTGGGTTTACAACACAGGCAGACCAGGGACTGGGTTGAAACACAGTAAGGTTCCCAGGACAGGAGAGGGGAGGGGTAGGGTGTGTCATGTGACATGCATGTTGTCATGTGAGGAGTGGCATGTGACATGTGTTCATGTGCACAAGCACATACCTATGAGTGGGAATGAGTGTACATAAGTGTGTGTGCAAGTGAATGCAAAACACAGCATGACCAAAGGTGTGGGTGGGAAGTGCCTGGCTGGGAGGACAGGGGAGCAGGACCAAACCCAAAGCACAGAGGATCCGAGATGCGTCATGTGACCAGGCACAAAGTCATGGGGACAGACCACCCCTGACCCATCCCATCTACCCCTGGGAGGGGCCAACAGACCCTATGCAGCACACACATTCTGTCAGGATGAAAACCCATGGTCTCACAGACAGTGCTGGCAGCAAAAAGGGAAAGCAGCCCTTGTGAGGACAGCGCACCTTCTTTGTTGATGGTCAGTGGAATGCTGTGGACGGTCTGAAGTTTGACACACGAATTGGTCAACATCTGCAGCTCCACGGATGTTAGGGAGAAGCTTTTGAAACCTGAAGAAAGTGGAACCCAGGTGCATCAGCCAGCCAGTCAGCATAGCTCCTCAGACTCCAGGGACACCCAGAGCGCCTTCTCCAATGTGCCTGCACTGGACCTGCACCACACCCTGGTGAGGAGCTGTGATGGCCAGGAGGGGGCGATCTGCTCCCACGAGAGGAGCTGGTAAGTGGCCAAGCAAGGTGTGGCTTTGGCCCAGGCTGGGTTTGGCTGGTGGGGACGGGATTAGCATTATGCTTGCAAACCCATGAGCTGGCCAGGCAACTGTGAGTGGTGACCTGCAGAACCTTCCCGTGGGGTATCCCCCCACAGACACCCAGTACAACCCTGCCCTGCACTCTGCTAATGAGGGCTCCCCATCCCCACCCGGTGAGGAAAAGGGGTTTATTTCTGTTACGGTGCTGAGCAGAGAATAGACGCTGACATGCTGCAAATGGTTGGGGTCCCCTGGTTACAAAAGGAAACCCGGGACATGAGCATGGATGGGCAGGGCAGCAGGCACCGGCCATCAGAGCTGCCAGGAGTGCCTCGTCCTCCAGGACACAGGGGCACTGCGGGGGGTGGGGGTGGGGGGCACTGGCTCAGCACAGGCACGGATGATAAGCTTGGAGGGTAGGGAGCTCAGGACAGGGCAGAGGCATGTGGGGCTCCCAGCCCACCTGGGACACAGTGCTCAGCCTGGCTCTCTCTGCAGACACTCTCAGAACAGTGGGCACACAGAGTGCACATGGGAACCTCTTAACAAGACAGCTGAGGAATCCCAAACTATACAGCTGGGGGGCAGAGGAAGGAAACAGGACCTGTGGCAGAGTCTGTCTTCCCACCCTTGAAGACGGCCAGACAGAACCAGGGGCAGCTCTGAGCTTGGGAGAAGCAGGAAAGAACAGCTAAGAGAGGGAAGCGCCCAGGGAATGGACTGCCCCAGACAGGAGCAAGCGCCCTATCCTAAGAGTGGTCAAGTGCTGGCCCCTCAGATAGCAGAGAGGGGCCAGCACAGTGTGGCTGTTCAGGCTGGTCCAGCCAAGGGCTCCTTTGGCAATAGCACCTGCTGAGGGGACAGGCAAGAGTGCAGGGGGAGCCACAGGGAGCAGGCAGGTTCAGGAGGCAGGCAGGGCATTGGGGGAAGGCATGGGTGGGGGGGTGGTGGGAAGGAAGGGTTCATAGGGGAGGTCAGAAAGTGGGAGGGGGTGATGCACAGGGGATGTGGGGAAGGCCTTGGAAAGGGGGTACAGGGGGTAGGGCCCTGGCAGGAGCTCCTGACCAATTTATTTTCTGAATCAGAGCTCCCTGTAGCCTCTCACTTGGATAAGAGTGCCACTGCCCAGCTCCTCAGGAAGAAAGAAAAGGCTTGAAACCACAGGAGGAGATGAGCATCCAGGCCTGAGGTTCTCAGCCTCTACATGCGGATGCCACTTACACTTCTTCTGCTGCTCCCGGATGTTCTCTCTCCACTCAGCACGCTCATAGTCAGATGAGATGAGGAATGTGTAACTCTAGGGGGTGAGAAGGAGAATACACCCTGGTTACCTCCACTGCAGCTCAGGCACCCACATAGAGTCCTGCAGTGCACCCCTCCAAGGCACACCTTGGGGCCAGAGACTGGCTGGAGCCTGGTGGCTGAGTGTGCTCACGGCTTGGCTCATGCTTCTGGCACTCTCCACCCTTCCTGCCAGCTGGGCTTCAGGCCATAGCTCCTGTGCCCTGGGCAGCTCTGCCTCTGGCACCAGCCCCCCTGCCTGGACTGCCTGGGCCAGGGCATGACATGTTGTAGCTTAGGGGCCACAGAGAAGGTTAGCAGGTGGGATCTGCAGAAGCCGATGCCACTTTGACTGACCACCTGTGTCTAACACACGAGCCCTGAGCTGCGACCCAGAGACAAGGCTCCTGCAGAGCCCACCAGCTGCCTCTCCTAGCTGCACGCTGACAGCTATGTGTGATGCCCACAGCCCCAGAGGGAGAGGCCCGGGCTCCAGATGGCCCCAGGAGCCAGACTCAGGAGAGAAGGTACCTCGCAGGTTCACAAGGTCCCTGGACAGAATCCCCGTACGAAGAGCCCGGTCTGCACAGATCTGTGAACCCCCTGCCCTATTTGAACTTCTTGGAGACGCTGTTACCGCCCAGCTGTGGGGGTTGAGCCAGCTGTCAGTCAGTCTGGGGGGCTCCGGCCTAAAGCACCAGTCAGAGGGACACATGGGCCTGGGTGTGCTATACTGAACAAGTGTCTCTTGGCATGGGAACATTCTCCAGAAGAAGAGGGCTGCTGTTGTAGAGGCCACACAGGAGCCAGAGACCACAGCTGCCACACAGCTGGGTGGTGAGTCTCGGCCACAGCACAGTGAGATTCTAGATAGACAGGAGCCAGGGGCACTCACCTTGCCATTGCGGTTGTGCACCCTGAAGGCCATGCTGGGGGACATAAGCAGGAGCAGTGACTCTTGCTCTGAAAGCTTCTTCTTCAGCCTCTCGATGGCCTTGCTGCCCTTGTTTGCTCTCTGTGGGGAGAGGCCACATGATCACATTTCCATTCTGGGGGCCCCTTGTTACCCGTTCCTGCCTGGCCCAGTCCCACTGCCCCCGGTGCCTCCCTCAACCTGTTCGGTTTGTGGTGTAGTAGGCCAGCAGGTGGGTGAGGGTTGAGGAGACCCCTGTCCTGCTGAGCCCACCTCAGCCAGGCATCCCCGAGCTGAAGCCCAACCTTCTGGGGACCCACTTTGTCTGTGGCCACCGCATGGTACCTGCTCTGGCCGGGCCTAATCCTACACTTGAATGCCCCATCTTCACTGTTCCTCAAGTCTTGTAAACCTCTCCAGAAACAACTGGGGGCCGGCCTAGGGTGGGCTGGAGGGGCTGTTCCCCCACCTGGAACGCTGTCCCCATTAGGGCAGCTGAGCACCCCTCCCACCCCCTATGCAGGATGGCTCCAAGCTTGACGGCGGGCTCACAGGGGTCCCAGCAGGCCCCAGGCTCAGGAGTGGGTCAGATACTTGTGTGCAAGGGGCTGCTGCCACTCAAGCTGCAGAGCCCAGCCTTGCTCCTTTCCAGCTGGTCTCACCTTCTCTCTCTGGATATCATTCTTGATCTGGGATATCTTGATCTTCATGGCATCCAACTCCTCGTCCAGCACCAGGGGGATGTTGGGAGCCGCCTCCGACTCATCCACTGTCTGGAAGCTGAGATCCGTGAGCGGGATGTACCATTTGCAGTCATACTGCTGGGTTTTGCTGAGTGAGGAAACCACACATTAACACTCTGCTTTCCTTCGCTAACGTCTCTGTTTTCAAGAGCCGGGAAACCCCAAGTTTGGGGCTTGCGCAGTTTACCTGAACTTAAAACCTAGCTTGTGGTCCATGTAGCAAGCTGGCATAAGGCCATCGGCAGACACTGGTGACCCTGGGAATGGGCACTCTGCACATGTGACTTAGGCCAGGTCCACCTTATCCTGGGCTGATGGTGGCGGCTCCCTGGCTCCCTGACGTGGGAGCATATCGGGGAATCCACTGGCAGGACAGGACTGCAGACACCCACAGAGCTGTAGAGTTTGAGGGGCTACAGACCTACCAGGGGTAATCCTCTGCCTTGACAGAAGGGGAAACTGAGGCTCTCTTCTGAGGTGACTGATTTAAATCTGCTCAGAACGGGGGAAAGAGCCTAGCTCTGGTCTTTCCCAACATAACCTTCTTTCCTCCATTCCAGCTGGTGCAACCTGGGTCATCTGAGTCCCAGGAAGAGGTGTGTGTGTGTGTGGTGGGGGAGCACCTGCAGCCTAGGCTGAGAACAATTTAGAAGCTCTCACAGGTATGGGGAGACAAAATACAGTGATGGTCCAGTGATACCGGCCCCACTCTGCCAGCCTGTACTAGACCCTGCAGCTCCCTGTCCTGCCACTTACTCTTCCTGGGTCATGACATGACAGTTGCCCAACAGTACCTTGTCAGGTAGGTCCCCCTTTTTTTCTTTTAATGTTTACTTATTTTTGAGAGAGAGCTAGAGACAGAGCACAAGTGGGGGAGAGGCAGAGAGAGAGGGAGACACAGAATCTGAAGCAGGCTCCAGGCTCTGAGCTGTCAGCACAGAGCCCGACGTAGTGCTGGAACTCACAAACCTTGAGATCATGACCTGAGCCAAAGTTGGACTCAACCAACTGAGCCACCCAGGCACCCCGATCCCCCTTTTATCTATAGGAGGCAATAGGCTGGTCACTGATCCTGAACTAGACTGTCTCCAGGTTGTTAATGATGACCTTTAACCCTGAGCCTGGCATCATGGCCAGTTGGAAACAATGTAACTTAAAGAGTATATCCTGACCACATAGTTACAGAACTCTTTGGGCTCATGTCACAAGAGAAAAACAAAAGCCAGGTTTCATCCATCTGTGAAACCCACCCTGTCCCCCCGACCCCAAGACCCTTCCCACCCGGCAGGATGGGCGCCATGTAGTCACTCACCCTCCACTCTGCTTCTTCAGCTTGGTGCAGAGGAGCAGGTCGGTGAACAGGAAGACGTGGCGCAGCTTGCGGGCCCCCTCCACCAGCTCCACCATGAAGCTGTCCTTCAGCAGCTGCCGGTGCTATAGGGGGGGCAGGGGGATGGTGCGGGCTCGAGTTAGGGCAGTGGGCCAGCAGGGGGGCAGGCCCTCACACCCTCAGCCTCCTACTTTCAGGCCCACTCTCCAGTGCTCCCTCTGTCTCAGCAAACACACACTACACTTTCCTCTTTATTCAGTAAAGTTTCTTGAGTGCTTGGCCTGTTGAGGAGGGTGAGTGGATAGAGTACCAGCCATTGGCTTGGAGGCTGGGGAGGGGGAACACTATAGCTACGTTGATGGCCTGCAGAGAAAATGATGGCAGGAAAAACCCCTGTGGGCAGGGCGGTCCACGCCTCTCCGAGACAGCAACTGGAGACCCAGAATGGACAATAGGCCAGCCATGTGAAGGACATTCTTGTAGAGGGACCATCATAGCCCAGGCCTGTGGCTAGAAGAGCTTGGTGCTCCAGGCATGGGTGGGGCAGCCTGGTGAGTGGAGAGGAGGTGGGCCCAGAACACTTTAAGGGGGCAGCCCCGACAATCATGGTAGAGGCTGAACTTAGTTTTCCGTTTTTGTTTTTTAAAGTTTATTTATTTATTTTGAGAGAGAGAGAAGGTGCGAGTAGGGGAGGAGCAGAGAGGAGAGAGCGAGAATCTCAAGGAGGCTCCATGCTACCAGTGTGGAGCCCGATGCAGGGCTCGAACCCACAAACTATGAGATCATGACCTGAGCTGACCTGAGCTGAAGTCAGACACTTAACCAACGGAGGCACCCAGGTGCCCCTGGACTTAATTCGAGGGCAATAGGAAGCTGAGTAGTGTGCCTACAGATGGGACTCCATGCTCTAATCTTTCTAAGGTCAGTGCCCACTGACAGGCAGAAGCCCACATAGGATGCCTGGATTCCGACAGCCTGAGTCTGAGATGACCTTCCCAGGGCCCACTGGACCTAGACCTAGAAGGGGGATGCGAGGCACTAGCCCACCAGCAAGCTACACGCCTCTGCACCCGGGTACTTCATCTGAAAGACCAGAACATTCCCACTGGGTCACACAGCTCCAGGGGTGGCTGAATGACGTGAATGACACACCAAGGTAAGTCAGTAATTCATCTGAAAAACAGTGCCCAGAACCTCATGTGGGTCAATGCTGTACCATGCCAAGGACACAAAGACAGGACGAGAGGCTGACGTGGTGAGCCTTTCCTTTCCCCGTGCACATTCCAAGTATGCTGTGCAAGCAAGTACATGGCCTGATTATTGGATGGGATCCCCAGAACACCCTGTGGGCAGGTCCTTAGGCCCATTTCACAGGTGAGAAATGGGAGCCTCAGATAGGTTTACCACCTGTCCCAGGCAGCACAGTGAGCGAGCAAGCAGCAACGCTGAGCAGTCTCTGTCCTTGGGAACTCACAAACCCAGGGGAGAGAGACCAGGTGCTTAGAGGCAACCCAGCCAGCCTGGCTCCAGGGAAGGCCCCCCAGAGAGGGTGACTCTCCACTTCTCACTGTGATGGCCAGGGAAGGGTCTGGAGGATCAGGTACATATATAAGAGTGGGCAAAGACCCATAGCATCTCCCCAGCAAGAGGCATCTCCAACGCCCCGTGAACTTGGCAGGCCCACACGCCTGGCTCCGCTGCGACCTGCAGCCTCAGAGTTGTCTTGGGGAGTACCTGCCTCCCTGAACTTTCCCATACTCTCTGCGAGAGCTGGAGCCAGCAGGGCTGCCCAGAAGCAAGTATAGCTTGGGCTGGGCCCCAACACTCCCAGGTGCAAAGGCCACACGTCATTGTCGCATTCAGCTTGGCTCACAATGGCCAGCTGGGTCCTGGCTACAGAGAGCAAATGATTTAAATGGGAGAGGATGAGTGGAAGGGCTGGAAGGCTGCCTGTGTGCGAAGGCCATGACTCACTGTCACTCACCCTGTGCCTGCCTGCCATGGGCAGACAGCCCACCTGGCATTGACACCCACAGGAAGCAAAAAAGTGTGCACCTGGAGAAATGTCCACACAGGGCTGGAGACCCTGGGGTAAACCTGACTGCTGGGTCCTCACTGGGGAGCAGGTCTGAGACGGGTCCTGGGACCCTGAAGTCCCAGAGGAATGAGTGGACACATGCCCCCTCAGCAGGGACAGGACAGAGGGTCTTCCAGCCCAGAGGGCAGGGACCAAGGGACCTTCTGTGATGAAACATGGATCCTTTCTCCATACAAAGGGGCTGAGCTTCTGGCCACCACCAGCAGAGGGCCCCCTACGTCCAGCTCAGAAGTAGACTCCTCCCCTCTGTCAACAGGTCAGAAATGCCCAGAATCCAGGCAGTGACCACCCTCCACACACCAGCTGGCCCACCTTTTCTCCCTGCGAGGTCCTGTTGCTCACACATTCAGCTGAAGTGTCACATTCATCCTCCACAGGATCATTGAGTGTCACCCTGGTGCTTGTGGCAGCCCACACACCTGCCTTGCTGTGTTGAGAGGACATATGGCTGGCTGACTGTGGGGAGCACACAGGTGCCCCGAGGGCTCAGACTGCAGCCCTGGGAGGCTCTGATGGGCTGACCCTGTTCTGATACTGTGACAGTCGCCAGGCCCCTCCCCATGAACGCTTGCCTGTGCAAACCCTCATCTTTCTATGAGAAATCCCAAAGCTGAGGGCACCCTGACACTTCCCTCGAAGCATCCCAGTCCAAACCCTGCTCTGGGCCACACTCTGTCTCCAAGGGCCATGCAGAGCATGTGAATCATGCGTGTCACCTGCCAGACCCTGGCAGCATGGGTGGTGAACAGCAGCAGCTCTTCAGAGTAAGGCTCATTCACTGTGAGTTTTCCCTGTCATGTCACAGTTGGCCTCCCTCGCGAGGAGGCACAGGGCCTTGCTTCTGAACCCCAGTCCACCCTGGGTCTTGCAGCATGCCCAAACAGAAAATACCCAGCCAATGGGCAGGAGGGGGTTCCCAGCCCCAAGAAAACAGGCCCCCAATTACCATGCTGGCAGATCCACAAAGGGAGTCTGGACCCTGGCACAGAGACCAGAGCCAAGGGAACAGGAGGGCAGCAGACTGATGGAGTGTGAGGGAGATGGGGGCTGGACCTGAGGCACAGACTCTTAAGGCTGGTAGTCCCATCCTGATGCACAGTCTAGAGCCCTGACCCCTGGGTAGATGCCACATCTTGACTATGGAGGTCAGCCAGCCTGGGCCTGGGATCAGCCCTGCTCAGAGCCCAGCTCCAAGCCATACGCTGAGGAAGGATCCTGCTGCTGAAATAGGCCCATGAAGAAACAGCAACAAATCCCCATCTGCACCCACCCAATTTCAGGAAAGAGAGAGGCCAAGGGTAGATGATCGTGGAGGAGGACAGAAATGAAAGGAGGGATGGACAAGCTGCAGGTCCAACAGCGAGCTTGTGAGGGGATGCTCGGCCCTTTGATCGAGGCATCTGAGAGGCTGCTGGACCCTATGGCCATCACTTGGGTCTCTTCTCAGAACCCTGGCTTCTGCAGGGACACCCTGACAGCCCACATGGGACCAGTGTAGAGCTGGGAGGCCTGTGCCTGCCCAGGAGACAGCCCTCTCAAAAATGATCATGAGCCCTAACCCCAGGCCCTCAGAACCAGTACGACTTCCAGTCTGGCCCACCTGTCAGGTCCTCCAGGGGCCACAGGCAGGGCCACAGCCTGGGCTGCACCTGGGTCACAGTCCCATAGCACTGTGGGCTGTGGTCTAAAGATGGTGTGACGTCAAGTGGCTGGTAAGGACTGTCCCTTTGACTCAGCATCTCATGCAGAGCAAACACGCCTGGGTAGAGCTGTAGGGAGAGAGCTAGAACCCGCTGGACCCCGGGACAGGGTAGCATGATGCTTCTTGAGGTCTGAGGGACAGTGACTCAGAAGAGCCAGCTTGCTGGGGCCATAGGAATGTGTGTGAAAGAGAATCCATGTGTCTCTGTGTCTCTTTGTGTGCATCCCCAAGCAGGCAGGCATGTTTGTGTGTGTGTGTGTGTGCATGCGTGCGTCCCTGTTGGTGTGTGTCCAACTAATCTCTTTGTGTGTCCCATATATATGTCTCTGTGTGTCCCCTGTGTGTGTATCCCTGTGTATGTGACCACATGTGTGGGTCATGTTCCTGTGTTTCTGTATGTCCTTCTGTAAGTTTCCATGCCCCTGTGTGCCCCAACCTATGTGTCCATGTGTATGTGTCCCCCATATATGTCTGTGTGTGTGTTTGTGTTCCTGTGGATATCACAATGTGTGTCCCCTCGTGTGCATGTCTTTGTGTGCACTCTGGGGCACCGTAATGGTGGCAGGAGGGAAGGCACTCCCCTTGGGAGTGGGGAACACCTGCTCGAAGGGACAGCATTGCCTCCTTGAAAAACTAACATCACCCCGCCAGGGAGTGAGGTGTCTGCAGCCGCTGCTGTGCACCTTCACTGCCTGTGGCCCATCCTCTTCTCTCTGCAGGGATAATGCTGGCTCAGCCACTTCAGTTTTCTGAGCCTCAGTTTCCTTAAACATAAGAAGGGATGCAAATACCTGCCTGGTGGCATTTTTTAGAGGATTAAATGGGCCCCACAGGGGGCTATTGGTACTATAAGCCAAGTCCTCTGTAGGTACAGGCCTTGTGTTGAGAGATGCCCTATTGTCGTCGGGCCTCCCACAGTTGATGATGACTCTGAGTGGGGAAGGTACCACCACCCCCATTTCTACAGACAAGGAAACTGAGGATAGTGAGGTTACATCCTGTGTCCGCAGTCTTCTGAGGACGGGCCCCTCCTTCCCCAGGGGTCTTCCCCTAGGCTGGCCGGCCTCCTCCAGCTGTCATCTGGGCAACATTGGCCCTCACCCCTAGACAGAGCCCATTCAGGGAAGACCCATCTGGAAGAAGTGCATTGTTATGGACTGATGTTTGTGTCTACTCCAAAATTCATATGTTGATGCCCTAACCCTTAATGTGACAGTATCCAGAGGCAGGGCCTTTGGGGTGATTAGGTTTAGGTGAGCCCATGAAAGTGGGAGCCTGTGATGAGACTGGTGTCCTTATACGAAAAAGAAGACAGAGATCTCTCCATGTGCCATCTCCAAGCTGGGAGCCATCTCCAAGCCAGGAAATAGGCTCTTACCAGATCCTGAGCACACACCTTGACCTTGGGACTCCCAGCCTCTAGAACTGTGAGAAATGAACATCTGTTGTTTAAGCCCCTAGTTGATGGTATTTTGTCATAGCAGCTGAGCAGACTCAGACACAAGGTTCTGAGAAGAAGAAGCTAGAGCCCAAGGTTCCATGGAGGGGGTACTGGGAAGTTTCCTCAGGTACAGGAACTGGAGTTTAGTGATAAACCTGTAGGGCCTTGCCAGGTGAGACCAAGAAGGGTTGCCAAGGAGGGCACAGGTGGGGGCAGAGAGAAGAAGGAAGATGGTCAAGGCAAGGACCAATGAGGCATCAGTTGCTGGTTGAGGATGCCTGGTTTGGCTCCAAGCAGGGCCGGATTTAGCATGTTTGGCCCTGGAGGAGGCCAGGGGCCCGAACCTCCATTCCCATGCCCCCAGAGCAAGACCTGAACCTGGGGATAGCTGGCTGCATGCCAGCGACCCAGCTGACATTGCCCATCAGAGCAGCCCTGGCTGTGGGGTAACTCAGTGGGGTGTGGAGGTTCAGAAGGTGGAAGAAAAAGTGTCCCCAAAACAACATACCCGGCAGCTGAGTGTGTGCTGAGGGTCCTGCCTGACCCTCCTGCCCTCACACCTGTTCGAGGGCTCTCAGTACCTCCCTGCAGAACACTCCCTGGTCCCTGAGAAAGCCTCACTATTCAGTGGTATTGCTGAGGTCACATGCCATGTCTGATGGCGCTGGAACCCCAATCCCTATGCTGTCTTCACCCCCACCCCCTTCCCACAGCATCTCTTACAAACTCTGCCAACAGGGTCTGGAGTCTCCAATTCTCTAATCCTCAAGCAAGAGCCCTCTCTTCTCCTCTGCCTGAGCCTCACCACCTCTCGTCCTCAGCCTGCACCAGTGACATTTCCTCAGTGGCTCCTATTCGGCCTGCCCACCTGCCTTCTTCCATGAGGGGCATTTGGGAATCTGGATAGAGAATGGTTCCAAGAAGTGGCTGGCTGTTGGGAAACAAAAAACCCACACGAAATCATCCCGTTTGTGTCCCAGCCTGAGTTGGGGATGCCGGGCAGCACAGGGTGCAGTGCTAAGAACAGGCAGGCAGCCACATGGGGAAATCACTTGGCAGTGTAAAGTTAATTCAGCTAAATAAATGAGCACCCACCCACTAGCCCATAGGACCCAGGCCTGGGAAGAAAAGTGCCAGCAGGATCCCTTGGTCCTGACTGGTTCCTGGGAGCCTGAGAAGGGTATCCTCCTGGGATATGCTTGCTGCTCACAGCCCCTGGGGTGCCAGGGGTGAGAGCATGCAGGCTGGTGACAGCATGTTCCAGCCACAGTTTAGTGTCAAGGAGACACCTGTAATGCTGCCCAAAGTCACTCTTCCTCAAAGAACACAGCCCTGGAGCTGTGGGGACTGGCTGAAAAGGATGATGAGATCATAGAAGCCATAGCAGGGGTTGGGGCTGTTGGCTCTGCTCAGGGCTCACACTGGGGCATCTCCACAATGCCCTGACTTACTCAGGTTGAGCAGATGGAGACAGGCCACTTCCCAGGGGACCAGCAGTGACTGTGGGAATACCTCCAAACACCCAAGCCAATGGAGGTACCTCTCCTCTCCCTAGAAACTGCTGAGAGAGCTAGAAACAGAGACACCCCTCCCCAACCCCTATTCACCGACATGTTCCCAGCAGGAGAAGCAGGGGAAGGGGCTCCACTCAGTGCTTAAGACTCTAGTAGCATGCTGAACCAAAGGGGCACATTCTCCTCCTTGTGACCACCTATGCCCAGGTAGCTCTTCATACATGGACCAGAGGAGGGGTGGACATTGGTTCAAAGGAGTGTCAGGGGAGTGAGAGGTGACGATAAATCATAACACACCTGTGATGAACACAGGTGCCAGGGCACATTTGGCCTCACATCCTGGGTTAGCTACTTAGTGGCTGTGTGACTGTGGCCAATTTCTTCAACCTTTCTGAGCTGCAGTGTCCTCACCTGGAAAATACCTCCTGACTTCACAGAGTCATCAAGAGAACTCAGAAGCCCACTTCCTCTCTTCTTTTGGAAACTTGATATTCAATGTCATATACCAAATTTAGAGACAGGAACACAGGAAAAAAAAACAACAGGTATTTCCAAATCTCAGGTCCTCCCCAGCTGCAAGTTCTAAGAGGAAGTAGCCCGCAGCTCCCACCCTTCCTGGGACCTGCAGATTCTCTCCTGACTGGTGATGTAGAGGGTGCTTTCCCCACATCTACAATATGGACAGTGTCCATGTGGGGAAATCAGCACCCCCTGCTTTTAGACAGCCCCTCAGAGGTCATGAGATCCTTTCTGCCTCACAACAACCCCATGGAGGGGCCACAGGCCCTGAGTCACTGTCCTCAGAGAATATGGACACTCAGCAAAGAAATAGGGACTTCCCAAATCAATACCACTGGTAAGTAGTGGGCAGGACTAAACCCAGGTTGGGAGACTACCCTTATAACATCCTTTTTTTTTAAGCTTTAAAATATTTTTTTATTAAAGAACTATAACCAAATGAGAATAAATCAAATAATAGTACTTTAAGAATAGCAAGTTTCCTCCATTTATTTCTTACTCCCAATTATACTTCCCAGTTACTCTCTTTCCCTATTTAATTCTGGTGATTTTATAATTTTGGAAGGTATGCTCATACCTCTGATCCTTGATTCACTGACTTGATTTATTCAATTTGTTGATTTGCACACTGATTCCTTGAGATAAAAAATTAGGACTTACCACACACTACTGCCATCCTCATCCTCCTCTCCTCTTCATGTCTGATGCTTATCCAAGTAGTGTCCTTTCTACCACACTGGGGACTGTAAGCTGGGTTGGGCAGCCTGAGAGGATACACTGAGGAGGACACTCCGGCTGCAGTCAGCTCAGAGTGTAAGTGCCCGACTGAATAGTGATGTCTGCTCCTGGAACAGTGGGGGTGGGGAGCATGAGTGTGGGCACCTGTCTGTCATACTGGGCTGGCCACCACCACCCTTACCATGCGTGGGAGGGAGAGGAGGTGCGTGCAAGTCAGACTCACGGCGTTTCAGAGGGCATTTGCTTCTCTCCTCTCTTGCAGCTGAGGTACCCAGGTGATCCCTCCCACTGAGCAAGTATCATCAAAGCCAACAGGGCCAGATGCTGATGGGGGAGAGGGTGGGTACAGATAAAAGCCCTTGTCCTCATGAAGTGCCCGGCCCCTACATATTTCCTGTCTGGTGGCCCTGAGACCCTGACCGTGGGTCCGCACGAAGGAAGCCTGTGATAACAGATGTGGGAACAAGGGCAGGGCTGCCAACTCCCAATTTTCCTCAATTCCCTAGGGCAGCTGCCTCCAAGGATCCGAAAAGCAAGAAGGGATTTCTCTCCAGGGATCCTGAACAGCAGGATAGGGGGGCTGAGGTCAGACTCAGCACCATATGAAAAGCTGAGAGGAAAAAGGACTCGCACGTTTGCTTCCCAGGAGGACAGTGCTCTCATAAAAGAACAGTCGGCAAAGGAGACAGAGCAGGTGTCCTAGGAGCTGGGCACAAACGCACTCAGTATAAGTGGACTGGGCAGAAGCAAATCCCACATCCAGTTAGGGAGGCCAAAGCTTGGCACTCCTTCGGGGTCCCTAAACTTGGGGCAGGAGTGAACCAGGGGCAGGGCCCCGTTGTTGCTTCAGGAAATGAGATCTGAACCCCCAGGGTCTGGCCACTGGACAGCTGGGTGTGGAGGTCCTAGGAGGTGCTGGGGACCCACTTCTGCCTTCTATGAGCTCAGAGACTGCTTCTGTATGTTGGCTGGCAGGGCTCTTTCCATAAACCATGCCCCTTTGGGTGCCCAGGCACCCATCAAGGTGGGCCCGCGTTCCCATCCTGCTGTAAAAAGGAGGAACAGGCCCAGAGAGGAGGAGCAAGCATCGTCCAGGCTGCGTGGTAGTACGTTCACAGCGATGCTGGCATTGGATCTCGATGTCGGCCTGGCTCCAGGCTCTGGTCAAGCACAGAGGGTGGACTGGAGGGGATACCTCTCTCCTCCTTGGCCCTTCCTGGCCCAGGTCCACCAGGAGAAATCCCACCAAGCCTGTCACTCATGGTCAAGCCTGAGGAGACTCTGGGCACATGGGAGCTTTCTGCTCAGCACTTAGGTACCACTTCCCAAAGAGGAGTGGGGAAGACAGATCTGACAGTGGCCTGCCCACCAGCCCAGGCAGGAGGAGAAGAAACCCTGAGATGGGAGGGTCAGGCCTCAGTACTGAGCACCTAGCACATGAACTGGAAGGAAGAAGTGGCTTTCAGTGGCAACTACAGTCAGGTTCACTGCCAGCCATGTCCTTCCTGGGCTGTATGGCTCCTGTCCCTGCATAAGACCCCAGAGGCAGGTCAGCTTCCCTTGTCATGGTGCTACTTCTGATAATAGATGCTCATGCTTGTGTGGGGTGCCGGCCTCCAGATTTATACAACTCTGCTCTCTCACTAAGTGCTGCCCGCCCAGGATGGCACCTGCCTAGCATCTCACTGGGCCCCTCCCAGAAGGGTCAGAGGCCACTGGGGCAGGCTGGGTCCATGAATTCTTAGCCCCTCTGTTCTATATCCTCTTTTCAATGATGTGCAGGCAGATAAAGACCAGGGGTCGCTGTTAAGCAAGGAGGGAGGAGGAGGACAAAGGAGAATCCTCTTAGCTGAAGACAAGTCAGGCCTATAAACTGCATGTACCTCCCTTTCTTTTTTCCTTTTAATTCCTTAAATCTGATCATACGGATTTCCTGTGCTAGCTACCAAGTCTGTGTTATACCACTTTACTTTTACCAAAGACCTATGTTAGTATCTGTTTTCAGTAACAAAAATAAATCCGAAGATTTTCACTTTTACAAATGGTAATGGCTTCTTCATTTTAACCATTTAAGTTTACAAACGATTTTTTGTTAAGTTTATTTATTTTGAGGTAGAGAGAGAATGTGAGCAGGGGAGGGTCAGAGAGAGAGAGAGAGAGAGAGAGAGAGAGAGAGAGACAGAGACAGAGAGAGAGACAGAGAGAAAATCCTGTCAGCACAGAGCCCGATGCAGGGCTTGAACCCATAACTGTGAGATCATGACCTGAGCCGAAATCAAGAGTTGGATGCTCAACCGACTGAGCCACCCAGGCGCTCCAGTTTACAAAAGATTTCACAGGAACACTCTACCTTTGGATAGCAGGGAAAACCTGGGACTGTTTTTTAATGAAAGAACACTGAGAAGGAACCATGTAGTTCCAGACAGACAAAATGACATCCTCCTTCTCACCAGTCAGACCATGAGCTGACAAGGGTGTGAGGAAAAGAAGGGGTGCCGTGGATACAACCTGCCACGATGGAAGAAGAGGTAGCCAAGTGAGGTGTGCAGCCCTGTAACTCCACCCTGACTCCCCACACAAGGGATTTTTACCCTGCCAGCGTCAAAGACCCTCAAAGGTAACACATTTTCTGTGTTAGGCTGAATGGCAGGCACAGTCTGCCAAAGACGAGAAAGGTGCCCTGAATTCCCCCTGCCCGGTGGGGCAGGCTAGCAAACCCAGACCATCCCCAGTCCCGCTCACCTCTCCCTTCTTCACAGTCATGGACTGGCGGCGGGGCGTGATCTCCTCATTGATGCTGGACAAGAAGTTCTGTGAGATACGTAGGGCATCCTGCAGCAGAGGGTGGTCTGGGTGGCTGGAGGGCGTGTGCTTCAGCAAGTCCTGTGTCGGGTGAAGAGAGGACTCAAATCAGAGACAGCACAGCCCAGGCCCCACCACTGTGTGCAAACTGTAGACACACACTGGGCAGACCCAGGGTCACCAGCTTGCCAAGCATCACCACCACCTCTAGACAGGCTAGGGCTATGCGGGTAGTGCTTGCACGAGTATCACCCCACAAGCAGGTCCTAAACCTAGACGGTGCTCCCATAAGCCCATGTTGTGTGCACGCTGCCAACAAGCTTTTCCACTCTCAGGAGCTAGGGCAGGATTCTCCATCTTCGGCCCTAACACTCTGGGTTGGATCATTCCTTGTGGTGGGGGCTGTCCTGTGCACTGTAGGATGTCAGCTCCCCATCCCTGGCCTCTACCCACTAGATGCTAGCTAGCACTCCTCTTCCTTTGCAGCTGTGACAAGCGACAATGTCTCCGACATGCCCCTAGGGGGCAGAATCAATCTCCTCTAGGACCACTTGTCTGTGTAAGCTCAGGAGAAAGCACCTGGCCTTCCTGGCTCCTCCCCCTTTAGAGACTGAACCTCTCAAATAAGATAAAAACAGAGGCAGGCAAACCATAAGAGACTCTTAAATATAGAGAACAAACTATAAGGGTTGCTGGAGGGGAGTTGGGTAGGAGCATGGTCTAAATGGGTGATGGGCACTAAGGAGGGCACTTGTTGGGATGAGCACTGGGTGTTATATGTAAGTGATGAGTCACTGAATTCTACTCCTGAAACCATTATTACACTATATGTTAACTAACTTGGATTTAAATAAAATTAAAAAAAAAAAAACAGAATCGAGAGGGAAATGTTGACTCCTTCACCAGGAACGTGTATAATTTGTGCTCAAGGTCAACAGCACCCTGGTTCAGAGTAACAAACTCCGCCCTGGAGAGAACTTAGCTCTCAAATCCCCCTTGGTGAGAAGCCCCCTGCAGAGGTGAAACAAGTCTGGAGGAAGGTTCTGGTGTCAGTGGTCCCAGAACCCCCACACCACCCCCCAGGGTGGCTCTGTCTTCTCCCTATCAGGACGCTCAGCTCAGCGAGGGGACAGAATAAAGGTCTCCGACACTCCATTGGGTCACCTGCCAGAGCCTCCCAAACCATGCCTTTCATCTCCCTCTTAACTGGAGGAGAGTGAGGTATTATGAAATGTGCACTCGACAGAATGCTACATGGCTTAAATACTACAGGCAGAGCTGTTTGGGCTGAAGTAGGACAATATCTACCATATCATATTAAGAGGAAAAAAAAGCAAAGTGTGGAACGATACGTATAGCATGATGCCTTCTGTGTAATTAAAAAAAAAATGTTCAGGTATGTTGGCATGTGCATAAAAGAATCCCTGTGGTGCTGGCTCCTTTGTGGGGAAGAAACAGGAAAGGAAACTTCACACACTTTTATGACTTGATTGTGAATTTTAAAAAAAAACAACCACGCATGTACAACTTGCTCTAAACATAAATGAAAAGGGCCACCTGGGCAGTAGGATTAGGGGCCATTTTTGTTTCCCCCACTGCCTTTAGGAGCAGCCCCACTGAAGTGTGCTCTCCCCATGCTCCCTCTCCCCAGGTTGCAAGGCCGTGGTCATCCTCACGGGCCTGGAATGCACCTGCTGTCTGTGTCCTCACCCCATCTACCTTCGAGGCTCGTTTCATGCACTGGGACCAAGAGGCCCTTCCTACGTGGGACAGGGCACTCCCTCCCTGCACTGCCTCCTACGAGAGCACCCATGACAGCTCCAGAACCTGCTTTCTTCCTTGCCATGAGCCCCTCATTTCTGCATATTCAACAAAGGTATGTGGCAGGAAAAGGGGGAATGGCTGGGCAGCACTGACAAACATCAGTGTCAGGCCCAGAACAACAGAAGCCAAGAACCCCAGGGTGAGAAGGTCCCGGGTGGAGTGACTCACATGCAGAACCAGCGTGCTGCGCGTCACCCGGTCCACAGGCTTGTAGAGCAGGGCTGCAGAGAGATGGGCAGGGCAGGTGAGAGGTGGCCAGGCATGGAGAAAGCAGCACCAGACCACCCGCCTGCCTGTCCTTGCTGTAAGTGCTTGGGCAGAGGGAGCAGCCCAGCCCAACCTCCACATCCCCTGGGAACTACCCATCCCCAGTGACAAGGGCAAACAAACCCCAAGCACCTAGAAGGCCAGGCACGTGGCTTTGAGATTTTGGTCCGTAACATTAAAGCTGAGTCCAGAGCTACTGGTCAGAACCCAAGTTGATGCTCCTCCCTCTGGAGTTGGGGAGGCCACCTGCACTCGACTACAGATGGGCTGGCAAGGATGCCAATCCTGGCGGGACACCTGCTCTCTGGCCTGGTGGGTCCCCCAGAAGCAGACTGGCACACTGCTAGTGATGTCCATCTTGGTGCAGTTTGGAGGCCTGATTCGGAGACTGGCAGAAACTAACTCAGCTGCCAACATAGCTCTTGGCTTTCAAGTGTTTTCAGACAGCTAGACTCCAGCAGCACAGAAACCCTGGCCAGCCTTGGCAGCCCCCACTTCTCCATGACGATGTCAAGCCCAGCCCAACACGGGCATGGATGCTTAGATGTGTTCTGACACAAGTCAGGTACATTTCCTCATGTGATTCCCACGACTACCATAAGACACGCATTGTTATTTATTCCCATTTTACAGATGAGAAACTGAGACTCAGAGCATGGTGAAGGTCTGGGACCAGAGCCATGGCTGCTGTTCTCTGTAACTATTCATGCTGTCCTAACAACCACAACTGAGAAGTGACTTATCAGTCCTGATCCCCTGCTCTTTGCCCAGAGTGAAGAAGGAGGCTGAACACACAGGCCTGGGAGCCTGATGACTCTGGCTTTATCCCTGCCTGGCCACTTAGGACCTGTGTTCCATATGGGTTACTTTCATTCTAAATCTGTTTTGTCATCTGAAAAAAGGGAAAACAAAATCCTCCTCACAGGGTTGCTGGGGAGAACATGATGACATTTTATTTTTTTTTTTAAATTTTTTTTTTTCAACGTTTTTATTTATTTTTGGGACAGAGAGAGACAGAGCATGAACGGGGGAGGGGCAGAGAGAGAGGGAGACACAGAATCAGAAACAGGCTCCAGGCTCCGAGCCATCAGCCCAGAGCCTGACGCGGGGCTCGAACTCACGGACCGCGAGATCATGACCTGGCTGAAGTCGGACGCTCAACCGACTGCGCCACCCAGGCGCCCCCATGATGACATTTTAAACGCCCAGCAGTGCCTGATTGGTGGGCGTTTGCAAAACCCTCCCATTCTTCCTGGTTGCTACTGTTGGTGGCAAGCTGGTCCTGCCTGTGTCCTTCCCCACCCTGCCATATCCAATGCCACTTTTTCCACATCCCTGCTCTCAGTATTGGAAGTCAGGAACAGCAAAGGAGCCAGAGGCTGACCCAACTGGGTGCCATGTTTGTTTTTGCAGCCAATGCCCTATCCTCTCGCAGCAGCTGCCCCACAGGGAGCACGAAGAGGCCTCGGCATAGAGAACTCACTTTCCAAAGAGTTCTTGGTCGTCTGATCCTTGGCATCCTTGTTGCTTCTGGCTCTCAGGTTCTGCAAAGAGAAAAGCACATTTTCACACAGGACAACTGACGCGGCTTTGATGTGGCAGGACGTTCTGTGGTCAGAAACCTTTAGCAAGAAAACTCACCCTTCACTCACTGCAAAAAAATCTTAGTTGAGGCAAGCCTTATGGGGCATCCTGGACCATAGCATGAAATACAGGATGGGCAGAACACAAGGCATGCCCTAGGTGCTGTAGGTTCGTCTGGAACTGTTGATACTTGGGGACAGAAATTCTCTTACTGTGGGGGCCTGTCTTGTGCACCTCAGGCCACTGAGCAGCATTCCTGGCCTCTATCTATTGATGTAGCAGCACACCTTCCTCCTGCTAGGACAATCAAAAATCCCCAGGCATTGCTAAGTTGTCGCTTGGGACAAAGATCACCCCTGCTCAAGAGCCTGTGACATAAGGAATCCTATAAAAACAAGGCAAATCGCAGTGCCCTCCCTAAATGCATAGAACTGTTTTCTCAGAGAAGTTAAACAGTGGGCAAGGGGGCTGGGGGGTGTGAAGAGCAGTCACCTTTAGAAATGGCCAGGGCAGCCCCACCACCACTGAGACTAACACTGGATTCCACCTCCTCCCCACCCTCTCCTGACTTTGCAAATATACTGGCATACCTCGGGGTGCTGCAGGTATGGTTCTGGACCACTGCGATAAAACGAACATCGCCAAAAAGCAAGCCCAATGAATCTTTTTTTTGTTTTCCAATGCATATAAAAATTATGTTTACCAGTACATTGTAGTCTATTAAGTGATCGACAGCATCATGTCTATAAGCAATGTATATACCTTCGTTAAAAAATGCTTTATTGCTAAAGAATGTTAACCATCAACTAAGCTTTCAGCAATCATAATCAATGATCACAGATCATAAGAAATATAATAAAAAGGGGCGCCTGGGTGGCTCAGTCGGTTGACTGTACAACTTCAGCTCAGGTCATGGTCTCACAGCTCGTGAGTTCGAGCCCTGCGTTGAGCTCTGTGCTGACAGTTCGGAGCCTGGAGCCTGCTTCGGATTCTGTGTCTCCCTCTCTCTCTATCCTCCTCCACTTGCATTCTGTCTCTGTCTCTCTCAAAAATAAATAAACATTAAAAAATTTTTGAAAAAAAAAAAAGAAATATAATAATATTGCACAAGCTTGAAATAGCCTGAAAATTACCAAAATTTGACACAGTGAGTAAATGCTGCCGGGAAGGTGGCACTGACAGATTTGCTCAATACAGGGATGCCACAAACCTTCAATATGTAAAAAACACAGGATCTGCAAAGTGCACTAAAGCAAGGTATGCCTGTAGCTGCTAACAAAGAGGTGCTATGATCCCCAGGAGGAGAGCAGAGCTTTTCAGTGGGTAGGTCATGCTTTCACACAACTGCATCAAAGGATTCACTGATTTGGTCCAAGGTACCAAGAAAAGCCAGGATATAAGATGCCTGGGTACCTGAAATCATCTCTGGAAAGAAGCTATGGTTAATCCCATTACTAGGTTGCTGAACAACAACAAAAACAGCATGGGAACAGGAAGGGACTCAGACATGGCTCTCCCAACCTCTTGCACTGCGGTAAACTTCTCAAGACTAAAAATGATGGTATCTTAAACTCCTTGGGACCAAACTCCACAATGCTCTTTGGAACCTCTCTTGAGAGTTTAATGGCCCTCACAGTGATTATTCCTCTGAACATCTGCCTCAGCAGTTCCAAAGGGGTGTGGGGGTATGAGGGCATGTGAGAGCTGAACCTGAGCCTCTGTAAAAATCTGCGTCCATGCTCACGTAGGTCTGCGAGGCAGCCTTCACACCACATGCCCCTGGACAGTCCCATGCACATTAGCATGCAGAGCTCCAGAAATCCTGTCTCAAGGAAACTTATGATTTGGCTTAATCCCCCAGTTCTCAAACTTAACTTGATTCCAGAGGCCCTTTTCCCAGAACTCCATCATGTGGGAGCTGGCATTCCATGAAACCCAGTTTAGGCAGCTCTGGCCTAACTGGAAACTGCCCTGGCTCATTTTCAGGACTGGGAGATGAGGGACCACGGCTCCACAGCTCCCTCTCCTGGAGGTGACCATCCACTCCCCATATCTGAGTTCTGACCCCCAGAGTGAACCTCTACACAGCCTGCTGCTTCTGTTTCCTTTGGCTCCATTTTGCTCTGTCTGGGTGGTTCCAATCTCTCTGAGTCTCTTTAAAAAATATAGGTGGAGAACCAAAGTGGATGATGCCTCCAAAGTACAAGCTTCACTGAGGACCAGCTTTCGGCTGGCCCCAAGATGCTGTCACCCTCCCGGCATCCCTGCCTCAGCTCAGATTCCCACTTGTGCGTGGTCAGTGGGACCACGTGACCCTGGGTTGGTGTCCCATCATTGCTTCCTCCCTCCTCTTCTAGAAGCCTGTCTGGGTGGACTTGAGCTTGGCTCCATTTAACTAGAGCCTGCTCTTAAAGGATTAGGTCTCTAATTTGTCAAGGTCACTCAGGATTCTGTGCCAACATTGCAGCTGTCAGGGGTGGGGGGGAGGGTTGCTAAGTGAATGACCTAAAGAAAGATATGGTCTAAATGACAGGGAGGGACATCTGGAGCCAGCCTGGAACCCTGGGTGCATGCAGCCTGTTACCAGCAGCACCAGGCAGGGAGTGGATGGCCCCACGGGCTCTGGAGGGAACAGCATGGCACCCATTACCACCATGAGGGACGATCAGCACCCACAACATGCCACCTCTCATGATAAATTACAAAATGGCACAAAGCCCCCGGAACAAAGCCAGGTATGATAGGGTATGATTGTCTCTCAGCAAGGGAGACCCCACTCACTCCCTATTTCTAGTTTCCATTTATCTTTCTTATGCTAATTTCTCCCTTGGAGCCTTTCCATCTAGAATCCTTGTTTGGTGGAGGGAAGGCAAGTCAGAGCTCCGAGGAGCTGGAGGCATCACAAGTGATGACAGGCCCAGAAAGAGGAAATGTCACCCCGATGCAGAGGGTAGAAACAGGATGTGGAAGGGTGGGGAAAACCCCTGCCGGGAACCCTGGGAGGCAGGCGCTGCAGGTCCTGGTCCAGGCATGGGCACCAGCCCCAACAGGCCACTTGTCCTGTGTATCTGAGAAAGTCTTTTGAGGCCCCTCATGCTAATACTGGGGGCTTGAGGTTTCAGTCCTCCTGGAGCTCCAGCCTGGAGCTTTCTGCCCACGTGGGTCTAGAGAGAGCAGCTATAGCAGCTCCACGCCCCCTGTGCTAGGGCTCAGCTTCCCTGGTGAGCAAGGTCACCAGCAGGCTACAAGAGAAACGGAGCAAAACACACCTCCCCACCTGCTCTCTAGTGACAAGGTGCATAGCTGGCCTCGGGACTCGCATGGCCAGACCTCTGCTCATGAGACAGAACTACGGACACTCCTTACTGCCACACAGGTGGTACAAGACAGCATCTGTCTGGGGGACTTGGCAGAGCCCCAGAATTGAGTCCTGGACCCTAGAGAGTCAGGGAACTCATGGAGCTGCTCCTCCTATCTGTTCACAACAGAGTCCCCCACACAAGGCTGACAGAGCCAACCCAGAAACATCTGGAAACAGAGCTGAGATTTACCACCAGAACTTGGCTTGGTGCACCCGGGTCATGGTGTACCAACGGCCAGCCCACATCCTACCCGTGGGAGGTGGAGGGGTGCACCTGTCTGAACAGTGTCACAAGTACCTCAGAGATTTCTGCAAACTGAGCGTTGGCCTGACAGCACTTCTCAGCCGTTTCCATGGCAACTCCGTAGTTATCTACAAAGGCCCGGTACACACCCAGCTGGCTGGCCTGTAGGAAGGAAGGAAGAGAGTGTGGGACAGGTGCAGGACAGGTGCTGCTGCTCCCCATCTTTCTGAGAAATGGGCTTCCGTGCACAGCTCTGGAGAAATCCCAGGTGCAGCAGGCAGCGCAGAGCTGCAGACACCTCAGCTCTTTCCCGCTATCGCATCCCACCTGCTTCCCCCCACCCCCCACGCACTGTGCATGCTTCCCTCTTCCCAAGTGACATGCTGAGAAGTGACTCACTGCCCCAGGCAGGTAACAGTTTCCTTCCACAGCTGCTTGTTCCTCCCACCTCACTCATTTTAATAGTGCCACCGGCAGTAGCTAAAATTTGAGGCTGTCAGTGAACGCGGACAAGAGTCTACATATATAGTGGGATGGAGTGGCACCTTTTCGTGCTGGCTGCAGGAGACTCTAGTGGACAAGGAGGTCGGCCCCCTGGCCTATGGTAGCCACAGTGCTCCGCTCATGTCTGATCCCTTCAAACACATTAGGAACACGCAATCTAGCTGCTCTTGGAGAAGATGGGCTCCCACTGTCCAGACATGAGCCCAGCCCAAACCTGGTAAGGGGGGTCCAGGTATTATATGCCACACCTGGCGTGCAGGAGACCTGCTGGCTGCCAGCTGCAAGGCGAGAGGCATTTTATTTGTCTTGTGTCAAACCAAAGGCATTAACAGAGGGTCTCTTCGCTTAACCTTCTGGTCAGATACTCAACTGAGAGACAGCTTCCAAGGGCAAGTGTGTGTGTGTGTGTGTGTGTGTGTGTGTGTGTGTGTGAGCACACACGTGTATGTATGCACATGTGGGCCCTAGGTCACCTTCAGAGGCAGCCAAGGGGAAACCAGCCCCCATCTTGTACCAGCAAAGCCAGGCCTGGGAGGGTAATGGAGGACCCTGGTGACCGGCTGGCCAGGCCTTCCCACGGCAGCCGACCAGCTGGAAGCCTAAAGCTTTAGCTGATCCTGGTGTTTGTTCTGTGCTGAATCTAAATTTTATTTCTATATGCATTTGCATTTATATTGAATTTTATGTTTCTTCAGATGACAAGCCCAGATGCTGGGTAAGCCAGGCGCCCTTGGCACTGTCTGGTCTCTGGCTCCGCTCCCTGTGGGGGCTGCACGGAGGCCCTGCCGGGCCCCTGCTGCACTGATCACCCTGACAAGTCACTGCATTCTCAAATACCAATAGCTACGACAGTCAGACCCAGAGCATCTCCTTCTCTGTCTCCGTCACCGGTCACTGAGTGCCTCCCCCAACAAAGACTTGCTTTAGGCACTGTCACCACAGCCGCAAATCACTCGGACACAGTGAGGCCAGTAGCAGGAAAGATACATGATAAATTAATCAACAAACACGTAATGTACCAAAGAGCTGAGAACAGAGGTTGAAAGCTATGGGGCTGCTTTAGATAATTTGGTGAGGAGCCCAGAGGGGATGTTACTGTTGAAATGCATCACTTCAAAATTCCTATGTTGAAACCCTAACTCCCAGCACCTCAGAATGTGTACTTAGAGAGAGGGCAGAAGAGGAGATAGGTTAAAATGAGGTTTTTAGTGTGGATCCTAATCTAGTAGGACTGCTGTTCTTGGAAGAGATAAAGGACACAGACCCACAGAGGGACACCTGTGAAGACACAGGGAGAAGGTGGTCATCTGCAAGCTGAGGAGAGAGGCCTCAGGAGACCAACCTTGCTGGTGCCTGATCTCGGAACCCCAGCCTCCAGAACTATGAGGAAATCCATTTCTGTTGTTCAAGTTGTGCAGACTGTGGCAGCCTTAGCAAACTGATACAAGGTCCGGGAGAGGAGAATCCCTTCCATTACTTCTCCTTCTCCCTTTCCCTACAGAACTCCCATCTCCCATGTGGCATTTGAGAAGTGCCCAAACAGTCTAATCTTTTTAGCTAATCTAAAATGAAGCTATACCAATAATGGGATAAATAGAGATCACGTGCCTCCTGATACGAGGCACTGAGGAGGACACAACATCACTGCTGTGGCTTGTTTTGTTTCATTTTGGCTGGAAGCACGAAACTTGAATCTATTCCTGAGGAAACATCAGACAAACACAACATGGCCTATACCATTCAAAAATGTCAAGGCCATGGAAGATAAGCAAAGGCCAAGGAACTGGTACAGTTTGAAGAAAACTAAAGAGATGTGAAAAGCAAGTCCATTTTGTAACCTTGGATTGGATCCTGAATCAGGGAATGAAAGTGGCTATCAAGAACATGATGGCCAACAGGAGAAATTTGCATATGGATTGCATATTAAATAACAGCACCACACCAATATGAAAGTCCCCGAATTCGATCACTGTACTACGGGTTATGGAAGGAGTTTGTCTTTGTTTTTAGCAAGTACACAATGAAGTATTTAGGGGTAAAAGGGCAGATATATCTGCAAGTTATTTTCAAATTATTTAGCACGTGTGTGTGTGTGCACATGTGCACACATGTTTATAAAAATGATAGAGAAAAAGATAAAACAAATTTGGCAAAATGTCACAACTGGTGTATCTGGCACATGGGAATTCTTGTACTATTTCTGCAACTTTTCTGGAAGTTTGAAAGGATCAGAAAAGCAAAAACATAGCTTGACAAAATTTCGGACAGAAACAAACCCCTGAGCAATTGCAGTTAACCTGTACGTTCCTGCAGGAAGGGATCCAGGCTTTCTGAACTACCAGACACAGCTCATAAATCCCTGGGCAGGGGAGGTGTCATAACTGGGGCATAGCAATGTGGGCTCCCCTGGTCCTAAAACTCTCCCAGCTAGGGAGCCTGATGGGGTGACCCCCCCACCCCCATCTGTGGGGCCAACCGCACTTGTGCTGGTCAGAAAGGAATGGCAGAGCCCCAGCTCCTAGCTGGGTGGCGCACATGAACACTCTCCACTTGGTTCCGGGCATGACTTCCCACTGTAGCTCCCTCTCAGTCCTGCTGCAACATCTGACCCACAAAGGTAGCTCAAGCACACCAGGGAAACCAGAAGAAATTTTCCAAATTCTGGCGTTCGTCGAACTATGAACATTTGAAAGATAATTTTCTGAGTGATGTTGGAATGTTATTCAGGGAAGAGTGCTGTTGCAGTTTCTTCTCAACAACACAATTCTCCCATTCTAAGGAGGGCTACAGGCTGAGCCAAATCTACTAGGTTAGAACCTGCTGACACTTCACACGGGAGAAATGGGGTGAGGGTGGGTTTCAGAGCTGGGGGTGCTGCACCAATACAGTCTCCTGCTTTTTGGCTATGGAGAAAGGGGTCTCACGTGACAGGAATCTGAACAAAAAGGCATTTTTTCATGTGTTTCTTGTATCTTCATTCCGGCCTGGAGTCCAAGGTAGCTGCAGCCCAGGACAGTGTAGAGAGGACCACCAATAGGAAGACCACACCTTGGAGCAGATCACTCAAGCCCAGGTGCAAGCCAAGGCAAGGACTGGGTCTGGGCAGCTCAGAGGGCTGTGCTCTGAGTACTTGGAAAGGGCCTGTGACCTTGGGCCACCTCTACCCCTGGAGGATTGGTTTCCCTTGGGAGCAGGAAGGCTCCAGGAAAAAAGCATGTCCATGGGGCGCCTGGATAATCTGGTCTTGGGATTAGGAATCCTCAGAAGTAGAACCTCTATTACAGGGTCCTGCCTGGCACCTGCCTTCAGTGGCAGGCCCAGGACAGCTGCTAAACTCCTCTACTCAGACTCCCTTCTCCCATGGCCTCCTCTGAAAGGGACTGACTGGTTGCACACTTTAGAACTGCAAAAGAGGTGGGGACTCCTTTCCACACACGTTGGAACTTTGTATATTAGAAGACAGATGTCGATCCAACAGCTCTCGGGTTTTCTCCTTCCTCCCGAGTCCCTTAACTGTTTCTTCCTTTTGGACAAGTTTTACTTGACCCAGGTCTTGGTTAAATATGCACTTCAAGCCAATCCCTGTCCCAGATGTGGCCTGGCCAGTGCCAAGGGGCCTGCCACAGCATCTTTCATCTGATTGCTAGGTTTTATTGGTTCCATTGATGTTTTAGAAGCCATATACTTGGCTCTTCTTGGGTCCTGTGGTCAGCAAAGGGCTGCAGAGGCCCTTGACCTGCTTTCACGGTGGGCCCTTTCTGTCCTGATCGGGTGCTTCTGCCTCTGGGACCTGAACGGCCACAGCCTGAACCCACAGCCACCTCTGCCATAAGGATTCCTTGTCAGTATGGGCTCATCAAGCCCTTTCAGAAATTCTTATTTTGTCATCCAGCACCAACTATCCTTCAGTTTTATGACCCCTGAAGGCAGCAGCAAAGGCCCTCCTTTTGGAGACAAACCAGGATTACAGTCCCAGCAAGTGACCTGCAGTTCCTCAGGCTTCTCACCCCCTCAGTGGTGAGGACAGGACCTGCCTTATAGGGCCTGCCTCAGCTAAGGTGAGATGGGCCCCCTTGTACCCTGCTACTCAGGAGCCAGACTGCCTCTCACTGAGAGGCTATGCCTCAGTCCACACTCCGCAGTTACAAACCACCCTGCCCTGCATTTCTCTAGTCTATCCATAAGAACCAGTCTTGATTTCTATAAGGCATGAAGGTGTCCCTGTCAAAGTCAGCATTAAATATGCCTGTTGTTTCTGAAAACAGCTGCTGGTAGGAGCTAAGGTGGGTTTTCCCCACCTCTCTCTACCAGGGCCCTCCTTCAGGCTCCAGGGGTACTTTTCCCGCTACCTTGATTTTTAGTGACCACATCTCCCCTCCCCACACCACTTAAAAAAAAAAATAAAATTCTCCAAGGGCGCCTGGCTGGCTCAGTTGGTACAGCATGTGACTCTTGATCTCAGGGTCGTGAGTTCAAGTCCCATGTTGAGTGTGGAGCCTTAAAATACGGGTTCGGTGTCCCAGAGCCCTTGGCAACACATGCCTGCAGGTCAAGGGAGAGGCTTGATCCCTGTAGGGCTGCAAGCTCCTGGGAGGCTGCCGTGCACCTGTTCCGAGTCACTCACCAGTTTCTGGAAGAGGTCACCCACTCGCTGCTGGTGGCTCCACTGCTGTACTCGGGGGAAGAGCCCGTCATAGAACTCCTTGTGGATCTCATAGAGCTCAGGCACTTTGAAGAAGATGGTCTCAATCTGCTGGCTTGTCAGCACTGGCTGAGAGGTGGTGGCAGCAGCCTTCAAAGGCTTCATGGGCTGGAAGAGGGCACAGGTGAGGTGACACAGGTGACAGGTGGAGTGGCACACATGAGAGGGCCTGCCCTTTCTCAGGTGCATGGTGTGACCACAGAAAGTCATGGCTAAGTGA
Source organism: Panthera leo (assembly GCF_018350215.1). NCBI lineage: Eukaryota > Metazoa > Chordata > Mammalia > Carnivora > Felidae > Panthera > Panthera leo. The sequence continues at coordinate 19,427,132 of NC_056690.1, forward strand.
CACGTGTGTTTTTCTTTTTAAATTCCATTAAAAATAAAAATGTAAAGCCAGCTTGGTTTGGCACCTGTCCTATGTTAGTGTCCACTGCCCCACGGGGAAGCCCAACTTCTACAGAGGGGAAATTTCTGGCCCGCCTACCGATGTCTCAGTGACTCCAGGCAAGGGGGGTTGCCTTCTGATGGCTGACCTGGGGCCTGTGAGCAGCGTGCCCCGGCCCAGCTCAGGCCCTCCCCGCTCCTCACCAGCAGCAGCGCCTCCAGGTGGCTCAGGTAAGTCTCTTCGCTAGCCAGGATTCCAGACAGCACCCACTTCCTCATCTCCAAGCCCTTTTCCAAGTCCAGCTCATTCTGCAGGAGAAACAGACAGAGGTCAGACCTGGGGGACGATGCCCTATGTGGCCACTCTCAGAGAGGAAGGCCTGTTTCTCAACCTGAGGACAAGCCTCTGGAGAAGGCTCCATGTAGAAATAAAGGGAGGCACTGGAGCCTCGGCCAGTCGGCCACTTGTACATGGTCACTGAAAATTCTGGAGGGGTCATCCAGCAAAACCAAGAGCCACCCTTTGTCATGACATTGAGAAATGGGCAGCGTGGAGCTGGGCAGTTGGGGAAAGATGCCCCGGTCTGTGGGACTTTGTTACAGCTGCCCAGTAAACTGATAGAAAATATTGATGCCAAAGGTGATAAAAACTGCTGTATGACTAACTGGCCACTTCCCCCATGGGCCAGCTGGGTATCTGGGCAGCACAGGGGGCTATGCTCTGCACACTTGGAGGGGGCCTGTGACCTGACCACTAGCGAGGGAGTCAGGGTCAGAGGTTGGTTGTGCCCACTGCCTGCCCATGCTCCCTCTGCCTGGCTATGCCAACAGGTCCACTGTAGTCCACAGAAACTGAGACAACACCCCTGCCCATTCTGCCACTGGTTTTCCACCTATGGGTGAACATGAGACAACCACACTGTGGTAGCCCTCGGGTGTAGAACCAGAGTGCTGCCCCTTTGGTCCACTTTCCTGAACCACTCAGGGGAGATTGCTGGTCTGGGGCAGGTGCCTGGTCCTTGGCACTGCTGAATATCTAGGGCTGAAGAATTCTCTTTTGGATGCTGGGGGGCCCTATAGGGTGTTGGGCAGCATTTCTGGTTTCTACCCACAGGTGCCAGGAGCAACACCCACTCCTACCCCCAGCTGGGACAGCCACAAATGTTTGCAAGATGTTGCCACATGTCCTCTGGGGCCAAATCGCCCCTAGGTGAGAACCACTGGGTTCGAGGAAGGACCTAAGGCCAGCTCAGGCCTCACGGTGTCTCTACAGAGACTAGAATCAGGGCCTCCCCAGTATGGCCCCACTATGTGCCCCCAACCGTGCTTCCCTTTCCAATTTCCTGAAGTGGCAGGAGGGAGGCATTCAGTGACACAGATGGCTGGCCCAGCAGGAAGCACCCAGGGCCAGGAGTCGGGGGACAGGGCTACAGAGCCAGGCCTGCCTGGTGAGCCCCAGTCTCGGGCAACTGCCCTCTTGCCCTGGGCATCAGCTGCCTGGGTATAAACTGGGGAAGGAAGGCCCGATCCCCATGTCCCACCTGCTTCTGCTTTCTGGTCCCTGAGGCTTGTATCACATCCTAACTGCCCACTGTGGGACCATCCAAAAAGTCTTCCTGAACCACCACTTTGCTTTGGGAATCTCTAAGTGTGCATGAGCTAGGTGCATGCATATGTGTGTACATGCATGCCCAAGTATGTGCATGTACTCATGCATGCATACAAGGCAGCCGCCAAGATCATGGCTAAGTATTGCTCCAGGGAAAGGTACCACTCCACACAGAACCCCCTCCCCCACCCAGGGCACACTGGGCAGTGGCTTCACAGGCAGAAATCTCTAGGACATGTTGTGCCTGATCTTGAAACTTCCTGTGCCAGCAAAGTGCCTGGAACATATAGGTGCTCCATGAAGACAATGAACAAACAAACCAACGAATGAATGGATCTAGAACTCCTGGTTGGGCCCTAGCTTTGGCTGTACCTTTGTGAAGCTCTGAGTGCTCTTCTGGGACCCTGGTCTGTTTGACAAGCAGGTGCCAAGATCCAGAACTGTGAGCTTAGCCTGCTCCAGGGCCCAGAGTGCCACCACAGTCAGTAAGTCTGTGACACACAGTGCACAGTTGTGCAGGGTAGGGGATGCTGACCCCTCTTATCATCTCAGTCCACTGAGGTCACCATGCATGGTGGCAGCCCGTTGGGAGAAGTAGCTCTGATGACCCTGAACACGCTTCCCATCGTGTCCAGGTGCAATTTGTGCCCCAAGCAAGGGAAGAGGTAAGGTGAAGGGCACAGCAGGCTTCTTGGGCAGCAGCAGTCACCCACCCAGCCCTGCTGTGTGCTGAGGAACAATCTTGCTACTGTGAGCACCCGTGGGGGGGCTGGGGTGGTGGTGGTGGAGCCCCACCCAGCACAAGATGCCGGTGCTCACATGGGTGGCAGTGCGTCTCATTCCCACCCACACAATTTGGAAAGCTGGGAGGAAAAAAAGCGCAGGCAGGAAGGCGCCGGCTCCAGCTCTCCCTGTTCTGAAGGGTGTGGCCAGCTCAGGGGAATGTCTGGCCCGGGGAATGTGCTAGGCTGGGGGAAGACATGGGTGCAGATACCTCTTTTTGGACCAGGAATCGTCTCCTGAGCCCCAGAATGGTGCTAGGGGCTGGTGGCAGACAGGGACGGCTCAGAAGTCAGCCAACTCTGCCTTGTTGGAGAGGGCGGGAAAGAAATGCAGAAGATAGAGAACAAAGGGCAGGGCCAGGACCAGGGTTATTTATAACCCTGCTTTGCGCACATGCCAGTTCTGGAAAGGGCACGTGAATCCAGTTGGGATCATGACGGTGGGGAGATCGTGGTGGAGAGAAAGCCGGAGGAGAAGGGCAACTGGAAAAAGAAGGCAGCAAGCCAGAAGGAAGGCCTCCCACTTCTACTCGGGCCAGGGCAGGGGCAGAGGGCAGGGAACGGAGCAAGCCACACAAACCTGAGGCAGACAGAGCAGATAAAAACAAACTGGGCATGACAAGGTGGGAAAGCTGACAGAGGGACCCAGGTGAACAGAACTGCCACCAGGCCCACAAGGGCAGGAGCTGGAACAGAGTGGCAGGGCAGAATTTGGGGAGCACCCTTTACCCCCAGCCCTACTCTGAGGGAGCCAGGGTGATCAGAGTGCAAAACCCTGGCTGTGAAGGGGTGGGCTGCTCCCAGCTGGGAGTTGACAGCCAGGTCTCTCAACAAAGGACCCTGTCTTCCTCTCTGGGCAGGGGCCATGCCTTCACTGGCAAGAGGGCTGGCCACTGTCCTAGAGTCCAGCCAGCAGAGGGCCAGGGTCTGGCCTCTGCATAAGGATCTGAGCTAACACGCAGGGCAGGCAGTACAGTTCTTATGCCTGCCCACTGATAAACCAACCTGGGAGGGCTCTCAGGAGGAAGCATACAGGCTGGGCTGGCACCAAATACCTGCTCTCTTCAACTCTGCAGAGAGGACAGGTGTGAGCAAACATTATCACTATTTAAGTCAGGACCCAGAGCTCCGCACTTGTAGCCAAGCTGAGCCATAGGGACGCAACATTTATCCTGCTCTGTCTGCTGCAGAGCCTCACTGGGGGACCGGAACAATCAAAGCATCTCTAACCAGTGAATCATAAAAGTGAATGAACTTGTGGTTGCTCAGATAACAGCTTGACTCAGAGTTACAATTTCTGTTCCATGAGCACAACTATTGACCAGATACACTGAATCAAGTGATGGCCAGTATCAAAGTTATAAAGCAGGGTTGTTTGTCTTCAAACATTCCTGAGCCCCTTGTTGAGTTCCCTGGTAAAAACTGCCAATTTCACTTGCATTCAATCAGTAGGAGTGACTGATTGAATATGTGCATATACTTTGACTTCCACCTAAAAAAAACAAACAAAAACCCCACCCCAAACAAAAAATCCCCAAAGGGTCCATGGGCCCCCAATGGGCTGAGGCAGCCCAAGGGCATGGCATTTCTGCCAAGCAGCAGAATCCAAGTGTGTGTTTGCTTTCTCAGCCTCTATGTGCCCACGAAAGGCCCCTGGCTGGCAGACCTATCCAGCTCTGCCACTCACTGAAGGGCCCCTGAATGTGAGAAATGTGGGCTGAGGTGGTATCGGCCCCTTCTCGCTGAGGTCCAATGTTTCTGGGCCTGCCTCTTGCTGGTAAGCTGGGGACAGGGCCTGGCAGGTCACTGCGGGGAGCAATGTCACACAGCGTGTCACAGAACCCAGTGAGGAGATGCTCGACCACTGTCAGCTCCCGTCTCTGTGCCTTGACGTCTCCCCTTATAAACAAATAGGTGGGATGATGTTGGGACTCTTGAGGATGCTAGGAAGGACTGACCATGCTGATCTGGCAGAACACAGGCCCTCTGCCACTGACCCCAGGATGGTAGCTGGGGGTGATGCCAGACCCTCACCCCTTTCCCTGACACTGTTGAAGGAAGGTTACTTGCTAGCCCACAGCTCTGACTACAGCCTCTAGAAGTGTCCATGATACTGCTTTGCTTCCCTCAGTTCAATGATGTCAGCTTTACCCTCCCAGCAGAGAGAGGCAGTGGTCATCAAAATGGCCTGCTCTTCTTCCAAGGGGCTTGCTAAGATGTATCCTCACCTGGCCATGAAGAGATGGAGGTATGCCTGATGGCTCTTGCCTGGGGGCAGCCTGCCCTCTCCTGCGGCTTCTGTCCCCATCTGGGATTGCACGGTCATCGTTCAAGGGGGAAATGCAGACAGCTTGGTCAACATCAGCAGGCACCTCAGAACGTCCAGGGGTGGAGAATGTCATAAGCCCTCAGGGTTGGAAGGTAATCTTGGTCACCAGGACCCACCCAAGGTGGCCTGGGTCCTTCCCACAGCATCCCAGGCAAGAGGATTCCTGGCCTCTGCTGACTCCCTACCTTCCCCTGGGGACAGGCATTCATGGAACAGACCTGCAACTTCGGAGTTCACTGAGCCACCTGGTTGCCATGGAGCGCATAGAAAGTTCTCCTGATTGCCCCCCAGCCCAAAGAGCTCAAGCTCAGTAGATGGAGATGAGCATCCTCTGGGAGGGTAGGAAAAGATAAGCAGGGATTTCCCCCAGCCTAACTGGTCAGGATTGGGCACCTTGGGCCTCAAGACCAGCATGCTGCTTGTGGGCATTAGAAAGTAACAGCTGTCTTCTTCAAACCAAAAATAAAAAAAATAAAGAAGAAAGTCTCACTGTCCAGGCACTGCACTGCCAGGGAAACCAGAAAGTCAATGCCAGGTCTATCTTTAGGGCAGTGGAGGGTGTCCGCCCCAGGGCTCCAAACACCTAACCAGAGGGCTTCGGGAACAAAGCTACACAGTCCTTTTCCAATCAAATTCCCATCTTACCACCTCACATTCATTAGGAGAACCACTATAAACAAACAAACAAAAAACCCAGAAAACAAGTACTGGCAAGGATGTGGAGAAACCAAAATGCTTGTTGGCTGTTGGTGGGAATATAAAATGGTGCAACCATTGTGGAAAATGGTATGAAGGCTCCTTAAAAAATTAAAAACAGAACTACCATAGGATCCAGCAATTCCATTTCTGGGTCATTCCCCCAAAAGAACTGATCTCGAACAGATATTTGTACTCCCATGTTCATAGTGGCATTTTTCTTAATAGTCAAAATATGGAAGCAACCCAAGTGTCTACCAACCAATGAATGAATTACCAGAAGGTAGTATATATGTACAACGGAATATTATTCAGCCTTAAAAAAGGAAGGGAATTATTCTGCAATATGCTACTACACGGATGAATCGAAGACATTACGCTTGGTGAAATAAGCCCGTCACAAAAAGATGAATACTGTGTGAGTCCACTTACATGAGGTGAAGTAGTTAATAGAGACAGGAAGCAGAATGGTGGTTTAAAGGGGCTGGGGGCAGGGGAGAGTAGGGAGCTGTTTAATAAGTGCAGATCTTCAGATTTACAAGATGAAGAGTTAGGGGGATGGACAGTCCTGATGGCTGTACAACAAGGTGAATGCATTTCATACTACTGAATTGCATACTTCAAAATGGTTAAGATGGAAAATTTTACATTATGTGTATGTGAATGCAATAAAAAAGAAAAGAGGGGCACCTGGGTGGCTCAGTTGGTTAAGCGTCTGACTTCAACTCAGGTTACAATCTCATGGTTTGTGAGTTTGAGCCCCACATTAGGCTCTGTACTGATGGCTCGGGGCATGGAGCCTGCTTCAGATTCTGTGTCCCCCTCTCTCTTTCTACTCCACCCCTGCTCACGTTCTGTCTCTCTCTCTCAAAAATACACATTAAAAAATAAAGAAAGGAAAGGAAAGGAAAGGAAAGGAAAGGAAAGGAAAGGAAAGGAAAGGAAAATTTCCCATCTTCTCCAGACACTCCCTGACACCTCCTCTGGGCCAGGTGGCATACTTGGGATTGGAGACCCCATGTCTGGCAAGCACAGATGTATAAGACGAGACATGGCTATGGGCTCCCACGGGGGCCAAAGGAGGGAGTGGACACCCAGATGTGGATAGGCTCCATAGCAGTTAAGCCCTCAGACTATGGCTAAAAGCTGAGGGCAGAACTCCAAGTCAGTATAGATGAGGGTCTGAAGGCAGAAGTCTGGTGGGGATGGGCAGCCAAGCTGCATGGGGTCTGGGCACAAGGAGGGCAGATCAGCCTCCTAGGGCAGCCCGATCCCAAGTTCAGGACTCAGCCTGCTTATTCAGGACTGGAAAGATCCCCGTCTGTACCAAATCATGCTTGTGAAGCAAGAAGCAAGGGAGGGCACTGAGAAAGGCAAGGTAGTTAAAGAAAAGAGTGTCATCTGAGGATTTGAGAAGGCTTCAAATCTGGTAGCTGCATGGCCTTGAGCAAGTTACTTCATCTCTCTGAACCTCAGTTTCCTAATCTGTAAAACAGTGAAACCAGATGTTGGATCAAAACTGCACAAGGTAGGTGTGTGTTACACACTGGCTTCCCTTCCCATCCTCGTGTTTCAGAATGGGAAGCCTACCCAGCGCCAGAGTCTTTAGAAATCACAAAAGCATAAATAAGAAGCAGTCCTGCAGCTGAAGCATCAGCCCAGCAGAAAAGCAACTGCAGTGAAAAGATATGCTTCTGGCACTTCCCACCAACAACGGAGAAAAGCAGATTCCTCTCTTGTATTTAAGCCTGGGGAGGACATCATCAGAAACAAGCTAAGCAAAAGAGGGAAGGTATTTGTCATGAGGGGCAACAGGAAGACAGTGAGGTGCAACCTGCCCCAGGGACAGGATCTCAACTCAAGAAGGAAAGAACCTGAGAAGTCAAAAGGACACCCTCTGTCCCAAAGGTAGGGGGTGTATGCCTGGGCTCTAATGTACCTCTGAAGTGCCCCTCCAGGGCAATGGGACAGATCAAAGCAGTGAGGCCACCAGCTCATGTGGGACTACCCTAGGAGCCTACAACAACCCCGGGGCTATGTGCTTACAAGAGAGGGGCCCAGGACCATCTCTGGGAGTGAAGGAGGGCATCTGCTGAATGTGCCAATACACACTAGCCACATGACCTTGGAGCTTCGGTTCCAAAGTGGAGGTGACATCAGGACCGTTAATGACAATGATACCTCAAGAGGAAGACCCTGGTCAAATGGATGGAGTCATCAGCAGCACTCCTTCTGGCAAAAAGGAGCAAGTGCATTGCATGCAGCACAAGGACAAGAGCCCAGACACTGTCCCCCTCCCCTGCCCCTCAGCACCACTGCTGGGACCGCCACCACGTCCTGCTGGTAGGACAGTGGTGGCATTCTCAGCCTCTGCATATGCTGCCTGTCTCCTCCACACTTGGCTGACAGAGTTCCATGAAGTCCCTGCTGAAAGCACCTAGCATGCTATTTCCAGATCAGCAGGTGCCCCGGATGGGGGAAAGAAGGCGTTTTTAGTGACTTCAACCACTGGTTGCTCCTGACATCACCTACTTGCTACTTGCCCCTGAGAGAGTGGATGTGCTGCAGGGCACCTTTAGGAAGTAGACAGCAGGCCAGAGCCAGATCTAAGCCTTATTTCACACCTGGCCCTCCCACCCTGGGACTCACCGCTTTGGTAGACTCCAGGGCTCCCGAGGCCAGTGCATCCCGGCTGCCCCTGCCCTTGCTGCCAAGGTGGGGCGAGGAAGAGGGTGAGTCATCGATGTAGGGCAGCCCATCTTGGTGCCGGCGCTGCTCCTCAGCCCGGTCTGCAGCACAGCTATAGCCAGGTGGCGTTCCAAATGACGTATCTGTGTGTAGAGAAGCAGCTGTGTTAGATATAGGGAGAGGGGCAAGAGAGAGCTCTGCCTGGGAGGGTCCACGCCCCACCTGCCCCAGCAGGCATTGGGCTGATGCTGTCTATCACCCAGAGGTGTTGAACAAAGACTTCAGGTAGGCTGACCGCACCTTCACAACCGACTGAGCAAAGACCACAGGGTGAGGCAGGGCCAGAACAGTGGTATGCCCCCCAGACAATGAGACTGGGCTTTCAGGACACTGTCTGGGGCACATCTGCCCTTGTCCTGGGAGTGGGCCTGAGCCATTACAGAAAGATGGACCTCAAATGCTAGCATCTTGCTCTCGGGGATGGTCCTTGTGCACCTGTCCGTGGGGATCTGATGGGGGCAAGAAGCTCAGATCATGCCACTCCAGGTGCAAGCCCTGGCCACTGTGAGCAGTGCCCCAGGCCCACCAGTCCCAACCCAGGGAACGGGTGCTGCAGCCCTTTCCCCTCACCCCACTCTGCCTCTTGGCTGACTCTCAGCCCACCTCCCAGCTGGTGTGGCAAAGTCCTAGACCATCTTTACCCCAACCTGAGTGTCCCTGTGAGGACAAAAGTGGCCTACCCTATGGCCGGCTCCATGCTGTTCGGAACACCTCCATCCTAAAAGCACCTGAAGACAGTCACCCCTTCCTCCTGGCTAAATTACAAAGCCCATACCCCTTGGCCAGCCTTTGTATAGCTCTGTTTTCAGAACTGTTCTAATCCAATGGATCCTCACCAGGACATTAACCCACAAGGGCCCAGTCCACTCCAAGTCTCATGTGGGGGTCACTTCTTGACTCCTTCCACAGGGCATCTTCACAGCCCATGGGATTTCTGAGGTCATCTTGATTGGGTTACATCACCTTCCCCATGACTCACCGGCAAGCAGTCCTGTCCAAATGTCACCACCACAGGCAGCCTCTGCAGTGTTTATTTACAAGATTACAACTTCCGCCACCAAGCACACCCAGCCTGGGGCTCAACCTCTAGGTGGCACTGACCACCCAGGCCAGGCAGGCACAGGCTTCCAGAGTCGACCCTGCAATTCTAGTGGGAGACTGTTTTCTCAGTTCTTTCCATGCAGCAGCCAAGAGAAGCCGTGGCTGGAGTGACCAGGTGCTCACCACATCCAGCTATGACGGCTGCCAGTGCACTGTGCAACTCATCTGCCTACGTCCCAGCTTCCTCACACACCTCTGCCTCTCCCACTTTCTCCATTTCTGTGTCCCAGCAGGTCACATGCCCTCTAAGAGGTGTCCTTAGCCCTGGTTACACGTTAGTGCCACCTGGGGAGCTTCAAAAACAGAGACCAATGAAATCAGACGCTCAGGGAGATCTGCGTCCTGGTGGCTGCAAAGGCTTCCTGGGGGTTCTGGAAGAAGCCAGGACTAAGACTGCTGCACTGGCACAAGCTGGGAGCTGGCACTGTGCTGGCTGTCACCCACACTGTGTCCCTGCTGTCTGCATACAGGCGCTGACCACAAAGGCCAGGCAGAGCTCTGCTGCCCTGTGTGTCTGCAGGAGGGCTCCAACAGAGGCCAATTCTGAGTTGAAAGTGGCAGACAGGGTAGGGGACACTCAGAGCTGGGTGGGCTCCTACCGTGTCCCCTAACAAGCTCCATGGGCTACAGAGGAGCTCCTGGTACCATCACCGTGTTGGTTATCAATGCTCAGCCCTGCTGGGGTTTGTACTGTCCTACCAGGACAGTCAGAGGCCAAGGCCAAGTTCTGTCTCCTCCTCCTAAGTATCTCCAAAGGCACTCAACCAGCTCTGGTCCAGCATCCCCGAGGACAGATGGGGAGGGTTTAAATGTATTAAAAAACACAAAACCCTGTTAATGCAGAACCCTAACCCCACACCCCAGCCCCCAAACAGGTCTGACTTCAGCTTCCATTTCCTTCTGGGGAATCCCAGATTCTTTTTAACCAAAATGAACACAGAGGACTTCTTGTCCTCTCAACATCCATGATATGAACCCTGTATTGCAGCAGCCCCTACTGAAAACTTGCCTTCCATGGGAGCTGCTTTCAAAGGCAGCTCAGGCCCTGGACAGAAGGCTTTAGCTGTCAGATGCCTTCCTCACAGGTAGCCTGAATGATCCCCCTGGGCCAGGAGGGTCTTTGCTCTACTTCTGTAACCCAGGACACTTCCTCCAGGTGGGGCAGGTGGGCCAGTTCTATGGGCTGTGGTGTGAATTTCCCAGAAGTGAGGCTCCGGTCCTGCCCAGGTTACTACCTACCGGTGAGAATTAGTGCAGGTCACTTAAGCTGTCCGTGTCTCAGTTTTCCTGATTTTACAATCAGGCATGTGAACTATACAATCGATAGAGGCCCACTCAGCTCTAAAATGTTACGGTCACTGTGTGGGTCAGCCAGTCATGCCCTGCCTGCCTCCTGACCTCACCTCCTTCCACAGCTTTCTTCCTCTGCTCCCCACTCCTCCTCTGGACTCCGCTTTTATATTAGCACAGGATTTTCAGCGTCCGCACATCCTCTCTAAGAAACTTTAAACTGTTCATTTTTTTTTTTTTTTTTAAATAATGACCTTTTAGAAAGTCAACAGATTCATCACCTGGAAGAGCACCCTTAATCTGAGAACCACCACCTGATGTCCCGGTAACTACATTGAGCTCATGTTCAAGATCAAATTAATATCAAGTGACGCCCCAAGTAAGAACTTTAGGGTCAGACTCGGGGGGCTGTCTCCAAAGACTGTAAAGATTCCACATGTGTGAAACAAAGTGCTAGCTTAGCAATGTCCTAAAACCCAGGGCAAAACCTAGTGCCTGCTAAAGGTTTGCTGGCCAGGGTTGTGTGGGGCCATTGACTCTGATACGGACACTTCACCTCCACCAGGTGAGACTGAAAAACCAGGTTCCATAGCCGGACTCCACAAGGTAATTATAACCATCAGACAACTAAAAACCCAGCTGTTTCCAATTCTGCACACATATCCCCAAACTGATGTCTGAGGAACTGATGCTTTTATGTCTGGATTCCGGATGGCTGGTCACTGCTACTGCAGCATTCCACCTGAGGCTTCAGCCCATGGTCCCAGTGAATCCAGCCTGCTCCAGTGCAAATGAGACAGAGGGAGCAGGAAAGCTCTCATTTCCTTGTCGCCCATCCTAAGTGGCATACAGGGACTTCCTTTCACACTGCAGTTTTTCCACTCCTGGGTCCCCGCATCTCTTGGAGCACAAAGTATATTACTGGAGGGCTCTGGGAGCTGCCATTTCCCAAGAACCAGAGCAAAGTGAGAGAGGGGCCTTGCTCTCCCCTCCTCTACCAGGAACACCCAGTGGGAAGTCTCATTACCTCAAAGAACTGGGAACCTGGTGGCTGAGTTAAGCCCGGAGCCTCCTACAAAGTTCTACCCAAAGCTGAAAGCAAACACTGGTTTCAGAGGAGGGGGCAGGGGGAAGGGGCTACGATCCTAAGGCTACAAGAGGCTCAGGGAAATGAGGGTTGATCAACAGAGCAGCTAACCAGCGGGGAGGAGGGCGGGGGAGAGTGAGGCCCATTCAGAGCTGGCAGACAGCGGCTGGCTGAGTGTGGAAAAGGGATGTGCACAGTGAAATCCAAAACCTCCTCCGCTCCAGGCAAGTCGGCTTAGCAGCCACAATCCCTGCACTCTGCAAATCTAAAATCTAGTCTTTGATGCAAGAACAAAAGGCAGCCACCCCCACCCCCACCAAGTGGGAGGAATAAGTCCCCGTCAGCCCAGATCACATCCCCTTCTTACACCTCAAGGACAATGCTGGTTAAAAAAAAAAAAAAAAAAAAAAAAAATCCTTCAGAAAGATTAAACATAGTGTTACTATATGATCAAGCGATTTCACTTCTGGGTATATACTTAGAAGAATTGCAAACAGGGACTCAAATAGATATTTGCACACCCGAGTTCCTAGCAACAGTATTCACAACAGCCAAACTGTGGAAGCAACTCAAGTATCCACTGATGGATGAATGGATAAGCAAAATGTGGTATGGATATGCAGTGGAATATTACTTAGTCTTAAAAAGGAAGGCAATTCTGACTCCATGCTACAACATGGATGAACCTTGAGGTCATGATGCTATGGGAAATAAGCCTGTCACAAAATGCTCAATTTACTGTGTGAGTGCACTTATATGAGGAACCTGGAATTGTCAGAATCATCGAGCAGAAAGTAGAATGGTGGGTGCCAAGGGAGGAAGGAATGGGGAACTGGTGTATTGTGGGTACGGAGTTTCCGTCTGAGAAGATGAGAAAGTTCTGGAGATGGATGGTGGTGATGGCTGCACAACAGTATTAATGTACCAAATGCCAATGAGCATGAGTGGTATGCTTAAGAATGATTAAAATGTTCCATTTGATGTTATGCAACAAGTATATACCACATGCACATATTCCTAAGATCCCTCCCAGATAGGGGCAATGCTTGGGTAGCTGAGCTGTGGGGAGGGCTCAATCCCTTCATGTGGACAGCCCCCTGCAACCACATCTAAAATAAGCACAGAATGGAAACTTCCAAGCAGTGTGCTCCCTGAGTTGATGAGAGCAGGCTGGGTGGCGGGTACCCGGGCTTCATTATAGTCTTCTGTGTATTTGTTTCATAACAAAGGACAATAAAAGGAAGCCTTGCTCGGCTATGTGTATGTAGCCTCAAAAGGAGGCCCAGTGTCACACGGCCAGACCAGCCCAACTGGCACAGCCACTGTTTGTTTCCAGCAGCTACCCCTCTACTCTTACAGAGTTTATATATCATCTTTTCCAGGCCACGTCCCTGCCCACCCGCATTTTCCTGATGCAGACTGGATGAGATTCCTGCCAGCCCATAAGAATCTGGTAATCACAGATCACACCCAGTGCTGGAGCAGGACCCCTCACAGGATCACAGCACCACAGGTGCCCAAAGCCCTGCAGCAACCATCCTCAGGGCTCTCAGAGGGCCAGAGTTACCTGCCTTCAAAGCATCAAATGCCCTTTGCCCAGCTTCAGTCCTGTCAGCCCCTCCAGGGGCCCCCAGCCTCTCCCCACAGCCTGTCTTTCCCTTAGCCCAGTCTCGGTTCAAACATCTCCAGTAACTTCGACACTCCTTCCCTATTTTCATTATCTGCAAGCCAGGAAGCAAGCATCTTACTGTGAGGCCTTTGCCAGGCCCTGCTGGGATCTCTGCTGCAAGGGTTCCCAGGACACGTGTGCAGAACCAAGCTCAGACCACCGGCCACATGTCTCCCAGCTGTAGGAGAGGCCCTCCTGGACCCAATGTACCTGGAACGTCCCCAGATCCTGCTTCCATTGCCTTGCTGCTGCCAGAGGTACAGGGCTCAGATCCCAGCTCCTGTCCCACCCTCTGACCAAGGCACCCCAAGAGAAGAGCCTGAAGCAAATCCTCAGAAGGAACGAAGGTTATGATCTCAGCCCTCCCCTCCCAGAACAGATATGGGAACAGCTGTAAATGGCCAGGGGAGCGATCCTGATAAACACATACCAGGGTTGAGAGGAAAGAAGAAGGGATACTGGGAACTCAGGTGGGGGTGGTGTGGCAGGAACTTCATTATGCATTAAGACAGAGGCAGAGTGGTCTCCTATCCCTGTTGACACTGTTAGCAAATGGCTGGGCGGTATTTTACCAAGGTAAAAGAGGATCAAACACCATCTTCTTTCCGGTGGCTCGCCAGCTACAGTGGGCAGGTTTCTGCAGATGCAGGCACTGAGCCCCCACCTCGTCGTATCTGCAAAAGCCCTGCTTTCCCCTCCCTCCCTGGGCCACAGGCAAACAGCACAGTGCTGACGATGTTGTGGTACTGGTAACTTGCAGACGGCAGCTCATGTCCTTGGGGATGTCTTGCCAGGTAGGCATCGCCCCTCCAGGAGAGGCTCAGAAAACTGTGGCTGGAACAGAAAGATCTAGGTCTCACCGAAGGGCACACAGATTCCACAGGTTCGAGCTGGCTCTGGACACCACGCTTATGCACAGCCTTGAGGCTTCCTCCCACACCCCGTGTGCTGAGAGCAGATTCTATCTACAGGATAGGCCATGGGTCCTGGGGCTCGGCTGGCTTCTTTACTGTGTAGCAGAACCCCAAGTACAGTCAGGGAATATCTGCGGTGCTTCAGGGAAGTGAGTTTCCCAAACAGTAGAAAAGTCTCATGTGCCACAGCAGGCAGGCATTTTTGCAAAATACCTGCTACCCTTTCCTGGGCACTTCCTCTGGGTGAGGGACAGTGCTGATCTCCTTGAATCCACTCTGACCCCTTAACAGGCAGAAACGTCTAGATGCTCATTTTTCAGACAAGGAAAGGAGTCTACAAGAGAGGAACAGGTGGAGCTTGACTACGCCGAGGTCCATTTGTGTCACCTGCATATTTGGTCATTTTCTGAAGACATTTCTAAAAGGCTGAGCTGATAACTACATGACTTAGCAATTCCTCTCCATATGACCAAAAGGAGAGAGAACAGGTGTTCAAAGCAAAACTTGTACCAGAATAATTCAAGCTATATTCAAGTGGCATTATTCACAACAGCCAAAAGGTAAAATGACCCAAATGTCCATCAACTGATAAATGGATAAATAAACTGCAGAGTATCTATATAACGGAACAACATTCAGTCTCAAAAAGGAATGAAGTACCAACACAGGCTGTAACACAGATGCACATTGGAAACGTTACGCTAATTGAGGAAGGCGATCATAAAAAAACACCTACTGTCTGATTCCATTTATATGAAATGTCCAGAAGAGACAAATCCATTGAGACAGAAAGTGGATACTTAATGAGTATGGGATTTCCTTCAGGGGTGATCAAAGTGTTTGGGAACCAAACAGAGGCGGTGGTTGCACAAAATCGTGACTGTACTAGGCATGAGCTGTTCGCATTGAAACGATTAGTTTTATGTTATGTCATTTCACTTCAAAAAAAAAAAAAAAAAAAAAAAGATCTGTTTTCCTCTGTTAAAACAGGGAACCCGGAACATTATCCAGCTGTTTCCTGAAGACCAAGAACATCATTCCGGACAGACGTCAGCACTGCCTGGCACCAGTACCTCAGGCCACCCGCTGCTTTACTTTCTAAGATATCTGGTTGGTTTGGGTGGCTTTCTGCTTTCTTCTCTGCCATCAGGCTGGCAGCTGTCCCTTCTGCTGTATCTACAGCAAGGGGGTCAAAATTCTTTATAAACAAGATGTCCCCCATCTAGTTGGCCACTGTATCCTGGAGAGAGGTCTGTTGTTAGAGCCCTTGGTTTTGTGGGAGAAGGAGAGGCAAAGAGAGCACCCTAGGATCCCGGGACCATGATCCTACTTCATGCTGCCACCCCAGCAATGACGTCACCAAGCTAGTGTGGAAAGCTCCGGCTACCTGGGTAGTAGGAGGTCACAGCCCAGACCAGCTTGTGCACACAGAAGGCCCTGAGGCTAGGCAAGTCTCCCTGAAAGGCCAGAAAATGCCAGCTGGGAAGGGCCCGAGCCTGTCCTGCTCAGGCCTGATGCTTCAGCTCTCCAGGCAGCTCTAGATTCCCTGAACAAGGCTAAGCTCTCTCGGAGGAGACAAACGGACTAATCACAATAGCTCTTATGACTCTTACACCTGTGGTTTGGGTTCCAGCTGGTTGGAGACTGAATCACCACAAGGTCAACTTTGAGGGTGACTTTTAGCAATAAAGACTGAATGCCCCCAGTGTGGGTAGACGAGGACCCCCAATCAGCATCCAGAGAGCAGTTAAAAGATTTTCTTCTATCTTCAAGGACCCACCCGTGCCTAAAGCTCTTGGATCCTCGAGGAGGGAAAGATTATTTATGTTCTGGGCCTGGGGCTGGAACCAGCTGGTGCCGGGGCGGGGCAGGCAGAGGCTGGAACACCAGCTGGGAAGCTGCAGCCCTCAGTCACCGGATGATGGGATTATTCTTCTTTAGCACCACCTTGACTCTGCAACAAGGTTCAGAAAGGTTTCTTGGAGGCAGTTTGGCCTCAGACAATGTTGAGTACCAACATTCAGCCAAGATGTATGACACTTCTATTTCTTTTCTTTTTTTTTTAATGTTTATTTATTTTTGAGAAAGAGAGAGAGGGCACATGCATGAGCAGGGGAGGAGCAGAGACAGAGGGAGAGAGAGAATCTGAAGCAGGCTCCGTGCTATGAGCGCAAAGTCTGACATGGGGCTTGAACCCACGACATTGTGACCTAAGCCGAAGTCAGATGTTCAACCGAGCCATCCAGGTACCCCATGACACTTCTATTTCATGCCAGGCACTGTGCTGGGCATATGATGGCAGGCACCACAGACCCAGCCCCTGCTCCTGTGAGCTGCCAGAATTCCAGGAGTCACATGATATGTACATCATGGCAAAGCCACACATGAGGGGCAGCCAGACCCTCAGGCAGGGCAGCAAAGACCATCTCCCTAAGAAAGTGACCACTCCAAGACCTAAAAAGAGGCAGACACTGGCTACCCTCCAGAACATGAAGGTGGGAAGGACACTATAGTGTGTTGAATCGTGGCCCCAAAAGGACATGTCCATATCCTAACACCTGGCATGTGTGAATGGAACTTACTTTGGCAAAAGAGTCCTTGCAGATATAATTAAGGACTTCGAGATGAGATCACCTAGGATTATCCAATGGACCCTAAATCCAATGACAAATGTCCTTTTGAGAGACAGAAGAAGAGAAGGCTGTGTGAAGGTGGAGGCAGAGATTAAAATGCTGTGGCCACAAGCCAAGGAACGCATGGGGCCACCAGGAACTGCAAATGGCAACAGAAGATTCTCCCCTGGAGCCTCCAGAGAAACATGGCCCTGCCATATACCTTGATTTGGCCTCCTGAACTGTGGAAGAACACATATTTGTTGTTTTAGGCAAGGTAAGCTTGAGAGGGCAGGAGGAACACCCACTTTCCCCACCTCCACCTTCACACTGCCTGGGGAGGGTTAGGAAAGGAAATACACGTATATATATCCATGTTCATAGCAGCATCATTCACAATGGCTGAAAGGCAGAAGCAACCCAAAGTGTCCACTGGCAGATGAATGGATAAACAAAATGTGGTATACACATATAATAGAATATTACTCAGTCTTAAAAAAGAAGGAAGTCTGGGGTGCCTGGCTGGTTCAGTGGGTACAGTAAGTGACTCTAGATCTTGTAGGTTCAAGCCCTATGTTGGGTGTAGAGATTACTTAAAAATAAAATCTTTAGGGGCGCCTGGGTGGCTCAGTCGGTTGGGCGGCCGACTTCGGCTCAGGTCATGGTCTCGCGGTCCGTGAGTTTGAGCCCCGCGTCAGGCTCTGTGCTGACAGCTGAGAGCCTGGAGCCTGTTTCGGATTCTGTGTCTCCCTCTCTCTGACCCTCCCCCATTCATGCTCTGTCTTTCTCTCTATCTCAAAAATAAATAAACGTTAAAAAAAAAAATTTAAAAAAAAATAAATAAATAAATAAAAAAAAATAAAATCTTAAAAAAAAAAAAAAAGAAGGAAGTCCTATAACATGCTATATAACATGGATGAACCTTGAGGAGATTGTGCTTAGTGAAATAAGAAAGTCACAAAAAGAAAAACACTTCATGATTCCACTGACATTAAGTATTAGTTTGCTAGGGCTGCCATAACAAAATACCATAGACTGAGTGGCTTAAACAATAGAAATCTATTTTTGCACAATTCTGGAAGCCTGAAGAGGACAATCAAGGTGCCGGCATGGTTGGGTTCTGGTGAGAGCTCTCTTCCTAGCTTGCAGACAGATGCATTCTTGCTGTGTCCTCATATGGCCTTTTCTTGGTGGGTGGAAAGAAAGAGGGTGCTAACTCTCCAGGTCTCTTCTTATAAGGGCACTAATCCCATCATGAGGGCTGCCCTCGTGATCTATCTCCCAAAGGCCCCACCTACAAATATCACATTGTGAGTTAGAAGGATTCAATGTATGAATTTGCGGGGGGGGGGGGGGCACACATATTCAGTCCATGACATAGGAGGTACCTAGAATAGGCAAATTCATAAATTCATAGAGATAGATAATAGAATGGGGGTTGTTAGGGGCTGGGAAGGAAGGGCAGTGGGGACTTACTGCTTACTGGGTGTAGAGTTTCTGTTTGGGATGAAGAAAAAGTTATGGAGATCAACAGTGGTGATGGTTGCACAACAATGTGAATGTATTTAACACTACTGAATTGTATGCTTAAAAATGGCTAAGATGGGGGGAGCCTGGGTGGCTCAGTTGGTTAAGCATCCGACTTCAACTCAGATCATGATCTCGCAGTTTGTGAGTTTGAGCCCCACGTCAGGCTTGGAGCCTAGTTCAGATTCTGTGTCTCCCTCTATGCCCTTTCCCTACTCACTTTCTCTTTCTCTCTCAAGAACAAATAAACATTAAAAAAAGTAAAGACTTTAAAAGCCAAGGTTTAAAAAAAAATGGTTAAGATGGGGACGCCTGGGTGGCTTAGTTGGTTAAGCATCTGGCTTTGACTCAGGTCATGATCTCATGGTTTGAGTTCGAGCCCCGCATCAGGCTCTGTGCTGATGGCTCAGAGCATGGAGCCCACTTGGGATTCTGTATCTCCCTCTCTCTCTGCCCCTTCCCCACTTGTGCTCTCTCTCTCTCTCTCTCTCTCTCTCTCTCAAAAATAAACATTTAAAAAAATGGTTAAGATGGTAAATTTTATGTTAACCACTGCCCCCCCCACAAAAATAAAAACTCAAACAAAAAAATAATGATCAGCCAGGTTTAGACATTTTTTAAAAAGAGGAAAGAAGTACAGTGTTATGGGCTGAAGCATGTCTCCCCTGCCACCCAAATTTATGTACTGAAGTATTAACTCCCAAAATATCCAAATGTGACCTTATTTGGAGACACAGTCTTTACCAAGTTCAAATGAGATCTTAGATTGGGCCCAAATCCAATATGACTATATCCTTATAGAAATGAGAAATTTAAATACAGGCCAGCAGGTAGAGAAAACACCACGTCAACATGAAGACAGCCACCTACATACCAGGAAAAAAGGCCTGAGGCAGATTCTCCCTTACACCCGCCCTCAGAAGGAACCAATCCTGCTGAAACCTTGATCCCAGACTTCTAGCCTCCATAACTGTGAGACAATAAATGTCTATTGTGTGAGCCACCCAGTGTGTGGCTCTTTGTTACGCAGCCCTAACAAACTAACACATCGGTAGTTATGGAGATTGGGCACCAGCTCTGAGAAGCCACTTCCTACCAAGTGTCTCCATGATCATGTCTCATGGAAATGGGGCTCTGCCAGGCCAGCCAGCTGCAGCCACCTGGAGGCCATCCACACTCAGCAGCATACCCACAGCACCTCCATATTCCAGACTCTGACAGCAGAGAGAGAAGAAAAGGGCAGCCACTGAACCCCACATGGTCAGAGGGCAAGAGGTAAGCCCCGGGCCTCATACGCTGCATTCACCCAACACATGCACACCATCCTGGGCTCTCCTTAACCAGGGCCACTCTCCCTCAGAAGATAAGCTATTGCAGATTTGCCCCAGACTGTGCTACTTAAGAACAGACCAGAATATGGGGTGTCTGGGTGGCTCAGTTGGTTAAGCGTCCAACTTTAGCTCAGGTCATAATCTCATGGTTCGTGGGTTCGAGCCCTGTGTCAGGCTCACAGGTCAGAGCCTGGAGCCTGCTTCCAATTCTGTGTCTCCCTCTCTGCATCCCTGCCCCCCACCCCCTCATGTTCTGTCTCTCAAAAATAAATAAATGTTAAAAAAATTTTTTTTGTAAAAAACAGACCAGAACCACTGGGATATCCTGCAACTATACAAGTCAGAAATTATAGAAAACCAGCGTTCTGAATCCACACAATAGTCCACCAACTCCCCCCTACCCCCGTCAAGGGCAGAGCAGGAAGGGTGGGAGACTCCCTCCTGAGTGAAGCCCCAGCACTTTTTTCCTTCCTGACCTCAGGACGTGAGATGGGGGGCTCACTTTGCTCCCTTCATCATGCTCTGAAAGGGGGATTTCCCATGCACGTAAGGAAATTGAAGATACCGAAGTGATAAGTTCACAGCACCTAGAAGTCAGAGACCAACTCTGGGGACAGACTGAGAATATGCCTGTAAGCCTGTTATGGCCTGAATGTTCTGTGTCTGCCCTGTATTCACGTATTGAAGCCCTAACCTGCAATGTGATGGTACTTGGAGGTGGGGCTTCTGGGAAGTAATTAGGTTTGGATGAGGTCACGAGAGTGGGGCCTCCATGATGGGATTAGTGTCCTTATAAGAGGAAGAGACACCAGAGAGCATGCTTGCTGTGTATGCGCTCTCGCTCTCTCTCTCTCTCCCCCTTTCATATGTGAGGACACAGCAAGAAGGCAGACATCTTCAAGTCAGGAAAAAGTTCTCCACTAGGAACGGAATTGGCCGGCACACTGATCTTGGATTTCCTAGCCTCCAGAACTGTGACAAATAAATGTCTGTTGTTTAAGCCCCCAGTTTGTGGGGTTTTGTTACGGCAGCCCTCCTTTGTCCTCAGTGGATTTCCAAGGCCCAGGTCCTTTCCACTGGAGAAATAAACAAGGAGGAGGGGCAGAGGCGAGCTGGAGACTCCCTACCAGGCGAGGGAACCTCCTACTAGCCCATATTCCTACCTTGGAGAGGTGTAGGTCTGGCTCAGTCCTAGAGGATGGTCTGCAAATCTCACTGCTGCTCTAGTCCTGGGTCACCACCATCTATGGCACTCCTGAGAGGTTTATGGCTTCTAGATGCACAGGAGGAGAAGGGACCTGGGATGCCGGCTTGAGTTAGGGGCTCTGAGACTTCTGAGGGGCAAAACATAGCGTGGCAACAGGCACATGCCAGATGCATGGCTTCAAATCCTCATGTCTCTGAAAGGGAGCCAATACCTTGTCTTACAGATGAAAGTTGAAGGTCTGGAAGCGGAAGCAACATTCCCTGAGCCCCATGGCTAACAAGTCGAGTTGAAAAGCAAGGATCCACCCAGGCAGGTGTGCCCAGCCAAGGCTACCTCCTGGAGGTTCAGAAGGTTTGGCCCCACCCTAACCAGGATCCCCAACTTCAGGCACCCTGGGGATGAACCAGAGATGAGGTGGGGCAGCGGGGTGTGGGCATATTTTATGTTCTGCACCAGAATATGAGATGTACCAGATGTCAAAAGCCAAGGAACAGACCACCAGGCAGCATGGTCTCAAAGTCTAGGGCAGAATGGATTTTCCCCTGGAAAACCTTCTGTGCGTTTGAATCAAGTGGCTAAGAACTCTACCATCCTTGACTTACATATTTGGAAAAGGAAATATAATTCCTCTGTTCCAAGACTCCCTCCAACCTGCCCAACCTCCAGGGCCTTCTTCCATCATGCCCCCAAAAAAGACAACAAACAAACTGGGATTACCGTGGCCACGCGGAGACTCGTTTCATCTCTCAATGTTCCCACCAGTGAAATGGGGCTAATGACACTCTACCCTCATACCCTGAGGGGGTGATGAGCAGGTCACCCTTCCCCTGCCAGAGGGAGGAGGCATCCAGAAGCACAAGCATTATTTATCATAATTATCAGAAGCGTTGACTGTTCATATGGTCAAACCTGTGGTAGTTGCTATGTTGCTCCTTTCCAGAAAACCGCATGATTGCCTCTTGCCTGGCTTCTCCTAGAGTACTCAGCATCACCCTCTACTTCCTTGTGAGGGTGAGGCCTCCACTTTGGTTAATGTGGTAGGGGGGTTCGTGTGCTTGGGACTACTGGGATGATTCTTCCCAGGACTGCGAGCCTGCTGTCAGCAGAACCCATGGCACCCACCAGATCTCAGGCTGCTGTGGGTCGGAGGGTGACCCTGGCAGGGTGACCCCACCCACCTAGCCCGCTCCAAAGCCCATCAGGGCTCCAAATGCCAGCCCCATTCTGCCCTTCTCAGCAGCCCAGAGATGGCCTACGAGGAAGGCTGTGGCCCTCCACCGCCCCACAGCAAGGATCAGCAGGCCTGGAGCTTTCCCCATTCCCCTGGGGCCTCAGAGTCTCTGTGGAGCACAAGGTCTTGAGAACAGCTGAGGAATGAGCCGGAAAACATGCCAGCAAGGATTTCTGTCCAGATGAAAGAGGAGACAGAGGACTAGCTTTGGCTCTTGACCTGAAACTTGAAACTGTCATGTGGGAATTACCACCTATGGTGATAATCCCAGTTGTCATCACCATGTGACAGCCTGGTCCAGGCTCCATGCTCACTCCTCAGTTGGCCAGCCCTTGGGAACCAGGCTCGGTCCCCTCCACTTGCTTTCCCCAGCTCCGTGGGACGAGACAGGATTCACACCCCCAAGACACCCCCAATGGTACAACTGCCAGATGCCCACTCTGGCCTCTATCTTGGCCACTTGCCAGCCCAGCCAACAGACCCAGGAGGTCCAGATGAGGGTCTGCAGTATGCTCAGTCCTGAAAGCAACCTTTTGGGAAAAGCAAGTCCTCTGGAGAGAGATTCAACCCACAGGGCAGACCCACAGGCACAGGCACAGGCACAGAAGGTCCTGGGCCCATCAGGTGTACAAATACTAGGAAGAGGCCCTTCCCTCAAGAATCAAGGGATCCCAAGGGAAACAAGGCATCTGGAAAGGCTCCCAGAGGCATCCGAAACCAGCTCTGAGCCTGGCACTTTTCCCAGAAATACTGCACATGGTAGAACAACAGCTTGGTTCAGCTGGGTCACCCTGCCCAGCAATCATGCTTATCAGGCTGGCACCTCACTCAGGGACTATTGAGGGCACAGAATTTGAGCTTGGACTTCCCAAACTTCAGGTCTGTCTCCTGTCTTTAGAAGCAGGCCAATCCCTGCTTCTTAGGGCCCTGACTCTAGCCCACTACCTAAGGTCGCTGTCCTGGCATCTCTTTACCTCCAGGGTGGGCACTGCCATCCCCCCTGCAGAGGTGAGCAGTGGAGACCCAGTCAGACCACACATTCACAGCAGCATCTGGCACACAGTAGGCATCTAGCAGGTGTGTGTCCCCCCTCAGTCCTTGTGAAAGGAACTCTGACAGCTTATGTACAGGACGCTTTGCTGTGCCCACATGGATCTTCCCAGTATGAGTTTTCTGTCCTCTTAAAACCAGTCTCAGCTGAACAGGTGTGTATTTCCCTGTTCTTGCTTTAATCCAGCCTGAGGCATGCTTTGCTCTTGGCCAGAGGGTGGGGGGGGTATTGCTAAAAGAGCTGGGGGCAACTGGAAGGTTGGGCTGGTCTGTTAGAATGGCTGGACCCAGACTACCTCAGAGCCACCAGCTTTCTCCCAGCCCTTCCAAAGAGGCTGTAGGAGTCAGCACCACAGCAGCAGTGCAGACAAACATCCCCTAGCTCCCAACACCACTCAGCCATGGTGTACCTTGCTACTGCAAGGTGGAGACAGCCATGGGGTGCTCAGAGCCCATGGGACAGCAGGAGCCCAAGGAACCTGTCTGAAGAGGCCAACTTTTCTCTACGGGATGTAAGAACCTGGACAGCAGTGTCCAGAATGGCTGCATGTGGAAGGCATCAGAGCTGGGGTAACAAGCTGACACAAACATGCACATGCCATATTCCAAGTTTCCAAAAAGACCCACAACTCACCAGTGATTATGACACATCCCTTCTTTTCTGCAGCCTCTCCCGACATGCCTTAGAAGACATGGACCTGGATATTTACTTCCTCCATCCCCTGTGCAGAGGGCTCCCTTAATTGGAGAGTTTACACCCAATGATCTAACCCAGAGGGCAGGCTGGGGGCAGAGTTGCTTTTAGGGAATCCAGAGCCAAAAAACCCATGAAGTGAAACAGGAACAGAGTCTCTGTTCTCAAGCCCACTCTGGTTTCCACGCTCACTGTGGCTGAGGGAGTATCAGGCGCAACATATTGCAGAGCCAGGAAGGCCACCGCTGACCTTTGCCAAGCCACCCCAGGAGCGGCAAGGGCCCCCTCACCCTCAACGCCCCATTCTGGGCCTTGGTTCACACCCTCTCCACCCAGATGGCCTCCCTGGGCCTCTGAATTCTACCAGTTCTTCACCACCTGCTGCTCCAATGACCCCCTCCCAAATGTGACTTAACCTGATAGTCACCTCCCACCCCACCAGGGGGACACTCTCCTGGGTTCTTTTTTCCACTCACTGTGTGTAAGAGCCTGACTTCTCACCTACTTTACAACCCACATCGAGTCCCTCCTCGACTACTCATAAGCTCCTTAGGACTGCCAGGAGTCCTAAGTCCCATGACCACCCAGGGACCTTTTGTAAAGGGACCATCCCCCACCTCACTTATTTAGCACATGGTACCCCCTTCCCTCCCACCTCTACCTCCCCACAGGGCCAGGATCAAAATAAACAGACAACCACCTATACACATAACCACCAACAAACACATGGGGTTCTGGGAAACATGAGATTAAAGGCAACCCCCCCTCCTTTTTAAGCTGGTAAAATACATAGTAAATTTTCCATTCACTTTCTCTAGAGAGGCCAGCTGTGCACAGGTCTCTATAAAAACGCTCACTTAGACAATCCCACAGCTGACAGCCATCCGGAGGACTCAGCCCAGGTTTTCAGAACATCTGAAGGGTGTGTGGGTTGAGCTCATTTCTGAGTCACAAAAACCAAAAGTGATTTTTTGGGTCACTGACAACCAGGAAAGCCTTCAATGTCTGCCCACTGACCCCACGTGCCCATGGCCTAACAACTGATTTTCCACGGGCCCCTGGTTGGCATACCTCCTGCAGGAGGGGGGGGCCACTGTGCTCTTCTGAGAACTAGGAGGGAAGAAGCTGACAGGGTGGGGAACAGGGTGCTAAGGGCCCAGGTGCCTATTACGTGCACACACAGGGCCAGCACTTTATATGCATCACTGAAGTTGAACCTCATTGTTTGGGAAAGGGAATAAAAAAGCAGTGATGGTATCTTCTGTTTCCAAACAAGAACAGCCTGTCACCACCAGGCAGAGAACTGCTGCAGGCTCCCTCCGCCAGGAGAAGGGCCAGTGGGAGCCGCACGGAGATGCTGCCAGAGCCCGGAGCCTACACAGGCTGCTGGGAAGCACATTTCAAGAACTGAGCATCCGAGTGGGGAGATGCTGCTGCAGGCAGGCAAGCAGGGCCTTGGGAGGCACTAACACAGGTCCTGTTCTCTGGTCCGGGCCCTGCCAGCAGACCTCAAGGGGGTCCCAGAAGACAAAAGCAGGAGCAGAGGAGCCCTGGAGGGGAAATTTCTCATTAGATCCCAAAAGCATGGGAAGAATCTTCTTTCCAAGGCTCCAGACCCAAGTCCAAGCTGATAGCATCTGAGCTGATTTCTGTCCCTCGATATTTTCCTCCTCTGTGTCTCTCTGCGTGTAGCACGTGTGTGCACATCTGTATACGTGTGTGAAGTGTGTGTGGCATATGTGTGTGCATGTGTGTGTAGGTGGCACATGTAGGAGGCATGTGCATCCACCAAAGGGAGCCTAACCCAGCCTCTCCAGCTGGGAGCTCCTGCTTATCTTTGCCAAACTGCCACAGAACAGCATCTCCTCAGCCAGACCCCACAGCATGGTCCTCGTTAATAAGCCCTCTCACCATCCTGTGACACAGCAGCACTTACAATCCCTCTCGTTGGCTGTCTCACCTTGAGGCTGGGGCAGGACAGGGCCACGAGTGCCCACAGGTACATCAGGTCAGCTCACTGCTGACTAGCTACAGAGACACAGAGTTGGCGGGTACCAAGCTGGGCTGGAACCTCAATCCCAGTTAGGTCCCATCTGCCCCAGGCTCCTGCCTTTCCAAGTGACAGGATCTGCCACCCCCACGCTGGTTGCATCTGAGCTGCTGACCTGAGGCAGAACTCACATGCAGGGCAGCACAGATCTTGGCTCAAACCCAGACCTACCACTGCCCAGCTAGGTGACCTTGGCAAGTTACTTCATCTCTCTAGGACTCAGGCTTCTTTATCAATAAGAATGGCCAGCAGATCCCAAGGAGAAGGTGCCAGGCATGGTGCTTGGCACAGGGCAGCTTTCAGGGTGGCACGTGCCCAGGGTCCTATCACCCAAGCTGGGCCTGAGGCTTAGAAATCAGCAGGCTCTGTTCTCGGCTGAGCACTGGGTCTCGAGGCTTTCAACTGCTAGGGAGCCTAAATAGCAACAAAAAATTAGGGAATAGAGCTAAGGCTAGATTTAGTAAGTTGACAGTGCATCCTGGGACAAGGTGATTCAGCATCTAAATGATGAGTGGCCTTCAGAGAGGCTGAGGGAGTCCTGGGGGGCAGGCAGGCATGGCAGGACCACAGGCAGAAGCAGCAAGGGCTGAGAAAGAGGACAGGAAGACTCGCCCCAAAGACTTACTAACTCATCTGGGACTTCCCTCCCCCACCTGAAGCTTCAGCCAGGGATCAGATTCTCCCTCTGAAAATGGGGCATAAACGTGGGAGCAGGCGTGGGTGGGGACATAACTCACAGGCCCATGTGCTCCATGAGCCCGGCCAGATGGTGCAGGTGGCCCAAGTATCCAGGGAAGAACGCACCGCGCATTCCTGTTGGATTCCATTCCTGCGGGAAGGGGGTGGGGAGAACACAGCCAGCACAGCCTCCACACAAGGCAGCCTGAGTCCAGGACAGCCCTCAACACCACAGCTCCCCTACCCCCCGACATGTGCTTCTGGTCTCCATACAGAAACGGAGCACGGAAATCATCTCTGAAACAAAACCCCTCCTCCCCTGTTCCCAGGCATCTATAGCATGCCAGGCTGTTACAGACCTTACTGCTAACCCCAACACAGCCCTGTAAGTTCCTAGAATCACTCCCATTTGACAAATGGAAAAACAAGAGTTCGCCTGTCACCATCTGTCCTGTCAGATGGTTCTGGACGCTGGGCTCCCCATTCCACCTGTGGCCTCCACCACACAGAAGCTGGAACCCCACACCATGATGGAGCACATTCCATGAAGGAATGCTATGTGTCCATGACAACTGCATAGGGTGGGTGCTCTAGGGAATGACAGCTGGATGTGGGGTTGGGGAGCAGGCAGGTGGGAAGGCAGACCTTGGCATGCAAGACAGGCAGGAGTGAGGAGGCGATTTCTGGGATCCTGTGGCCAGGAATTCCCAATCTTGCCAAAGATCTCCATGCATTCATGGCCTGAAGCCTTTCTCCCCACTAGAAACACAGGCCGATGGCTATACCTACCCCTGAAAAGACCTCTGAGTCGGGCCACAGATATCAACAGAAGGGCCTGAAGCAGAGCAGGGATTGAGCAAACCAGGGTATGATACCGCCAAGTATCACAGGGGCCAATCCCAGGGAGCACTACCACACACACAAAGAAGGAAATTCAAAGGCAGAAGCTTGAACTTCTAGTTCCAGGCGAGATGGAGAAAGTGCACTCCCTATTTTCCCACTCACCATAACTACAGATTTTGGACAAAACACACGAAATCACTATCGTGGGACTCTGAAAGGCAGATGTGAGCAGAAGCACCGGGAAGGCATCTCAGGACTTGAGGGACGCCCCGGAACTGCCTTCTCTGGTTTTGTCTGCTTTAAGCCTTATTTCTTTTAGAGCAGTTTTAGGTTCATAACAAAACTGAAAGGAAGGTACAGACTTTCCATAGTCCCCTGCCCGCACTCATGCACAGCTTTGCCCATTATCAACAACCCAGCAGAGCAGTGCATGTGTCACAAGTGATGAACCTACATGGATACGTCATCATCACCCAAAGCCCATAGTTTGTGTTAGGGTTTACTCTCAGTGTTGTAGATTCTATGCGTTTGGACAAACGTCTCATGACATGTATTCACAATTATCTTATCCTGCAGAAGAGCTGGAATTTTTTTTTACCTCCCATCTATCCCAGCATAAGCATTAGAGCAACCTGAAAGTGTCAACAGGCATAGACAGAAAGAAAAACAGAAAACCTCCAACAACAGAAAAGCCTGCTCTCTCCAAACAAAGGACCAGGAAGGAGGGATCCAGTGAATTAAACTCTTGTAATCTTAACTACTTTGCTCCAGGTAAACACCAGCAAAAATGAGGCAGCAGTTCCCCTCCCTTATAGACACAGCTGCAGCGGCAGTGGCCCTGTGGGGTGGAGTCCTATGGCCTCTCCACTCTATACCAGGAGAGTACCACCAAAGAAGCAGAGCCCCATGGGGCACCTGGATGGCTCAGTCAGTTGGGTGTGTCTGACTTTTGATTTTGGCTCAGGTAATGATCTCACGGCTCATGAGTTCGAGCCCCGAGTTGGGCTCTGAGTTGACAGCGTGGAGCCTGCTTAGGATTCCCTGTCTCCCTCTTTCTCTGCCCCCACCCCCACGACACATGCTCATGCGCTCTGTCTCTCTCTAAAAAATAAACATCACACACACACACACACACACACACACACACACACACACACAAAGAAGCACCAGAGCCCCTATCTCCACTGGTAGGGTAGCAGTGGAACTTTGGGTGACAGCATGGGAGGGTGGAGCCCAGCTTTCAAGTCAGGACCTGGGGAAGTAGAGAGTGTGGGACAGATCAGGGAGAGGAAGGAGGTAGAGAAAGGATCCCTTAAGTCTGTGTGTGAAGCCCTAGGCTCACCCTCAAGCAGCAAATGTGTGAAACCACTTGTCTTCAGCACTGCACAGGTTTGGGAACTGAACTACATAGGTGAGAACTGATACTACTGTCCAGCTTGCAGACTGATCCCCAGCTGATGAACAGCAGGGTGGATGATGGAACTACAGGCCACAGAAAGTGGGCTAGAATGTGCAGTCTGAATCGAACTGGGTTGACTGGCTGTTTAAACAACTCTATCAATATCTCCAATATACTAAAACAATCTAGACTCTTATCATGTAACATTCAAAATGTCCAAGATACAATCCAAAAATTACTCAACAAACAATCTGGAAACCTAAGCTATTAAAGGAAAGGGGCATCAACAAACATTACCCTCCAGATGACCCAATGTTGGAATAATCAGAATACAACTTTATTATTATTTTTTTTAATGTTAATTTATTTATGAGATAGAGACAGAACGGGGGCAGAGAGAGCATGAACGGGGGAGGGTCAGAGAGAGAGGGAGACACAGAATCTGAAACAGGCTCCAGGCTCTGAGCTGTCAGCATAGAGCCAGATGCAGGGCTCGAACCCACAGACCACGAGATCATGACCTGAGCTGAAGTCAAACGCTTAACCGACTGAGCCACTCAGGCGCCCCCAGAATACAACTTTAAAGCAGCTATTATAATTGTGCTCCAATATAATATAATCTATTATAATCTATTCATTTCAATCTAATCAATATAATCTATTATAATCATGTTCCAAGAAGGGCAAAGACTCTAGAAACAAATGGTAAGAACAGGAGTCCTCAGCAAAGAAATAGAAGCAATAAAAAAAGAACCATATACAAATTTTAAAACCAAAAAAAATAACAACTGGAATTGGAATTCCTGGAAAGGAATTCAATAATGGAATGGAGATGGAGCAGAGTCAGCGAACTTAAAGACAGATCAATAGAAATGATCCAATCCAACATCACTCATCATCAGGGAAATACAAATCAAAACCACAATGAGATACCACCTTACATCTGTCAGAATGGCTAACATTAACAACTCAGGCAACAACAGATGTTGGCGAAGATACGGAGAAAGAGGATCTCTTTTGCATTGTTGGTGGGAATGCAAGTTGGTGCAGCCACTCTGGAAAACAGTAGGAGGTTCCTCAAAAAACTAAAAATAGAACTACCCTACAACCCAGCAATTGCACTACTAGGAATTTATTCACGGGATACAGGTGTGCTGTTTCAAAGGGACACATGTACCCCCATGTTTATAGCAGCACTATCAACAATAGCCAAAGTATGGAAAGAGCCCAAACGTTCATCGATGGATGAATGGATAAAGATGTGATATATATATACAATGGAGTATTACTCGGCAATCAAAAGAATAAAATCTTGTCATTTGCAACTACGTGGATGGAACTAGAGGGCATTATGCTAAGTGAAATTAGTCAGTCAGAGAAAGACTAAAATCATATGATTTCACTCATATGAGGACTTTAAGAGACAAAACAGATGAACATAGGGAAGGGAAACAAAAATAATATAAAAACAGGGAGGGGGACAAAACGGAAGAGACTCATAAATATGGAGAACAAACTGAGGGTTACTGGGGGGGCGTTATGGGAGGGGGGATGGGCTAAATGGGTAAGGAATCTACTCCTGAAATCATTGTTCCACTATATGCTAACTAATTTGGATGTAAATTTTAAAAAATAAAAAATAAAATAAAATAATAATAATAATAATAATAAAGAAATTATCCAATCTAAATAAAAGAGAGAAAAAAGAGTAAGGAAAAATTGGAACAGAACCTCAAGGATGTGTAGGGCAACATCAAAACATCCAACATTCATGTCACCGAGGTCCCAGAAAGAAAGAGACTGGAGCAGAAAAAAATATTTGAAGAAATCAGAGCTCACTAATTCTCAAATTTGGTGATGGCCATAAATGTATAGGATCCAAGAAATACAGTGAACCTCAAACAGGATAAACAAAGAAAACCACTACCAGGCACATCATAATCAAAGTGCTAAAAACCAAAGATAAAAAATCTTGAAAGAAGTCAGAAAAAAACCAACATATTACATATAGCGAAATGAAGATCCAAATGATTGTAGATTTCTCACCTGCCACTATGGAGGTCAGAAGAGGGTAACATAATAATAATAAAGTGTTAGAAGAAAAGAGAGAAATTATCCTTCAGGAATGAAAACAAAATAAAAACCATCTCAGATGAAAGGAAACTAAGACTTAGCCTTTAGGACCCATTTTGAACTTCCAACCTCCAGAACAGTAAAATAATAAACTTGTGTTGTTTTAAGCCACTAAGGTTATGGTAATTTATTACAGCAGCAATAGGAAACGAATTCATGTGGCTTTGACCACATGGAATCAAACTAAAAATCAATAACAGAATGACATCTAGAAAAATCCCAAATATTTGGAAATTAAATAAGACACTACTAAAGGATCCACAGGCCAAAGAGGCAGTCCCAAGGAAAACTGGCACACGGTTTAAAGGGAATTAAAATAAAAATACAGTGTATCAAGATATGTAGGATGCAGCTAAAGCAGTGCCCAGATACAAATTTATAGTATCAAATGCTTGTATTAGAAAAGAAAGGTTTCAAGTCAATAATTTAAGTTTCCATCTTTAAAAACTAAAAGAAAAGAGCAAAATAAGCCTGTAGAAAGGAAATAATAAAGATTGGGGCGCTGGGTGGCTCAGTTGGTTAAATGCCTGATTCTTGCTTTCAGCTCAGGTCATGATCTCGCCGTTTGTGAGATCAAGCCCTTCATTGGCTCTGCACTGACAGTGCAAAGGCTTTTTGGGATTCTCTCTCTCCCTCTCTCTGCTCCTCCCTCCCTTTCTCTCTCAAAATAAATAAATAAACTTAAAAAAATAAAGGCAGAAAACAATAATATTGAAAACAAACAAACAAAAAAACAGAAAAATAATTGAAAACAAAAACTGATTCTGGTGGTGCTGGGGGAATTAATAAAACTGATAAACCTCTAGCCAGACTGACCAAGAAAAAACTAAAGACGCAAATTAGCAAAATCAGGAACGAAAGGTGAGGTCTTACTATGGATCCTACAGACATCAAGAGGAAATATTACAAACCACTTTATGTACATAAATTTGACAACTAGATGAAATGGGCTGAATCCTTCAAAGACACAAACTACCAGAACTCACTCAAGAAACAGATAAGTTGAACAATCCCATGCCTACTAAAGACACCAAATTTGCTGTTGAAAAACTACAAAAGTAGACGAACAAAAACCCCTAGGTCCAGCCAGTTTCACTACCAAACATTTAAAAAGAAATCACACCAATTCTTTACAAGTTCTTCCAAGAAACAGATAACTTCCAAACTCATTTTATGAGGCCAGTATTAGTCTCATATCAAAGCCAGAAAAAGACAGTACAAGAAAAAACTACAGACCAGTATCTGTCATGAACCTTGAATACAAAAATGCTCAACAAAATATTAGAAAATGAAAGGCAGCAAACACACACACACACACAGACACACACACACAGATGCAGCTATCTATCACAACCAAACAGAGTTTATCTCCTGGAATATAAGGCTGGTTCAACACTCAAAAATCACTCAAAATTCCCAACAGACCTAATAAGAAAATCCATATGATCAGATCAATAGGTGCAGGAAAATGGGTTGCCAACCAGATTGGTACTGGCTATTGCTGTGGCTTCTAGTAGCTCCTTGTGCAGTCAAGGCAGAAGACAAGAAATACAGTTGATGCTTATTCAGCCATGTGCTTGTCTCAGGGAGGCTCTTTCCAAGACTCTGATTTGAATTCATGCTGAGAGTAAACTCCTTTGCAAAGTGCATCGCCAGAGGACCCACTCAGACCTCCACATACAATTCAAGGGGAGGGCTCCTAGTTGTGAAGTCTGCTCTTGCTAAACTCAACTCCATGCTACCTCGACCCCACTACCTTCCCCACTGGGGAAGCCCCTCTGTTGGGGCTCCAAGCCTATTCTTCCAGGAGGTAGGACAAACCCAGATGGATGTTCTTCAATCCACCAGAAGAGTAAATGGCATCTGCCCTGGAGGAAAAGGAAGCCAGCTGCAACCCATTCATTCACTTTCCCTGGTAACTTCCTAAAACTTCTGAGTTTGATTTTCTCTCAATGGAACCTGCTGGGGACAACTCACCTTGACCCCCATGTCCCCAACCATTTGTGACAAGGCTGACAAAAGCTGTTGGAAAAGGAGCCCTGAGCTGATGATAACCCAAGACAGATACAGGCTCAACACATAGACACAAGGACCTCACGAGATGGTCCAGCCTTCTAGAAGATTTCTATGGTGCAAGAACCACTCTAGAAACCAAATCTCCAATAACTCAGGGCCTTGGAAATCTTTCTGAAGGGTCTTGGTGCTGTTGTGATCTGACCAGCAAAGGGTTTGCTATGAGACAGGGCAGTGGGTATGTGAGTGAGTGAGTGAGTGAGTAAGTGTGTGTGTGTAAAATGCTGATCAGAAAAGGTCAAAAGATTGTCTTCCAGGTGCTACTGGGGCCAATGCCCTGTCACCAAGCAGCTGAAAACCCAGGTATTGAGAACACACTTGAAAATAGTTTATCTTTTCCAAAGCTCTCCCCAGATGGGAATTTCTCACACTCCTTTGACAGCTTATCCCAGTGTTTAACCATGCTTACAGTCAAGATGTTCTTCCTTCTGTCCGACAGGGCAGCTTGGATGCTGGCTAATTTCCTGTGCTGTCTCTGAGGGCTGGACCACAGGGTGGCATGCACCTGATGGCTCCCTCCCTCCTTCTGGGCTGAGTGATACCATGCAAGAGACCCACCCCTCGCACCTCCGCTGGCAAGGGGATAATGGGAGTTACCTGGCAGACCTGTTTTGAGATTCTGTCCTCCCCAAACCCAAATTCCAAGATCTTGCTCCTTCTGGTCCCCATCAGGTGGTATTAAGGAGACTCCTATATCCATCTTAAATCTAATTAAAAAGATAAAACTGCTGGAGAAAAAAACCTCCCTCTATGCAGAAGCGCTATTCCGGGGTCTTCCACCTCTGTGTTCTATCCTAAACCAGGGGTCAGTAAACTTTTCCTGCAAACAGCCAGCTTGTAAATATTTTCAGCTGTGCAAGACCTGTGGAATCTATCACTACTACTCAGCCTTGCCATTACAGAGGGAAAGCAGCCATACATCATGCATGGACAAATGAGTGTGCTGCATTCCAATAAAACTTTATTCACAAAAGCACATGATAGGCTAGGTTGAGCTGTTCCCTGGCCTGACAGGGAGAGGCCCCAACAACCTTCCTTTCCTCAGTTTCAGAACTTGGCTGTCTCTTGCCATCACTGTGGACCTAGAAATTTGTTATGAAGATTAGGAACCTTGCTCTTCATCTCTGCCCAGGCATTTAAATATTGCCAAGAACCCACTAGCACAGGCAACACGCCATGAGATAAAAGAATGTCTTCCCTAGCTCCCTTCATGTGCAGCACCTGATTACAACACACACACACACACACACACACACACACACACACACTCATTCGTAGTACCAACAAGTATAAAAGAATGACTTTGGGGGGAGGGGCACCTGAATGGCTCAGTCGGTTAAGCGTCCAACTTTGGCTCAGGTCATGATCTCTGGTTTGTGAATTCGAGCCCGACGTCAGGCTCTGTGCTGACAGCTCAGAGCCTGGAGCCTGCTTTGGATTCTGTGTCTCCCTCTTTCTCTCCTCCTCCCCTGCTCACACTCTCTTTCTCTCTCAAAAATAAATAAACATTAAAGAAAAAAAAAAAGGATGACTTTGGGCCCTGTAGGAAGAATATTTCTAAAGGGAAAGATCACATCAGTCATGGCAGAAAATATGAGCCAGGATCTTGATTCACACATAACAGAGATTCTACTGGAAAACAGCATAGGACATTTGAAGGAAATGAATCATTTAGGGAGCCCAAGGAGGAGGTTTGCAAGGTTTCTGAGGCGACACCACGCCCCACCCTGCCCTGACCAAGGAGGGGCCCCCAGTTCAGCAGGACTCCAGGTCCCAGGGAAGGAGAGCAGGATGTGGGCAAGGGAGTGTGCCAGGCTGGGTGGGGAGATGTTTGTCTAGGTTTCTACCCGCCTATTTCCAAAAGGATCTGAGGCAGCCTTAAGAAATTAAACAGTGTGAAAAAAAGACCACTGAGAAGAAAAACAAAAAGGCCCAAAGAAGTTTTAGGTCTCTGGGATGCATTAACCATGTCAAATGAATTAAATTTGGCCCCCAAGATTCTAGATAGCAAAGGCCAGACAAGGGGTTAAGTCTTGGATAAGTGCTGCCAATGGATGGAAAAGCTGGGATACAAGGGGACATGAAGGGATCTGGAATTCCTTAGTGTGAACTCCCAGGTCTGCAATTCTACCCATCCCCCAGGCTGCTGGATGTACCACAAAGAGACAACGGTGTCAGTGGGATAAAAACAAGAGGTAAGGATAAGGAACAAGCCCTGGGTCATTTCAGCCTCCTCCAGACCCAGAGGGATTTTCTCCAAATCACAGTCAGTCCTGAACAGCTGCCAGCATAGACAGGGCAGAAGAGAGCTCAGGCCACGCCTTCCAAGTCTCAGGCATAAGAGCCTGGGGCACAGGTCCTGCAATTTGGTCTCTGGCTGGCAGTCTTGGCTTTGGCAGAGCCCATACCTTCCACCTGACCTGGCCAGCCTACCATAGACAGGATCTGAGAAGCAGGGGTGGGGGTGGGGGTGGGGGGTCCACTGACTGAGCGAGCCCAGAGGTGCATGGAGAGGAAGTCCCAAAATAATCACAATGCATGCTACTATGGGCTCGAATGACGTCTTTGGTCCAGACGGGTCCAGGGTCAGGGTCAGGTGTCCTCCTCTGTATTTAAATGGAAGAGGGGAATCCAGGCACAAAAAAACCACGACACCAAACTGTTTCTTTCATTAAGCAGGACACACATGATCTCAGTATGGCTCCAGGCAGGCTTGGCCACCTCCTGCTCAGGCACACCCTTCCTGGGGCAGCCCAGCCAACTGCCCCTGACTCCCGGACTGCCTGCAAGGTCTCTGAGGCTGCCTACACCTCGTGGTCAAGAGGACCAGAGAAACCGATGAGAATGCCTGGCTCCAGCCCCCAGCAGTCCGGGCTCATCAAGGGCTGCTCTGTCCAGCTTTGTGAGGAAGTCTCTTCTCTTCTAATGAGTGAAGGGCAGATGGCATCACAGTGGATGGGAAGGTGAGGAGTGGGCTTGCCTCCTGGCCTCTGCCCTCCCCTAAGAGAATGTGGCTTACCCACTCACTCTTTCACAAGGTAGCTCAGAGTGAGATATCTGATCCTCCCGGATAACGGAAGTGGGCAATGAGACTTAGAAGAAAAGTGTCCACCCCGTGCCTCACCCAGGCTGCCAGGGAGGGGGCAGCAGACACTTCCACCTTGACCATGGTACCATGGGCAGGTCACCCCAATGTCCCATTGCACAGTCTACAAAGAGCTCTGAGAAAATGTAATCAGGTCAAAAGTATAAAGGCCAGTCTGAAAAACCACCTCTGAGGCAGCCACAGGACAAGAGAGCCCTGGAAACCAGCAGGAGTGACTGTGGTGTGGCAGCCGTGGTCGATGCCGGAGGACCTGCGCCCACGCCCGTCTTCCTGTTGTGGAGTCAGTCCAGCATTTGCCGTTTCGGCACCAGCTTCCTTTAGACCGTGTGGACAGGAGAGATAAACTGGCCTCCAGGCTGGCGGCTGAGATAAAGGCAAGAGCGCTCCTGTCACTGCCTTTGAGCAGCAGTGGGTCCCAGGCACCAGGGCCTCTGCCTGTGGGAAAGGCAGGAAGAGGTAGGGCCTGGTTCAGGGCTCCCTGGGGAAGAAGAGGGAATGAGGAGGAAGAAGGGGGTCAGAGCCCCCGGTCATCTCTGTGTGGGCAGCTGGGTGAAAACCACCTATAACTGGGGCCTAGAAACAAACCTAAAATCTCAAGGCTAGTGACGTAGCCCTACTGTACCCTGGAAGGATGGAGAACTGGCCTGGCCCTTCACCAGCTGGAGACTGGGCTTTGAAGGTCCCACTCACCTAGCCTCTCCTTGAGCCCAGCGTGGCCCAGCAAGTCAGGAAGGCTGATGCTCTGGAGCGGGGTGGGGAGGGAACCACCGCATGTGCACTGAGGGCCTGTCTGGGAGACACCATCATGCGCGGGACTCCGTACAGGCCTCTCATCCCATCTTCTCAGAGGCACCCGTGGAGAGGGCTCAGCATCCTCATCTGAGAGACAAGGCTCAGAGACACTAAGAAAATGTGGGACAGCCCAAGGCCCAACCTGGAGCCACTGCTCCTCTCCCCCAGTGGGCCGCACAGCACAGGTGTGTGCACACACATACACAAGCTTACTCACACGTGCACACTCACAGAGGTGTGTGCACACCCATGGACACACATGGTCATGCCTGCTTACACTTATGCCAACTCCCTTGGTTGAGCCCTTGTCTCACTGCTAGGCCTCCTTGGCCTGCTCCATAGAGAGATGCCACCAGACACCCAGATGGGCCAAGGCGGGGACAGGAATTCCGCCCAGGTACCTCCCTCTAGGTCCTGAGGGGAAGGCTCAGGCCCTTGAGCCCGGCATCATCACAGGCCCCAGCGATCTGGCTTTGGCCTTTCTGGTCTGCTCACGGGCATATCGCTGTCAGGGCCCCCAAACCGGCTGGGCCTCCAGCCACCCTCACCCTTCCAGACCACATCTTCTTGTGCCCTTTGCCGTTTTGCCAAATCCCACCCTCCCTTAGCCTTCTCCACAATTTCCCCTGCTCCGCACCTGCACAGAAATTAGCATTTGTATGGTTTGACAGTCATAGCAATCTTTTCCACGAACATGTTGTGAACTATCACTGTGCTTCTCATTTTAATTCACATATTTGTGTCCCACATTACCACTGAGTCTGGAAACTGCCCATATCGAACTTCCTTCCACGCCTTACTGTGCCTACAAGGGGGCTGAAGACGAGACAGGAGGTGTGTGATCCCTTCTCCCTGCAAACATCAACATCCCTACTGCATGCCCAGAGTTGTTCCAGGTTCTAGGGACACAGAAGTGAACAAAGTACAAGCAGTGACCTGGTGCCTTGGGCAGGGAGCCTGCTCTTGAGGGAGAACAACAGGAGGGTTGGAACACCTGATGAGTGTGTTACTTTTCATAACAAACATGACTCCTCCTCCCAAGACCTGCCTGTTGGAAGAAATGGGGGAGGAGGGTAGGGAGAAAATCCAGTGAACTCAACCAAAAAAATAAAATTTATACTCACCACCAATTGGGGATCTGGCTCCAGTCCTGAGAAATAGAGCTTCTTTCGCCCTGGAAGGGAGACATCCTCACAAAGAACTGATCAGAGCTGGGAACTTCCCTTGAGAAGCACTGAACAATGTGGGTGGCCTCTATCTGGCCTCTGCATTCAGCATGGAAGTGGGTGAAAGGGACTCTCTGCTCCCCTTGTCCCAAGTCCTACAGAATACCCTTGCTCTGCACCCATTATCTCCTGTGCAGACATCTCTCATTTGCCCTGGTCCTGGGGGAGGCGGCTCAGAAACAGGAGAACCACCATGTATGATTTGAAGGGAAGAGGGGAGAAAGGCAGGGGGAGGACTGGCCAGGGTATGGAAATGGTCCCCCACAGGTCCCCTGCAAAACAAAGGTACCTCTGCTCTCCTCAGGGAGGGTCATCCTTGGATGTGAGCTTCAGAAGCCTAAAGTCTCCATCTGGGACACAAGCAGATCATTTTACATCTGTGCCTCGCATCTCCAATTCATAGAAGAGGAAGGGAATTGTGGATCTAAACTACTTGGGAAGAATGAAGTATGGCTCCCAAGGAAGCCATCGTCTGTGTAGATCCCGCCCTACTATCAACAGATGGTTCTAACAGACAGGCTTCAAAGATGCCAAGAGACTTCCAGGTGAGAAAGACTCCCTGGGCACATTTGGGGGGGGGGGGAGGGTCGGTCCTCAGGGACAGTCTAATAAAGACAGAAGCTTGATTCTTTATCCAAAAAAACATACAGAATAACATAAATCCTGTTGAAAGTCCCACAGTATGTGTTGGCTCCTCTCTGGTGCTCAAACCACCTCAGGGAGCACTAAGTGCGGAGGCCACTACTCCCATCTTCCTGACAGGAACATCGAAGCCCAGAGAGACTCTAGTCAGGGGTTTCTGACACAGCATCTCTGACAGCAACACCCACAGCTGATTTTGTCGACATCTCTGCTTATCACAAAGAACATGACTAAAGAACCAAGTAGAAGTGATGAAGTAAGCCGAGCTTTCCAATGGCCTGGGAAGGAAAGCACTCCTCAGGATACCACAGGCCTCCCGGGCAGCCTCAGGGCCTCAGGCTCAGAGATCCCCAGGTTCTTAGCACTTCAGGCCTGGAAGAAAATGCTGCCTCAAAGATAGCTGGAGCCATTAGGCTAACATAACCCATGTAGAGCAGCCATCCAGGGTTAGCAGACACCCAAACCACTCCCCACCGGTATTGCCTGCACCCCACTTCTCCAAGGATGTTCTTCCCCCAGCACAGCCCACCTGAACCCAAAACATGGCTGTCACTTCACTACAGGCAAAACTTCAAGGCAACCCTCCTCCTTTCAGAAGCACTTTGGACAGAGGGAGAAATCTCACGGTTCCCACTTGAGGGATGAAGTGCTTCATGGACCCAGAGGGTGGGGGACAGCAGGGCCCCTGTGAGCTCTGCTAGACCTGGAGCTCACAAGGGAGCCGCTGCCCACACAGCCTCAAGGAGCAGGTGGCAGGTGAGCTTACTGCTTTGTGCAGCGCGCACGTGTGCGCGCGCGCACACACACACACACACACACACACACACACACACACACACACGGCAGCCAGCCCCAGGAGGCTGGGTCCTCTGAGGGACAGGCAGTGATAACAGGGCAGCTCCCTGCTCTGGAAAGCAAGGTGATATGCACACAAGTACCAAAGAGAGGCTGGACAGCACATTATGGGCCACTTTGAGAGGTCAGAAGAGGGAGTCAAGTCAAGAGTGAGAGAGGGATATGGGGTAGGACAAAGGAGGGTCATGAAGAAAGGAGCAGGGGAGCTGGACCCTGGTGGACACGTGGATCTGGGCAGGTGGAGACACGTGGAGGGCATTCCAGGTGAAGAATGCGGTGCAGAAAGCTCAAGGGAGGAAGAACTTGGAACCAGTGTAGGGGAGGGAGTTAGGAGGGTGGGAGAGCACAGTGTGGGTGGACCCGCAGGCCTTGGACCCCAGGCCAAGGGCAGCCTGGGCCCTGTGAAGACACAGGTGGTGTATCCACTGACTGACCTGAGGAGGGGCCAGGGGCCATGCCCAAGGGCGGGCCAGGGTCTCACAATCAAGGTGAGGGAGTCACAGTCAAGGCCACAGGAGATAGTTTTAA
Organism: Panthera leo; assembly: GCF_018350215.1. Lineage (NCBI taxonomy): Eukaryota > Metazoa > Chordata > Mammalia > Carnivora > Felidae > Panthera > Panthera leo. Next base: position 19,467,372 of record NC_056690.1, read on the forward strand.
GGCACAGTGGGAGAGGTTGGAGTAGGAGGCTTCCTGCTAAAACACCATCTAACATCAGGGGTAGACCTGGAAGATTCAAGCACCCTCAACTTTTTGCTGACTCATTCCAATTTCCAGCTCTGAGAAGCCCCAGCCGCTGGAAGATGTCTCCCCCACAGAGGCCATCTGTCAGTTTGTGCTCTTCGCTTCTTCACTTTCTCCCCTCCCCCGGATTATTGTGAAAAGATTAGGTTTCCTGTTTTCACTGCCTGGCAGGCCCAGCCTTCTGTCCATCCATCCACTGTCACGGCCATTAGGGTAGTAGCAGGGCAGGAACGGGCTGGCACGCTGCAGGCCCTCCTGGCTCCCTAATGAGGGATTAGCCACCTCCTCACCCCGCACCAGCTGGACGCTCTGTAAACACCACTTCCTCCCCACGAAGGGCGGGCAAGGCTGCGACCTCTCCCACAGGCAAGGAGTCTCTTAATGAAACAAGTAAATAGGTGATTCATCCTAGCTGCTGACAGCCACTCATCCTCAGAGCTGGCTCATGCCAGGACAGAAAAATCAGCCCTTTTTGGGGTGCTTCCTCTGCCTCTTCTCCCTTCTCCTCCCCCAGCAGTGGGTCCTGGACCATGGCCCCACTGCCCTGGGCTGGGCGTGAAGGGCCCTCACTAGGAGGACCAAGGTCCTCCACACCCGTCCAGTCACTTGTGGCTTGAGTGGTGAGTGAAGGCCGGCACGCTGTCAGGCTGGTTTCCAGCCTCCGCTGCCCAAGCTGACCCCAGCCTCCCAGCTAGGCTGCAGAGCTATCACTAGTCACTCCGCCCCACCGGGACCAGACCCCTCCTCGCAGTGAGCTCTGAGACCAGGAGGGCCTGAGGCAGCACTTTCCAGCTCTCAGACCCACAGCAGCAGGCTGCACTGGGACAATGTGGAGGAGAGGGGAGTGTCAACCAGCTTCATCTGCCTTAGATACTGGAGGTCCCACAGATTCTGACTGATCAGACTTCTGCAGCTGTTAAAGAAAAAGTTGAAACCCTGTGGGGATCCCCCTCAGGGAGGGAACTCAGTTTCTGAGCGATTCACCCTCACTGGCTGGTCATGAGGCCCTGTCCTGGTCACGTCTTGGAATCTTTACATGGCCTTGGGAGATGTGAGGGGGATGAGGGGTCAGAAGCTCTGAGGGTGACCAGCAGCAGGAGCAGACATGGATGTTCACCCAGCTCTGAGGGCTTCTCACTGCTTCTGACCTGCCCGGAGAGCCAGGGCACTGGCAGGGCCCCGAAGATCAGGTCAGAGCACAAACTCCAGGCAGAGGGGGCCAGAGGGACCAGCCAACAGCACCCTATGGGAATTCAGGATGAAAAGAAGAATGAGAGCAGGAACGCAGAGAGGAGGCAGGTCCCCATGCAATAGGAAAGGAATTTCTCTAATCAGAGGAGGGTTATTCCACAGCCCACATTTCCTCTAGGGGCATTTATTTGCTCCGGGCAGGATCAAGCCCTTTCCCTGCTCTTCCGGCCACAGTCCTGCAAGACCCAACTTTTTCCCAGGAGGCAGGATTCAGTAACCTGGGACACGACTCTCCTTCCAGCAGGATGTGGGTGTTGAGGCCTCTCCTGTCCCAGCAATCAGCCCCGCTCATGGCTGGGCAGGCAGCTGGAGCCCAGAGCCCCAGCCTGTATGGGAATGTCTCTCCTCCAGTCCCCATGCTATCCCATGCTTAGGCAGAGCGTGGTTTCCCAGCTATTTATTTAATTTTTTATTCTGAAGCATTTTCAAACTCACAAAATCTTGCAAGGAGATTACGAAGAACCATTTGTTTAGGAGAATAGCAGTGACCTACAAATAGGAACATGGGAGGACAACTCAAACCAACCGAACAGCACTGTCCTTGGACACAAGGGTACCCATGATGTCCTCTATTCCTATATCAAGATGGTCAGTTCTTGCTGGCTGAGCCCACGCTTGCCTTAGGGAGGTGGCTGACCAATACCTCCAATGGCATGGGGCCATTTGTGCTATAAGACCATCCACCCTCTGTCCGGATGACAAGGAAGAAAGAGCACCATGGAGCTGAAACGTGTCCCACAGTGCCAGTCACTACCTCCAGACATCTTCCTGAAGTCCAGGCTGCAGAGGTCCCACACTGACCAAGCTTGCAAGTTTAAAAGACCTAACAGTCGCCCTCACCCCACCCCTAACCCCACCATTCTCAAGCTAGGTGCCCAATGAATAGCATGTGGAGAATTTTCATTTTAAACCTATTACAAGACATGGTAGTAGCCAAAATCAAAGGGAAGAAACCACATACCTCATCTCCTTGATGATTTGTTACACAGCAAGAGATGACACATACAATGCTACACTTCACTTTTCCAGTAGGAACAAGTTCCATGTTGCTATATAACTTGCGTGGTTATCATTTGATGATTACATAATAGTCTACCAAGTTATTGTAACCCCTTTTCTATCGCAGGGCGTTTATTTTGTTTCCAGTTTTCCACTGTTATGAACACAGTGAATAGTTTCATATAATAATACCAAAAAGGAAAAAGGGGGGAAAAAGTCCTGTTTCCTTAGGAAAATACCCTAGGGTGGGATGACTGGATCTGAGCTTATAAACATGTTAATGACTTTTGAACAACGTAGACACTGGAATTCAAAGAGAAAGATGCCCTTGAAGCATGGTGAAAAGGAATAACCTCTCGCCTTCGCTTTCTGCAAAGGCATCTGTGCTCTGAAGCCAGGGCCCACAGATCGAAAGTGGGCTGCTGACACTTATCAAGGCCCTCAGCCCCAGTCAAAGAGGAAAGAGCTGGGAACACCTATCCATAAAATGCACCCACAGCTTCCTCCCAAACACTCAAGGGAAATAGAAGGTTATATACAAGATGTTTCTCAGTTAGACTTTGTAATTACCAGCTCTGCCAGATTTCCTGAACATGCCAAAATCCATGGGAATCTGGTGATTCTAGAAAATGGCCCAGGTTTCCAGGAATGGTGCAATTCCTGGAGTCTCAGTCATCGTCTGACTCCTTTCTTGACTCACTGGTCCCATATCACTCTTACATGTCCCTGTCTCCTGAAGGCAGGCTCCAACCCGGATGCCTGAACTGCTGATGGGGGCACAGAACCACAGACCCGGCCCAGAGCTGGGCCCTACACTGCTTGGAGAAGAGCTCCAACCTGCCCACTCTGTTCCAAATAGGAAGTAAAATGTCAAATCAAGCAGATCCCTGTCCTACCTCCACTCTGGTTTTGTCACTGACTTGCCCAGGGGCAGCTGGAATCACACAGAAACACTCCCCTGGCTCCCCTCACTCATCAGAGAGGCTTACCACTTCCCAGGAGCGGCTGACTCAAATTCCCTTGGCAGAGAAGGTGGCTGGAAACAGAGGTAGGACTCGCAGCCAGGAACGCCCCTTTCCAAGAACTCCAGCCCTTTTTATCAGCAACCTGCTACATTCTAGAAGGCTGTGTGCTCTGGCAGTCACTGTAAGAGAACAGTTCCCTCCTCCCATCTCCCACTAATGGTGGCTGAGGGGTGCCCTGGGTGCTCATGCAGGAGGGGCCCATCTGCAAGGGGTCAGGAGTAAAAGCACATACACCCATGCTCACAGTCAAAAGGGAGAAGTAAACCAAGTATCCATAGATGGAAGGGGTAAACAAAAAGGAGTATAATTCAGCCTTAAAAAGGAAGGAAATTCTGACACATGCTACAACATGGATGAACCTCACACTATGCTCACTGAAATAAGCCAGTCACAGAAGGACAAATACTGTATGATTTCATGTATATGAGGTCCCTAGAGTCTTCAGGCTCACAGAGACAGAGAGGACAATGGTGGCTGCCAGCGAGTGGGGGAGGGAGGATGGGGAGTTTAACAGGGACAGAGTTTCAGTTGGGGGAAGATGAAAAAGTTCTGGAGATGGATGGTGGTGATGGTTACAAAACAGCATGAATGTGCTTAATTCCTCTGAACTGCATGCTTAAAAATTTTTTTGCTATTTAAAAACAAAAAGAGCAAAAGGAAAGTTTTGTGACTGGCAGAAAGCCTCCTGCCTTTAACCCTTTGCAAATGAAGGTTTGGACATAGGGCTCGCAGCTGCCAAGCCCCCTTACCTCAACCCCATATCTGCCGCCAAACAGAGTGGATCACTGTCATGACCGACTTGGTTTCTCCACTCTGGGAAGGAAGTTGTGCCAGGCTCCCTGGCTGGCGAATGCTACCTTGGAGAAGACCCAGGACACTGATCTCCAGGAAGAGTCTCCCCACAAATCCCCAGCCACTGCCCCCAGGAAAGCACACAGAATGAAAGTATCAGCAACAAGCTAGAGTCCTAGGAGCCATGTGGAGGCAGGGTGAGGAGGCTGACCTGGGCCAGGCTCTGCTACTGGGGCTTTTGTCTGTTCCCTAAAAATGTCAATCTAAAATGTCAAAAATGTCAATCTAAAATGCCCCCATTAGGGGCGTCTCAACTCAGTCAGTTGAGTGTCCAATTCTTGATTTTGTCTCAGGTCATGATCCCAGGGTTGTGGGATTGAGCCCTGTGTCAGGCTACATGCTGAGCATGGTGCCTGCTTGGGAATCTCTCATTCTCTCTCACTCTCTGTCCCTGTCCCTCCCTCCCTTCCTCTGTCCTTCCCCCTCTCTAAAATAAAAATAAAAATAAATAAAATAAAAATAAAACAGTCATTTCAAAAGAAGGGCTCGCATGGTTTGTGAGTTCGATTCCCACATTGTGCTCTGCTGTTGGCACAGAGCCCTCGTCAGATCCTCTGTTCCCCTCTCTCTCTGCCCCTCCCCCCACTTGCATGTGTGCGCGCTCGCTCTCTCTCAAAAATAAACATTAAAAAAAAAAAAAAGAAAAACCACTGCTTAGAAATGCATACTCTGGACTTTTCCAACTCTGATGAAAATAGGCAGCTTCTCATCTTCCACTTTGGCCTCTAAAAAAAAAAAAAACAACAAAAAACCCCAAACCCAAACCTCCAGCCAGCTGATGAAGCAGCCAACATCCTCTCCTGCTATCTGTCATAACAGCAACAATGATAACAACAATAAAATGAGAATAACCAGTGTTATTAAGCACTCGAGGCGTGCCAGGAGCTGGGCTAAGTGCTTTTCTTGCATGCATCATCTCACTGAATCTTCATGGCAAGTCCCTGAGCAGATAGCTACTCTGATTCCTATCTTACAGATGAAGAAATGTAACCATCCTTCATCAAGTCTCAGACATACATTCTCCAAAAGTTTCAAAGCAGGGTCTTATAATCATCTCTGCCTGCTACCATGACTGGAAGTGTTTCCTTCTTTCCTAGTGGCGCATCAACTAATGGTGCACCTCACCAAGGGAGTGTCCGAATGAATGAAATGCCCCACCCTTCCAGTGATGGAGATAAAGATTCCTCACATTGCCAAGTCTTCTGCACACAAGACCCTGATACCTGACCAAATAATTCATTCCTTGGTCTGGGCAATACTTGGAACTGGCTCTGCAGTTTGCCCCTGCCATGTCTCTTGGCCAGAGAGCAGATGCATCTATTTTCCTCTTCGAATGAGAAACACACTAAAGCACACAGTTATAAACACCCTGTCTGTCAGATTCAGAGTGGGTGGCCTGTGGAGGTTATCACATATACCGGGAGATGCAGGGCAAAGCTCACGGGTGGGCACACTCCATAGATGCAAGTCTACAGTGCTGTCCAGTTCCAGACAAGAACCATGCTCCTGTCAATGGCCCTGGCCCCACAGATCCAGAGGGGGCCTGCTCCAGGCACTAGCAGACCTGTGGGTTTTGTGGACCTATGCAGCAACAACTCTGGCAAGCTTCCAAAAGTGTATTCCTTGCTAAGGCCGTGGGGTCCTGGGCAAAGGGTTGGTGTCCCTGTAGACTTCAACTATCATAGAGGTTCCTAGGGACATGTGTCAGAAGTCACATGCCCAAGGACTATGGGTGGCAAAGAGATCCAACTGTGAGGACAGCCCACCCTGCAGATTCTCCCTTTGACTGAAGTCAGTCCTCAATCCACAGCTAGGATTCCAGGCTGCGGGTGACCATCATGGCCATATGCCACGGCAGCTTTTCTCCTGCCCCCAGCCCCCTTTCTGGGGCCTGGCCAATCTGGCAGCAAAAATAACAGGGGAACTCAGCATCTGGACTCACGGGGAAGAGCGGCGCACAAGAAAACTGCAGGCCCTTCTCAGAGGCTGAAGGTTCCAACCTCTCATCCACATGCCACTGGGACCAAACCCTTGGGGGAGGCTGAGGCAGGTGGGTTACAGGAAAGGGGAGCCAGAAGCCCAGACAGGGGTTTGCTCCCTGGTACCCTGAGGGGAGCACCCCGAACCCAGACAGAAAGGCCAGGCTTGTGGAGGAGCCAGGGACACACCGAGGGGTGTGCTCCTCACCCCCCACCCATCCACCAGGATGCAACACAGCCTGGAAGATAAGCCTTCTAAAGAAACCATGAAAAAAGGACAGTGTCCACCAAAAGCCACATGCTGTCTAACCTTATTTGCATGAAATGTCCAGAAAAGGCAAATCCACAGAGATAGCAAGATCAGGACATTCAGCACTAAAGGGTGAGAGACGAGGAGAGACCGCTGGGTGTGAGGTTTCTTTGGGGGTGATGAAAATGTTCTGGGACCAGAGAGTGGTGGTGGTTGCATCACTCAACGCAATGAACATACTAAAAAACAGCAAACGGTACGCCTGAAAAGGGCAAAATATGCATATAAATAAACATATTTATTTATACATAGTCACACACACATATGGTACATAAGTTCTATCTCAGTAATGCTGTTCAAATAGAACAAACAGGAAAAGGACTGTATGGACCCGCCAAGATGATGAAACACTCCTCATTAATAAAAAGGAACGAGGGGCACCTGGGTGGCACAGTCGGTTGAGCGTCCGACTTCGGCTCAGGTCATGATCTCATGGTCTGTGAGTTCGAGCCCCGTGTCGGGCTCTGTGCTGACAGCTCGGAGCCTGGAGCCTGCTTCAGATTCTGTGTCTCCCTCTCTCTCTGACCCTCCCCCATTCATGCTCTGTCTCGCTCTGTCTCAAAAATAAATAATAAAATATTAAAAAAAATTTTTTTAAAAAATAAGAAAAAAATAAAAAGGAACGAGCTGTCAATACACAGAACTTGGATGAGTCTCAGCTGCACTAAGTGAAAGAAGTCAGACCCAAAAGGCCACACTCCGTAGGGTTCCATTTATATGACATCTGGGAAAAGGCAAAACCACAGGGACAGAAAGCCCGTCAGTGGTTGCCAAGGGCTGTGGGTAGCGGACAAGATGCCCCCAAGAGACACGGGTGATGAACATTCTAGGGTAATGGGCCATTCTGGGGTGACGGCACTTTTCGGGGTGATGGACTTGTGTACCTTGATTGTAGCAGTGGTTACATGACTCTGTCAGCACTCGTGGAATAGTACACCAAAAAGAACGACACTTACTGTCTGTCAACGCACACGTGCATATGAACCTCAACTGACATGATAGCACTTTTGAATCTTTGGTATTTTTTTATAAAGAATTGGGAATTGGAAATATAGGTATTCTTTTTCAAAACTTTATTTTCCTAACACAGACAAAAATTCCTAACTGAAGTCTATTGAAGGAGGAAAGGTAACTGACTGAAAAACAATTTGCTGAAGAGAAGCATTAGTAACTACATTTGGTAAGTAATGTTAACTTACTGCCATAATTATTTCACAATGTATACATACTTCAAGTCATTATGCTGTACACCTAGAACTAACACGATGTTAGATTCCAATATCTCAATAAAAATACACGAGGTAAATAAATGCAAAATCTGATGTTAGAAAAAGACCACAGAATGTACAGATTCACGTGCACAGCAGCATTATTTACAACAGCCCATGGTGGGGGCAACCTAAGCATTCACCACAGATGAATGGATAAAACAAATGGTATATAAATGGAACATTATTCAGCCTTAAAAAGGAAGGAAATTCTGGGCACAGTTGGTTGAGCGTCTGACTTCAGCTCAGGTCATGATCTCAAAGTTTGTGGGTTCAAGCCCTGCATCAGACTCCCTGCTCTCAGTGCAGGGCCTGTTTTGGATCCTCTGTCCCCCTCTCTCTCTGCCACCCACCCCCGTGCTTGTGCCGTCTCTCTCAAAAATAAATAAAACATTTAAAAACAAATAAATCAATAAAGCCTACCCTGGCTTTGTTTAAAAAAGGGGGGGGGGGGAGGAAATTCTGACCCCTGCTGTAATGTGAATGAACCTTGAAAACATTAGATAAGCCAGTCACAGAAGGAAAAATGCCATACGGTTCCACTGATATGAGGTACCTTGAGTAGTCAGGTTCATAGACACAGAAAGTAGAATATGGTGATGGCCAGAGGCTGAAAGGAGGATGGAATAGGGAGTTAGTGTTTAATGGGGGCAGGGTTTCAGTCTGGGAAGATGAAAAAGGTGTAAAGACGGATGGTGGTGATGGCCACACAACAATGCACACCAATGTGAATGACTTAATGCCATTGAACTATACGTTTCAAAATGGTTGAGACGGTACACCTGAAACTAATGTAACATTGTGTCAACTACACCTCAACTGAAAAAAAAAGTTAAGGGATGCCTGGGTGGCTCAGTCGGCTAAGCATCCAACTTCAGCTCAGGTCATGATCTCACAGTTCATGAGTTCAAACCCCATATTGGGCTCTTTGCTGTCAGTGCAGAACCTGCTTTGGATCCTCTGCCTCCCTCTCTCTCTGCGCCAACCCCCCCCCCCCCCCCCGCCATCCCCACTTGTTCTAACAAAACATTTTAAAAAAATATTAAGATGGTAAATATCATGGTATTTGTATTTTGCCGCAATTAAACAAACAAATTTTTCCAGTGACTCTTTCCTGTTCCGGGCCTGGCGAGGGCTTACCATCACAACCTTAGTCACAGCCTCCAACCAGCCACAGGCACAGGCCCAGGAAGAAGAGCACTGACAGAACGAGGGTTGCTTCTCTCTGCTTTTCCAGCCTGAGGTTGTCACAGCCACCAAGAGGTACTCATGGAGGTTTTTGGACAGCTGCCCCACACCATCCTTGCAAGAAGCCAACTGAAGCATAGAATTCCACAAACACTGAAGCTCTCTAGAGGGTATGTTTTGCACACAGACACAAAATACCACACTGTCTGGACTGGTGCTCCCCAGCAGGAGACATGCGAGCCAAGAAGCCACAACAAAGGTGAGTGCAGGAAGGTGCACCTGCCTCGGCCAGAGCGGGGCTGTCAGCTGCTCAGCTTAGGGAGGAGTTCTGTCCACAAAGCACCCAGAAACCCACAGAGGCCTGGGCACATGGAGGGTGGAAACTGAGCAATGTCTGTGGCTGCCAGAAAGGCTCTTGCATCCCATACTCACCCTATCCTCCATGTAGGTATCACCAGGGCTTTCTCTGGCCGCAGGCAGCACACCAGACTGCCCTACCTCATGGCCAAGTCAGCCCCTTGTCCCAATGCCATGCTCCAGCTGTCCCAAGCCTCAAAGAATACTACAGCAAGCCATGCCATCCCACTCCTCCATGCCTCTGTGCACAGGTCTGCCGCTGTCTGGAATGCCCTCCCTCTCCCCCACTCCCACAATAGCCTAGCACACTCCTTGCTTTCCATTTGGGTCCATTCAAGACCCAACTAATGGCCCACCTTCTCCAAGATGCCTTCCTTGAGCTAACCCAGCAGAGTTAGTCTCTTCTTGGTGCCCAGTTGGTACTGACCTCCATCACATCACCCATATATTACGTGTTCCATGTCTATGGGTTCCTTGGGGTCAAGGACTATATCAATGCCTAAGCACAGGGCTTGCACCCCAGTAGGTGCTACATAAACTTCAGATTAACACATGGACGAAGAGATGGTTGGAGATGCGTGATGAATGGATGGACAGATAGACAGATGATTAATAGATGGATGTCTGGACAGGTAGATGATGAATGGAAGATGGATGATGAATGTTTAGTGTTCTCCTAAAATCCATATATTGAAACCTAATCCCCAATCCGATGGAATTAGGAGGTGGGGCCTTTGGGAGATGATTTGGTCATGCGGGATGCATGTTCCAATGAACACTAATGAATGGGATTAGTGCCTTTATAAAAGAGACCCCAGGGAGCTCCCTCATCCCTTACACCATGTGGGGACACAATGAGAAGACAGCCATCTACGAACCAGGAAGCGGACCTCACAAGACACCAAATCTGAGGGTGCCGTGATCTTAGATATCCAGTCTCCAGAACTGTGAAAAATAGGTATCTGTTGTTTATAAACCACCCAGTCTATGGCACTCTGGTATAGCAGCTCAGGATTCAGGATTCTAACACCCTGCTCTTTCAAGGTAGAGGGGTTTGTTTATAGCTTTGATTAATAAATGACTATTTTCTGAGCTTTTTGTTATGGAAATTTTCAAACACATACAAAAACTGAGAGCACAGTACCATGAAGGTCATGTCCCATCACCTAGCTTCAATGACTGTTAACTCATGGTCAGCCTTGTTTCAGGGCATGAACATTCAACACTGGGAAGCAGCTGGGAATTGTTAACCAGGCAACCATCTCCCATCCCAGCTCTACCCCTCCAGCAACGTCGTGGAGGAAAGAGCCCTTGTGGGGGTAGGAAGACTGACCCTACCTGCCTCACAGGTTCTGTGAGGAACACTCACGAGGGCTCCTGAACAGATGTGAGACACCCATATAGGGTTCTATTAGCTTATTTCATAATCACTATGAATTAGAAGGCAGCTCACTATAAGACAGAGGTCAGCAAACTCCAGTCCACGGGCCAAATACAGACTATCACTGCCTGTTTTTGTGTGACCTGGGATCTGAGAATACTTTTTATATTGTTATTTATTTAAAAATTTCTTAAGATTTATTCATTTTGACAGGCAGGGAGAGAGAGCATGAGTGGAGGAGGGGGAGAGGGAGACACAGAATCTGAAGCAGGTTGTCAGCACAGAGTCTGATGTGGGGCTCTAACTCACGTACTGCGCGATCATGACCTGAGCTGAAGTCAGACGCTTAATTGACTAAGCCAACCAGGTGCCCCTGGTTTGTTTGTTTTTTTTTTTTAATTTTTTTTAACATTTTAAAATTTATTTTTGAGGGAGACAGAGCACAAGTGGGGGAGGGGCAGAGAGAGAGAGAGACACAGAATCCAAAGCAGGCTCTAGGCTCTGAGCTACTAGCACAGAGCCCAACATGGGGCTTGAACCCACGAACTGTGAGATCATGACCTAAGCCAAAGTTGGATGCTTAACCAACTGAGCCACCCAGGCGCCCCTCCTGTTTTTTATTTTATTTAACAAAAAAAAATTTTTTTTGAATGTTTATTTACTATTGAGAGACAGAGAGAGGCAGATCGTGAGCAGGGGAGGGGCAGAGAGAGAGGGAGACACAGAATGTGAAGCAGGCTCCAGGCTCCGAGCTGTCAGCACAGAGCCCGACGTGGGGCTCAAACTCATGAACCACGAGATCATGACCTGAGCTGAAGTCAGACGCTTAACCGACTGAGCCACCCAGGCGCCCCCTGTTTTTTATTTTTAAATGATGACACTTTAAATGGTTATATAAGTACCTACTTAATAGCCTTGATTTCTCCTTGGCCACAAAGCCTAAATTAGTTACTATCCGGCCCTTAAGAAGAGGTCTGCCAACCCCAATACTGCAGAGCAAAGAGCAGAGGCTCAAATAACTGCCCTTGGTTCAAATCCAGGCTCTGCCTTGGAAGCTTATTACCCTTCTAAGCTCCTGCTGCCTGAGCATCAACGTGGCAGGCACCACCTAGCTCCCTGACGGGTGGAGTGGGGCTCAGATCCTGGAAGGATCCCATTACAGAGAGCAAAGCCAAACCCAAATGCAAAGTTCCAGTAAAGGGAGGGGTCCTCTCTCTCCTACAAGACCACCAAAGAGGGAACACTGGCACGGTCTGGGGGTATACTCCCCGCACTGGGAGTCAAAGTGCGCAGGGAGCTGAGCTTGCCGAACAGAAAGTTCTTTAGGAAAGTGCAGACTTCCGCTGAGGCATCCATGCCCCACTGGAGTACAGACAGTAAACAGAGTCTCCTTCCTGTCCTCTAACCCTCCAGGCCGACCAACCCATCCCCGGCCCTGGCCAGCTCCAACACAAGACAGTCTCTGCTCTACTGGCAATAAGAATGCTCAGGCAAGTGTAACAGGAACCAGACAGAGAGCTTTCCCTACAGGCAGCAAGCGTGGGACTCTGACCCCAGGTGGGGCCTACACCAAGCAACAAGCTGCTAGAGACGGGTCATCTGTGATGAAGGAAAACAATGGCCCCACAGTACCAAATGTCCCTACCATTGAGGTGTAGAGACGCACACAGGAAATAGGCACACACGTGAGCTCTGCTCATCTCAGTGCTAGCCTTAGTACAAGCGTGCCTGACTATGTAGGGCTGTGCTCTGGCTGGCAAGACACCAGCTGGCACTACCACGCCTCCCCCTGCCAACCACCTGCCTGGATACTGTCACCTCCACCGGGGCAGACAGACACCTTCCACACTGCCCTCACACCCTCCCACTTCGATCTGGGCCTCCTGCTGTCCATGCTCTGCATTTCAGCACGTTGCCCAGGTGACACCTGCACAGCCTCTGAGCACCTGCTCCCAACCCAAGGACTGGCCAATGAGCAGAGAAGGAAAATGACAAATGAACCAGCAGAGAAGCATCATGGTTCCCATTTAAACTTACATGCAGAGCCAAATCCACTCCTTGGCTCACCACAGGCTCCCTGGACCCCAGTCACTGCAGGCAGCCAGACCCAAGGGGGTCTTACAACAAGACTGTTTTGAGACCCCTGCCGAAAAGGTTTTCCAAGTAATGTGCTGGGAACTCAGAGCAGCATGACTTAATTTTATTTGGAATCATGGAACTAAAAAGGGATCTTAAAGATGCTACTATGTGGCTTGCTCACTTATAGGTGGGAATTCGGAGGCCCACAGAGTTTAAGTGAGCTACCAAGTATCATAGCCATGGAACAACCAAGATAGGCAACACAGAGCAGGACTAAGTGTGAGCCCCAGCTCTACAATCCATGCACAAGCCAGGATGGCTACAACTCCTGAACTGTTGGCTCCCAGCAGGACTAAAACAATAAAGTGGATGCCCACCGCAGTGTGGTGAGACAACTTACTGGTGTCAGAAAACTGTCCATTCCCTTTCCTCCATAAGCCCATTACACTACGCTGCCCTCCCTCCAAACATGGCCTTGCTGCTGCCCTGACATGGCTTCTGTCGGCTGAGTGTGGCCATGCAAGCTTCTCTCCCTTCTATAAAATCCTTTTTTTACCATGGTGTTCAACTCCCTTACAGCTTCCATTAAAGCCAGGCAGGAACTCCATGGGCCACAATTAACTGGACAATTCTATCTAGTACACCAAATCCACGGCCAGGATGCATGGAAGAAAAGCTGATGTGCTTTTCCGATACAGTTACGAGCAGCCCAGGGCAGCAATAAACTATCAAGTTTCACGATAAACAAGGGGACAGCCAGTTCTTTCCCCACCAAGAACCAAGGAGCTCACAAAGAACTAAATGTCATGTAGCCAGTGGCCTTGGGAAGCTTCCCAAATGAGAGACTGGATGGGTGTGGCCCCTGCTCAGGGCCTCTCCTGATTCAGGACCCATGGGACCTGCTATTTCTGGGGAACATCAAGGAGCTAGGAGTTATGATGGGACCCAGTTTAGGGCCAATGCCTCCTAAAGCAGACCTTAACCTCAGATCCTGCTTCGCTAGATAAAAACCCCAGATCACAATTTTGGAGGTTTTTTTTTTTTTTTTTAGAGAGAGACATTGACAGAGCGCAAGTGGGGGAGGGGCAGAGAGAGAGAGGGAGACACAGAATCCAAAGCAGGCTCCATGCTCGAGCTGTCAGCACAGAGCCTGACTCAAAGCTCTAACCCACAAACTGTGAGATCATGACCTGAGCCAAAGTCAGACGCTCAACCGACTTGAGTCACCCAGGCGCCCCACAATTTTGGAGTTTTGAGAGGCGAGCCTCCACAAAGCCTTCCTCCCCTTTCCCCTTGCCTCAGGGAAAGTTTTATCTCCTAATGGAACCACTTCAGTAAAGACCTGCAAAAGGAAAGGGCAAGAAAGAAGTCCAAAGAGAGTAAAGGATTAATTCTTTTTTTTTTTTGTTTTTTTGTTTTTTTGTTTTTATTTATTTTTGAGACAGAGAGAGACAGAGCATGAATGGGGGAGGGTCAGAGAGAGAGGGAGACACAGAATCTGAAGCAGGCTCCAGGCTCTGAGTTGTCAGCACAGAGCCCGACGCGGGGCTCGAACTCATGGACCATGAGATCATGACCTGAGCCGAAGTCAGACGCTTAACTGACTGAGCCACCCAGGCGCCCCAGTAAAGGATTAATTCTAAAACGAAGGGTAACCTGGAACAACATTCCTAGAAGGTAATTTGGCAGAAGGTATCAAGGGTCTTCAAACCAGGAACACCTCTGACTTGGTAAACCCACTCACAGATGCCCACCCTCAAGGAAGGAGGCAGAAATGTGAATAGAAACCCGTATCAGAAGATGTTCACTGAATGTAATGAATGACACTGAATTGTATACTTAAAATATGGCATATGCAAACAATGGGATATTATCCAGCCTTAGAAAAGAAGGAAATTCTGACACATGCTACACCATGGATGAACCTTGAGGACATTATGCTCAGAGAAATAAGCCAGTAATATTGTATGAGTCCATTTATAGGCGGTCCCTAAGAATAGTCAAATTGATAGAGACAGAAAGTAGAAGGGCAGCTGCCAGGGGATGGGGGAGGGAGGCTTAGGGAGTTAGTGCTTAATGGGGACAGAGTTTCAGGTTTGCAGGATGAAAGGCATTTTGGAGATGGATGGTGGTGCTAGAGGCTGCACAATAATGTGAATGTACATAATGCCACTGACCCGTACACTAAAAAACGCTTAAAATGGTAAATTAAAAAAAAAGTTTTTTTAATGTTTATTTATTATTGAGAGACAGAGAGAGACAGAGCGTGAATGTGGGAGGGGCAGAGAGAGAGGAGGAGACACAGAATCCAAGCAGGCTCCAGGCTCTGAGCTGTCAGCACAGAGCCTAACGCAGGGCTCAAACTCACAAACCGCGAGATCACGACCTGAGCCAAAGTTGGACGCTTAACCAACCGAGCCACCCAGGTGCCCCTTAAAATGGTAAATTTTATGTTACATGTATTTTACCATAATTTTATTTTTTATTGTATTCTACCACAATTTCAAAAATTATTTTTGAGAGAGAGAAAGAGAGCACGGGCGGGGAAGGGGTAGGGAGAGAGGGAGGCAGAAGATCGGAAGTGGACTCTGTGCTGACAGCAGAGAGCCCAATGCGGGGCTCAAACTCATGAACCATGAGATCATGACCTGAGCTGAAGTCAGACACTTAATTGACTGAGCCACCCAGGTGCCCCGTACACTTTATTCACAATATGTATATATATATAATATATATAATACATACAATATATATATATTATATATATATATTATTTTGTAATCTCTACCCCCCAATGTGGGGCTCAAACTCATGACCCCAAGACCAAGAGTTGCAGGCTCTCCTGACTGAGCAAGTCAGTCGCCCCCAAACTGTATACTTTATTTATTTTATTTTTTAAATGTTTATTTATTTTTGAAAGAGACAGAGATAGAAAGACAGAGCGTTGAGCAGGGGAGGGGCAGAGACAGGGGGAGATACAGAATCCAAAGCAGGCTCCAGGCTCTGAGCTGTCAGCACAGAATCCAACACAGGGCTCGAACTCACGAACCGTGAGATCATGACCTGAGCCGATGCCGAACGTTTAACTGACTGAACCACCCAGGTGCCCCCAAATTGTACACTTTAACTGGATGAACTGTATGGTATGTGAATTATATCTCAATAAAACTTATCTTTAAAAAAAAAAAAAAAAAAAGATGCTCACTGGAGCGCCTGGGCTGGCTCAGTCAGTGGAACATGCAGCACTTGATCTTGGGGTCATGGGTTCGAGCCCCATGTTGAATGTAGAGAATACTTAAAAAAAAAAATTTAAAGATGGTCACTGAAATACTGCAATTATCAGCTACATTCAGTAAAACTTTAAATGCCCAACAAAATTAATTAGTATCAGATCAGTTAAACTGTAACTCTATCACAAAGTAACAATGTGAGCCTTAAAAATAATGTTTAAGGGGCGCCTGGGCAGCTCAGTCAGTTAAGCACCCGACTTCGGCTCAGGTCATGATCTCGTGGTTTGTGGGTTCGTGCCCTGCATCTGGCTCTGTGCTGATTGCTTGGAGTCTGGAGCCTGCAGCCTTCTTCACATTCTGTGCCTCCCTCTCTCTGCCCCTCTGTCTCATGCTCTGTCTCTCTCTCTCTTTCAAAAATAAAAAAAATTAAAAAAAAAATGTTTACAGAAATATTCACTAAAACAAGAAAATGCTCACGTTAACTGACAAAGGCAAGACACCCAAGTAACGTAGCAAGATCTC
Organism: Panthera leo; assembly: GCF_018350215.1. Taxonomy (NCBI): domain Eukaryota; kingdom Metazoa; phylum Chordata; class Mammalia; order Carnivora; family Felidae; genus Panthera; species Panthera leo. The sequence continues at coordinate 19,483,897 of NC_056690.1, forward strand.
AGCTACGTAAAATTACAGAATATGATTTTATAATAAAATCTGGAAGAAAAGAAAATCTCCACTAACACTGAGCAGAAACCTGTCTCCCTGAAGCTTCAGGTCATCAATAACAGGTCAGCTGTCCAAATAGGACCTAAAAGAAATCCGTGCCCTCTTCCACCCACCAACCACTTAAAGCATGTAGCTAGCACTCATGGGTTCCTGGAGGTGAATGGTTCTCAACCCCGGCTGCAGAGGGAATCACTCACAGAGCTTTTCCAGAAACCCAAGGCAGCTTGGAGGAGGAAATCGAACAGCCATGTGTGGACTGTTCATGAAGACGGGTGATGTCTGGGAGCGGGGAACAGCTGACAGCCAGCAAGAAAATGGTACCTCAGTCCTACAACCACCAGGACCTGGATTTTTGCCAACAGTCTGAAACTGGGGGAGACACAGAGCCCCAGATAGGAATGACAGGAGCCTGGGCCCTGAGCAACACTTTGTAGCCTTGGGAGACCCTGAACAGAGGGCCCAGCTAAGCCATGCCCTGACTGCTGATCCATGGACACTGTGAGGTTTCAAAACAAAACTAAGAAGAACCTCACAAATCAGATTCTCCGGGAGTGACCAGCTGTGAAGACATGTGTGTGATTGCTTTAACTATAGCAGAGGCAGTCTATGTGGGCAGCTAGGGTGGAGACCTACCTCTTTCATTCTCTGCCAGGCCAAACACCCCCATTTCCCGTAACCACTCTGCTGACAGCCTTCAGGCTTAGCGGCATGGAGCAGAGTCCAACTATGGTGCGCCGAGGTCTGCACACTTCCATGAATACCAGGCAAAAGTTGGACTCCTAAAGATCATGTGCTATCCTGCTGGCCCCTGACCCCTAAAAGGTCCCAGTCAAATGAAAACCCCCAGACTTTTTCCAAGTGAACTACAGCCCCGCCCAGCCTTTCCAAAACCTCTCTGAAGCTTCCAAACAAAACAGAGCTGACAGGGAACAGCCAAGGACAGTATAGGATCCTGACCCACTGCTCCTGCCTGGTCTGTGTACCCCAGAGCCTGAGAGTCAGGCCAGTCTGGGTGTCTGAACACACACTGCAATGCCTGCAGGTCCCACCTCGGCCTTTGATGTCCAAGGTCATATTTATGCTCATGTCTAGTCATGCCCAACTTAGAATTCAATAAACAAAAAGTGACCCTCCTCTCCTTAGGAACAGCTCTGATTAATTCACACAATGGAGGGAACTCAGTGCTTTGGGGCCAGGGAGAAAGGGGGAAGAAATGAGAAAGAGACACCCATGTTCTGTTCTCTCACATGTAAGCCCCCTGCTGCACCCCCAGGGCACTCTGGCTCTGGCAGCCACAACCCTGTCTGTTGCTCCTTGAAAGCCAACTGTGACAGTTTCGCACCTGCAGAATTAGGAAGCAGGCCCCTTGCTGGCTTTCTGGGGGCCCGGCTGCCCAGCCCAACCCAGCAGACATTTCCTGAGCAGAACAAAGTGCCTCCCCCAGACAGCCAGCAGGCTGGGCCTCAGCCCATTAACCTTCCTGGACTTCCTTGCCAGAGTTTCTGGAACCTGAGACCACAGACTAAGCGGGGATAAATAAGCAACCACAGGGCTCATGGGGCTAGGGAAGCCGGGAGATGACAAAGGAATTTTGGGACCAAGTCTCTGACGCTTCCTCACACGCCCCTTTCTGGAGCCCACAGGCTTCTTTCTAGAGCTGTGGACATCCTTTTCCAGAGCCACACGGGTCTACTTCTGGAACCCCACTCCGCTTCCTAGACCCCCACCCTCCCGCCCCGCACACCTCTAACAGTCCTTCTGGAGCTTTGCCTGCTCTTCACAGAGAAGAATCTGCTGCAACAACTCACACCATCTGGACACCGAAGAAATACCACAGGAGAGGAAACCACACTTATGTTAATAATCACCACCCGGATTTCTTAGGGCCAAATTCTAACAGTGGCTCACCAGCTGGTTTGGGGGGCAAGCGTGGGCCCATCTGACTGTTCTGTGACAAGATGCTGTTCCACAAGCGCCTCCCTACCAGGCACCCATGTGCATGGCTGTCTCAGATCCCAGACCATTACCATGACTCACTGGGGCCCCTAAGCCATAGGCTCCCTATCTAACACCCCATTAGCACAGGGTTCATCACTGCATTCCTCTCCAACCACACTTGGCCACCAGCCCCAGGGACACAACCCACATGGCCACCCTTTCATTCCCCCTCTGTACCAGTCATAGGGCAGACCTCTCTGTCCCCTCTCAGACCTACTAAAGGGAGACCCCCACCCCAACCCTCCCAAACTTGCTTTCCAGCCTCACAGCCACCTTTATCTCTCTCGCCCTCACCCGTCAGTCACCCCCTACCCTCTGGGCCCCAGGGTGAGCCTTGGGTGTGTCCCTGAAGCACAGACACATGCACAGAAGGCCCTCGTGACTGGATGCCAGTAAAGCTACATTGCTCCTGGATGCTGTTCAGTACTTGGTCAGTCCTTTGCTGGGGCCACTAAATCCCCCCACACACCTTGATCACCTCCTTGGAGTTCCCACTTGGACCAAGCAGGCCCATGAGTAGACACTTGGAGCAGAAACCCCGATCCCAAACCCCTGACCCCTTTGCATTTCTGCAACATAAACTCCCCTCTTGGCTCAGACTCCTCCTTTCTCTCATGAGACCCCCCAAATATGCAAATCCTAGGCCTGCTCCAGCCCTCTTCTCCCTACACACCTGCTCTGCTTCCAGCCTTCCTCATCTTTCCTTGCCCGGCCCTTTCTCTTAGGTCTGCAGCCTGCTGCCCCACCCCCATGCCCGCACTGAGGCCTCTAGCACAGCCCTCTCAACCCCCAGGCTCCCCCAGTCTCACCTCCTTTCTCTTCTGTCACCCCCTCCCACTGTCTGTCTGCTCTTGTCCTCCCCAACCTCCCCCCAGCCCCACTCACACTGACACAACTCCAGGAGCCCTATCTCCCACCAGACCATTTTGCATGCTCCTGGCAAATGCCTTTCCTGAGGTTCAGCTCCAAAGGCATCCTCTCCCCTGCTCAACAACCTTCAACCTGCCCCATCACCCTCCAAGAAAGCACAACATACTCAGCCTGGCTTCTGGGTCCTGCAGAACATGACCCCAACCCTCTGATCCACCCTCAGCTCCCCTGCTGCCCATATTTTATACCAATTCTCCAACCAAACAAGTTCTGCTATTTCCTCAGCCCGGTGACTACTTTCCAGCCTCTGAGCTCTTGCCCACTCTACTCTCTGGCTAGCAACCCTCTTCCCCAAGGACATGGGACAGACACGAGGCCTCCCTGCCCACATGCTCCCCAGCACCACTCTCTCCACAGAGCCCCGAGACCTGCCCCACATCATAGTATTTCAAGTGCCAGCTCATCCCTGCTCCTACCCAGGTCTGCAGGCTCCTCACACTCTAGTTAAGGGCTGAATGTGAACCATCTTCATATTTCCTAGGACAGCGGGAGGCACAAACCCTCCTGAAGAACAGTGTTTTCCCATCCCCTTTGCCTCTTAAAAAACGGAATACTTTAATACTACTGAACTCTGCACATAAAGTGGCTAAGATGGTACATTTTATGTTATGTGTAACTTTTTCCATAATAATAAAAAAAAAAACAACACTGAAAATGAGGGAAAGAAGGGTTCAGTGAGACAGGTGCAGCCAGACCCTGGTGCTGTCCAAAGTGGCTGAAGAGCGAGAGGGCTCAGTGTCCTGTCTTTCTGGCTTCATGGGGGGTTTGGAAATGGCAATGTTTTCTACATTAAGAAAGCAATTGGAAAGAAGGAAGGAAGGGAGGGAAGGAGGAAGGAAGCAAGGAAGAAAAGGCCTGTAAAGTACATTGTACATTTTAGGTGACAATCCCATGACTCCAAATACGAACGTGGACATGTTAACCCATGTTCCTACAGGAGGAAGTGGAAAGCTTTCAGAAGTCAACACTCAAAAGTGAGTTACCTTTTCTGGTCTAAGGTCTAAGACTTGGGCAAAAACAAATATTGTTTTGGCACACACCGGCTTGCGCACGCACCCAGAGAACGAACATGCTGTGTTGAACATCCACTTAAGGTAATTCACAGGTCAGGCCACTGGGACTTCCAGCCAATCGGATGATGGCTCTGAGCCTGGTGTGGCAACCTTCGTGCTTTGGAAAGGACAGGAGAAGTGGGTACCTGTATCACTGGTCCAGCCTGTGCATCCCCAGTCTCACATCACAGCCACTCCATGACGGCAGAGAGGGTTGTGGGACAAAGATCACCCTGTCTGTTCAACTGTGGAAGAAGTCCAAAGAAGTGGATGGCCTTGAGTCCTGTACCTACAACCTCAGATACCTCCGCTACGGCAGTCCTTGCTGCTCGTCCACGAGAAAACGCAAAACTCTGCAAATGCATCATGCTACCCAAAGCACTGGCTGCTCTTCTCCCTTGAGCAGAGGCCTCAGTCAGCTCAACCTCTTGGGGACTTGGGGTCCAGCCACCACCCACGCCTGGCACCAAAAGGCTTGAGGAAGAAGCTCTGAAAACATCACGCTAAGTAAAACGATCCAGACACAAAAAGACAAGTGCTGTTATGAGTCCACTTATATGAGGTCCCTAGAGCGGAAAGGAGAATGGTGGGTGCCAGCGGCTGGGGGGTAGGGGGAACGGGGAGCTGCTGTTTAATGGGGACATAGTTCCCGTCTGGGAAGATGAAAACGTTCTGGAGATGGATGGTGGTGATGGCTGCATGACAGTGTAAAAGCACTTAATGCCAACGAACTGGACACTTCATGGTTCAAACAATATATTTTATGTTCTATATATCTTACCACAATGAAAAACGGGGTTGGGGAGCAGCGCCTAGAGGAAAACCACAGCCCTAGAGGTCCACAGATGGAAAGGGCTGCCTCTGAGCAAGCAGGTCCCTCATGGACAAACCCGTGAGGCTGGCGGCAGGATGAAGCTGAACTGCCCTGGCTCCTTTTCCTGGTGAGCCCAGCAAATTCCCAGCCACCACTTGGCTTCCGGCATCCCATTCCCCCCAGGGCTCTTCCCCAAGGAAAAGGAGACTCCACCAGTCCCTCCAGAACCTCCACACACAGGCCTGACCAGGGTCCCCATGAACCAGCAGAGTGGGTCAGGGCCCAACCAGCCATGTACCAAAACACCGTCTGGAACATTACTCAGCTGTCAAAAGGAATGAGGTGGTGCTGAAATGCGACAACATGGAGGAACCCTGAAACCTTACTCTGACAAAAAAGGCCACGTTACACAATTCCATTCAGGTGAAATGTCCCAAAAAGGCAAAGTTACAGAGACAGAAAGTAGAGTGGTGGGGGCCAGGGCCTGTGGGAGAGAGCGGGTCATGGTGGCTAAATGGAGCAGTTTTCTTTTGAGGTGATGGAAAAATTTTCTCAAATTAGACAGTGGTGATGGTTGCGTAACTCTGAATATACCAAAAAACACTGAATTGCACGCTTTAAACGAGTGAATTCTGTGGTGTGGATTCTACCTCAGCCATTGAAAAAACACCACCACCAGTCAGGAACATAGCTCCTCATTTACAGGTGAAGGGAGGGAAACCAGAGAATTAGCTGCCTCCCATCATAGCAGGCCCGAGACAGGATGGAAACCGCACACACCTCTAGGTCTCCAAGCAAGATTTTCTGGAGCTCTTAAAAAGACAGCGAGGAGGGGGAGCCTGGGGGGCTCAGTCGGTTAAGTGTCCAACTTCGGCTCGGGTCATGATCTCGCAGTTTGTGAGTTCGAGCCCTGAGCTGGGCTCTGTGCTGACAGCTCAGAGCCTGGAACCTGCTGCAGATTCTGTGTCTCCCTCTCCCTCTGCCCTTCCCCCACACTCTCTCTCTCAAAAATAAACACTTACAAAATAAACATTTCAAAGACAGTGAAGAGAAAAAGAGACAGATCTCTGCCTGCCCCAGGTGTGCTACAGCTCCAGCTGCCCCAGCCCCTCAGGGAGGGGGTCAGGTGTGGCTGGGGAACAGCAGATGGCAGTGGTCACCGTGGGCCACCCTAACTGCCCCTGAGGCTCTGGGGGAACATCGCCCAGCTCTTCCCCATGCCCCACAGCTCACAATGGGGTCAGCTCCTCACCCACCCTCCTGCTCCAGGGGCTGCCCCCCCACCACACCTCACATCACCCTGCCAGGGCCGGGGCCAGCTCTCCAGTATCCTCCCCAACTGTACACAAAGCAACACCCTCTGGTCTGTGCAGCCTTAGGCAATCTGCAGATAGAGCCTGCATATGACAAAGCATTAGTAATTTTCAGGGCTTCCCGTCTTCCTCCTTTATTTCCTATTAAAATAAGAAAGTCTGTGGTTTTCATTTCCTCTCTTGAGGCCTCACAATCACTGAAAGTGAGAACAAAGTGGTTCTAAGCCTTTCCTCCACAAACTTGGTTGGGGGGGGGGGACTCTATGAGAAAAATTAAGGTCTCTCTCTTCCTCCAGCCTCTAGTTTCTGAGGCCCCCCAAAGCCATAAGGCCACACAATCGGGAACACTGCAAGAGGACTTCACTCTACACAACTAGTGGGTGGATGTGGCCCCAGCATGGAGGGCTCGGCAACATCGGTGTGTAGCCCCAGGTACCCTGGGCTGATGGCACATCATAGCAGAGGAAGTAGCGAAAGCTTCATTTGCGGCCATGATGCAGAAAAGATATATGCTGTACATTTAGGATGTAAGAACTCCACTCGACGCCCAAAGATACACTATGAGAGGGAAAAGATGGGGCCCACGGCCATGGCAGACCCCTGGAACCCCTGGAGCTCATAGTGGGCACTCTTGCCGAGCCAAGTGGGTAAAATGGCCTGCACCTACTGAATTATGCATTTCTCCTTTAAAATCTCTTGCTAAATGGCACTCAATCAACCTGCATTAGATGCCTAAGAGGGAGACTTCATGAGACCAGACAAGGGGCCAGACCCCCAGGGACCACTCGCTCTATGCACTCATGTTCCCTCAAAGTCTCCCAAGGAAGGGCCATGGTCTCCAGCCCACAGAATGAACACCCTGTGCAGGACCACACCCTGGATCTACCTTTAATGTCTGCATTTTCTCCCCGGACTAGGTTGACATACATTGCCTCTAGATTGCTTCTAGAATATCTACCTTGTCATTTGCAAGTATATATGTATATATATGATATGCAGAGAATCTCTTCCTGCTCTATGGGCATGCCAAATGACTCTAGCAGCATATATTTTTTTTAATGTTTATTTATTTATTTTGAGAGAGAGAGATAGCGAGCAGGGGAGGGGAAGAGAAAGGGAGACACAGAATCCCATGCAGGCTCTGCACTGTCACCACAGACCTCCACACAGAGCGTCAGCCCACGAGCCATGAGATCACGACCTGAGCTGAAATCAAGAGTCAGACATTTAACTGACTAAGCCACCCAGGCACCCCTCCAGCAGCATATTTTAAAAACAGCACACCAAGCCTTTAAAATGAAGTCAATCTTCAAAGGATCTTCAAAGGCTCTTCTTAAGGCAACAGAAGTACTCTGAGTGGCAATTCCCTTGGCCAGCTCTATCCCTGGATTTGCTGTGGTTGGAGCAGCAGGTCTCTCCCTATCCTTCTAGTGTCTCCTTGCATCTCTTGGCCAGCCAGAGATAGTTCCTTCCTAGTGCTCCTTGGGCCATGCACTGACCCTCCATGCATGTGGCCAGCATCTCTGTCACATCTTCTCAGCCAGGCCTTGTGCCTCTGCACCTCCTGGAACCTGCTCACAGCAGAGCACCGTTAGCCTCCACCAACCCCCACCCTCAGCCCTTGACCACTGGGTAGAAAAGGCAGACAGGCAGTGTCCTCGAACGTTTTTGTCCTCTTGGGCCCTTTGTCACATGACCTGCTACAGGAATGAATCTTAGCAAAGTACCCCAGGAGGATGTAGGGAGAGTGAGGAAATTTCCTGAGATATTTGCAAAATAAAAGAGAAAAAGGACATTTCTTGGGTGGCTGATACATTCACGGACCTGCCTAAAGGCTGGGACCAGACGATTCCTATCACGGCACTTAGCTCTATGTGGCTGTCTCGCCAGCAGACCGAAAATGACCTGCTGGGAAGCCTGTTGCCTGACACTCAGCACCATTCCTGCCTGAAACGTGTTTGCTGAACATCCCTTCCACCTACTGGGCAGGGGGTCACTCTGTGACCACTCTCCTGTGATTGGTATCACCCCATGGTCTGAGGAGAGAGGCCAGCACCAGCCCCTCCACCGACAGCTTGACCTTGGGCAAGTGTGTTTGTCTCACAACCCCTCAGATCCAGTCAGATGATGGCATATAATTAAGTTCATAATCTCGCTCCAGCCACGGCACAAGAATGTTGAGGGCACATGAAACAGCCTCCACCAAAGCTGTAGTTACTACACAGGTGAGGCATCACAGTCTTTCTGCACCAGACCTCAGCAGGCGCATCTTTGAACCCGCCAGCCATGTCTCCCTTGGGCGCCGGCCACCATCCCTGTCCAGTCATTTTGCAAGGTCGCAGTAGCAAGTGCTAGAATCCAAGACAGCTAATTAGCAGGCCCCAGTCTGAGGACTCGGGAAGCTCTCTAAGGTTGAACAGGGTAAGAGCAAGCCTCAGCAAAGAAGGAAAAATCATCTCCAGATAATTTCCAAAGCTTTTCCTTCCTAGGGCACATGTATCACTGGGCCCCCGAAAATCCAGTGCCGCTTACCTGATGGGGTTAAGTGAAATTAAGAACAGGGAAGGGTCTGAGCAAACAGAGACCTCAGAGAAAGGGTCTCATTTCTTCTCTAACCCACAAACACCCACAAAACCCAAAACACAGACAGATCCACATGGGCTCGGTACACCACTATCTCATCAAACATGGTTAAGAGCCTAGACTGAGGCATGTCCTAGGACACCAAGGTAAGACCTTGTCTTAAGGATTTCACTATCCTGGAGAAGGAAGTCAGAGAGACACAAGATTAACAGGAAATAGCTGCAAACATACAGTGGAAGAAAGATATACAGTTAGGGAAGACGCCAGGACATCACCAAGATTTTGTTTTAGTATGTTCGTTTTTATTTTACTTTTTTTAAAATTAAAAGAATTGTGTGTGTGTGTGTGTGTGTGTGTGTGTGTGTGTGTGTGTTTAAAGACAAGGCCCCTGGAGATTAGCCTTTCCACAAATCTGTGAATAAAGGCGAGAGAGAATTTCCTTAGAGACAGTACCCAGCACACAGTAGATACTTAATAAATACTTCTGAGTGACTGAATGGGGAGAGGTGGTTGCCTTGGTAACAGAAAGGTAGGTAGAAAGCAGGATAAAAAAGATATGGGAAGAGCTGTGCTAATAACCTAAAATTTTAAAGAAAAAAAAAAATCGAATAGGACAAAAGGATCTTAGCAATAACGTGGTCCAACCACTAACTTGTTAGGCAAGGAGCGAGATGTGGCAACCCGTAGAACTTTAGGACACAGCCCTCCTGATGCCAGGCTGTGTTTTCTTGGCTCTATGAGGTTCCCGTACAACACATTACTCAAATTCTTCCTGAAACACAGTCGGTGAGGGTAGCACAGGCTCCATCTCTCATTGCCATGGCAGCCTTTCCTCTGTTGCCCAATGAGGGACTCATGGAGTGAGTCCAATACTTCAAAACATGACTGCATTTGGAGATGGGGTCTTTAAAGAGGTGGTTAACTTAAAATGGGGTGGTTAGGGTAGGCCTTAACTCAAATGAATTGTGTCCTTATAAGAAGAGGACATTTTGGACACATGGAGAGGCATCAGGGGTGCACGGGAACAGAGGGATGACCATGTGAAGAGGCGGGGTGGGGGGGAAGAGCAGCAGGGGAGCATTTGCAAACCAAGCCAAGGACAGAGGCCTCCGAGAAAACCAACCCTGACAGCACCTTGATCTTGGAATACTAGCCTCTAGAAATAAAAATTCCTGTTACTTAAACCATCTTCTGTTTTGTTATAGCAGCCCTAGCAAACTAATACAAGGGGCCACTTTACAAACGTGGGTGTGAAAGCCAAGGAAATATCACCATCACTAACAGGTGTTTTCCTAAAGAGAACATACCTATTAAGATTAGAAACGGGAATTAAGGATGAGACTACTGCTCCCAGCAACTTCAAAACCCTACTTGAGTGAAATAAACCAGACACAGAAGGACAGATATTACAGGATTCCACTTATATGAGGGACTGAGGGACCAATTCACCGGGACAGAGAGTAGATTGGTGCTTGCCAGGGGCTGGGCTGGAGAGAAGATGAGTTAGTGCTGAACCAGGACAGAGTTTCAGTTTTGCAAGATGAAAAAGTTCTGGACATGGATGGTGGTGATGGTTGCACAATGTGAATGTATTTAATGACACTGAACGGTAAACTTAACAATGGCTAAAATGGTGCATTTTGGGGCGCCTGGGTGGCTCAGTTGGTTAAGCGTCCAACTTCGGCTCAGGTCACGATCTCACAGTTTGTGGGTTCGAGCCCTGCACTGGGCTCTGTGCTGACAGCTCAGAGTCTGGAGCCTGCTTCGGAATCTGTGTCTCCCTCTCTCTCTGCCCCTCCTCTGCTCATGCTCTGTCTCTCTCGGTCTCAAAAATAAATAAAACATTAAAAAAAAATTTTAAATATAAAAATAAAAAACAAAATGGTGCATTTTGTTACATATGTTTTACCATAATAAAATAAATAAACCTATCACATGTTATACAAGTAACATTTTTCCTAATGTTTCATTTTTTTGAGAGACAGTGAGCAAGAGCAAGCAGGGGAGGGACACACAGAGAGAGAGAGAGAGAAAGAGAGAGAGAGAGAGAGAGAGAGGAGAGAAAGAATCCCAAGCAGCCTCTGCATTGTCAGTGCAGAGCCCGACATGGGGCCTGAACCCACAAAGTATGAGATCATGACCTGAGCTGAAATCAAGAGTCAGACACTTATCCAACTGAGCCATCCAGGGTGCCCCACTTAAGTAACATTTTAATTTAAATTACTACATTGCTTTCAAAGCAGAAAACAAACAAACTAAAAACCCAAAACAAAATCCTACATGACTGTATTCTAGTCAGGGGGAGGGACCCCAATGAAATTCATAATAAATAAATCCACCACCCCTACTACCCCCTGAACCTTGATCTAAAAAGCAGCCACAGTCAAAACTCAGGCCTAATGTTTGACAACCTGAGCGCGCTTGAAAATGCCAGTCTATTCGTTGTGAATGAGGAACCCCTCAAACCACAGGGGTGAGCTGCAGATAGGTGAGCTGCCTCAGGCACTGCCGGGTCTTCTCCCAAGTGGGCTGAGCTTATGGTTCACCTAGATGCTTTGTCCTAATAAAGGCAGCAGTCACATACACAGGGCCACAGGACTCCTGGCCAGCGAGGGGAGGTGGCTACTGAAGCCTGAGACAAAACGGAGGAACGGAAAAGGCACATTCCCTCCCAAGAGCCACGCAAATCGACAGCATTCCCAGCTAGCTCCTTCTTTAGTGAATTATTTAGTGAAATATTTCATTCTGTTCCCAAAACAAGGAAGTCATCCTTCCAGAATTGGAAAACCCTTATAATATTTGAACTAGACTCTGCTTCCACCCTGTTGATGACTCAATGGTCTCAGACTCTACCTGGTTGGTTCTGTCCACTCTGCCTCTGCTCACGAGAGGAGCCTATACTCAGTTCAAAGGTGACCACAGGCTCTGATGTAAAGAGATGACGATCGAGCCAATGCAAGGCCTGAGTGACCTTTTCCTGGCCCAGAGTTACTCAATCTAACTGGTGGCTGATCCGTTCAATCACCCAAGGGAAAAACAAAGCAATGATCATTCTGGTGACACCACACTGCCACAATCCAAAGAGAAAATTAAACTGCTTAACAGAGATGTGAACACATAGGGAAGCAACTCACATGAAAGCCCATAAAGAAACATTAAGACATGGGGTCAGATCTCACAAATGATACTTGGAAAGGGGCCGAGGGACACCGGGGCTGAGTGTTCAGATCAAGAATTCCTCAGACCTGCAGGGCGCCTGGCTGACTCAGTTGGCAGAGCATGTGACTCTTGATCTTGGGGTTATAAGTTCAAGCCTCTCATTAGGTATAGAGATTACTTAAAAATAATTTTAAAATCTTAAAAAAAAAAAAAAAGAATTCCTCAGACCTAAAAGAGTAAAGGCTCTTGGGTTGTCTGGTCTCTCTTGTGAAAGGCTCACCAAAGGTCTCAGAAAGGGAAGTTCAAGGACAGGGATGGAGTTAGAGACAAATACAGGAGGTAAGATGCTTCCTAACTTCTCAAATCCACAACCTAACCCTGTAGCTGTGAAAAGGCGGGAGGGATCTTCCAGTAAGTGCTATGTGTACGGCTCTGAGCCAGGCTTCCTGGGAGATCCGGAAATGAACCAGGGATCCCTGCCTTCAAAATACAACACGGTCTGTTCTACCATGGGGATGAACCTTGAGGATACTATGCTAAGTGAAATAAGCCAGACACAGAGGAACAGATCCAGTGTGATTTCGTTTATATGAGGTACTAAGAGTAGTCAAATCATAGGAACAGAAAGCACAGTGGTGGTTTTTAGGAGCTCAAGGACAGGAAATGGGGAGCTGCCGTTCAGGAGGGAGAGAGTGTCAGTTGGGGAAGATGAAAAGAGTTCTGGAAATGGATGGTGGAAATGGTTACACAGCAGTATATGTTTAATGCCACTGAACTAGACACGTAAAAATGGCTAAAATGAAAAAAAATGGCTAAAATGGGTTAAGATGGTAAATTCAGTTATGTGTCTTTTATCACAGTAAAAAATAAATAAATAAATAAATAAATAAATAAATAACCACAGTCCAGAGAGGGCTGACATGGGTGCCCCAGAGCCTTTGCTCCCACTGCTCCTCAGGGCAGCCAGCTTTCCCCACTCTTTGCCACTAGACATGTGCGGACAGGTGAGGCCTCTCTCCAGTTCTGCTGCCTCCAGAAGCCTCCCTGATCTCACTCTCTCTGAACACATAAACGATGTATGTGTGTGCTCCTGTCTCCCATTAACCTGTAAGCTCCCGGATGGCAAGGACTACACTCTTTCTATGTCGCCTGCATGGTAGAAAGGAAAGGGCTCGCACACAGCAGGGCTCACGGCTGATGGGCCCTGAGTGTGTGCAGGGGAAGCACCCCTGGACCAATCCAGTCATGATTTTCAGGTTCAGTGTAGGGCGATGCAGAGAACACCCTAAGGTGGCCACGTTCGGGAAGGAACACATTTGCATTCCCGCAGGGACCCGGAACCCCTGGAATCCCAGCTCTGCCACTTCCTGGTTTCATCTTCAGCTATGGTTGGGCAGACCCATCACAGGGTGATGTAAGAGCCTGCGAGGGGGCCCTGCATGAGGCACACCGTCCCCATGCCTGGCACAAAGTGGCAGGTGGTCGGGGCGCCTGGGTGGCGCAGTCGGTTAAGCGTCCGACTTCAGCCAGGTCACGATCTCGCGGTCCGTGAGTTCGAGCCCCGCGTCAGGCTCTGTGCTGACGGCTCAGAGCCTGGAGCCTGTTTCCAATTCTGTGTCTCCCTCTCTCTCTGCCCCTCCCCCGTTCATGCTCTGTCTCTCTCTGTCCCAAAAATAAATTAAAAAAAAAAAAACAAAAAAAAAAAACGTTGAAAAAAAAGTGGCAGGTGGTCATTTCAGCTTCTTCTCTCGACACCAGGGGCCCTCAACTCAAAAATATGAGAGCACACACATCCAAAGGGATGCTGAGGCTATTAGATCCAGGTCTCCATGTCTGCTGCTGCTGTGAAAAATTAGGGTGCTTCCACTCCCTTCCACGCTGTGATTTTCCTCTTTGTCCCTCTGCAGGGCGCAGCCCTGGCCAGCAGGCCCCACGGCTGTCTAAAGAACATCAGTAAACAGTTTGGAAAGAGACAGATGGCTTTGCCAGCACAGGTTCCCTCCTTCCCCTCCAGCCACTACCCTCAGAGGAGTGCTGAGCACAGAGCTGAAGACTCCCAGAGCTAAAACCTAACAGGAGAGAAAACATGGGGCCTTGAAGACATTCAGAGAAAGATCCAGAAAGTCCTCAGAGTGGGGTCCGAGTTGTAAAATTAACCCTGCAGCCATTTTCTGAGAGCCTACCGTGGGTTACACACAGAGCCAGGGTCTCACGCTGGCAGCAGGTGTATGAGAGAGAGGCCAGAGGAGTCGAAGAGAAGCGGAAGAGAGCCCAAAGGGCAACCTACTGAGAACACATTCGGTCCAACCGGTCCCCACTTTCTGGAAACTCAGAATTCACCATCAGTAAGAGAATACCAGTTCAGATTGCAGGTCTCCATGAAAACCTCTCATTTTCTTTATTGAGCACGTTCTCCCGCATCCCGGTGCGGGATCCCGGCCAGTTCAAGCTGGCTGGCTCCGTCGACAGCTGGCCAGACAAGGCTGGTGCCCAGTGACCACAGGGCAATCCTCCAGACCCCAGACGAGCCGCTCTGCCTGCAAAGCAGGCTTCTATATACTACAGCCTTCCACCCCCAGCAAGGGACCCAGGGGATGCAGCTGGGTCCAGCCACAGGTCTGAGCAGCAGGCCGCAGCCACCCAAAGCTGCAAATGGAAGATCAGCAACTGGCTGTATCTAAAACAAACAGGACAGAGCACTGATCACAAAAAGGCCTCTTGACAGAGCCAAAAATAACCTTACTTGTTTCAAGAGGATTCTCAGGATCGAAGCACATACAACTCCATCAGCAGAAAAAGAAAAATCAATGGAGCAGAAAACCAGATCAGCCCAACAGGGACCGGGACTCCAAGAGATTCCCCACAGCCACACACACACACACACAGCCCATCCAAACCCCACACCCGCCCCACCCTCTTCTTACTCCAATCTTATAAACTGTGCCTGGATCTTAAAACACAGTCCCATCACCCCCAAAGTTATATACACAATTCTATGGGTTTGATCCCAAGAGTCAGACCACGGATTAGGAGGCCAAAATGAGCACCAGTGTATATTCATCCTTGGGAAGCCAAGGAAGCAATTGTGCACTGAAGGATCAGAAAATGAAGCTGGGGTAAGATGCACACAGGAACCTATGGATGAGTAATGATGGGTGATGTCTGCCATCAAAGCCAGGCAAATCAGAACAGGTGTGGCTGTGCTTCAGCCCTGGATAAAATCTTTACCCCTGTCGATTTGCAGTGGCCCACTGAGTCAGAACTGCCTGTCACCTCACTTCCTCCTAATTCCTATTTTCACCTGCTCTGACTTGCATTCGGGCCGACGGTTAGCAAGAGAACCTGACACTTTCTATGGCCTGGGAGCAGCTAGCACATCTTGGGTTCTCCAGACGTGTCTCGTAACTCTTCCAGGTCAGGAACAGTCGGGGTGGCAGGGAATTCCCAAGACACAGATCAATCTCTACTGAAAACACCCGTTCCAGACAGCAGAGATGGCCCCCACTTAATACCATCCCCACTGCCTAGAGTAAGTAGCATGATCAAAGGGCAAGGAGATCACTGCCCAGGGCACCATGGTCCCAACCCAGAGAGTATTCCCACAAGAAGCACACCACTCCAGAACCAAAGGAACAGCCGCCTACCATCCCCACACACTGCCCCTCCCAACCCAACTGCAGTCCAAACACTGGGAATCTGCATTCAGGAGAAAGTGGGGGGATGGCATTTGTTCAGGCACAAGAGGAGCATGAATCCTTCCTGTCCAGCGTGAAAATCAATCCAAAAAAGGTTATCTACCTATTTCTCCCTTGGCCAACGACCCCTTTTCTTTTCAATCGTTTCCAGCCAGAGGGCAGGTGTGCCCACCCAAGGTGGTGGAGGTACCCACCTGCGTCTCCATGGAAGGTGCCATCCTGAGGCAGCCTGCCAGACAAGCTGTCCCCATCGCTGGGCCAGATCTGCCCGGTCTTGCGGACGCCCACGATGGTGGCCTCCGACACGATGACCTGGCCCTGCCGGTGCCGCTTCTGGCACTGCGGCGTCGGGGGGCTGCTGCTGTCAAAGGATTGCTGTGAGTTCTGTGAGGGTGACCGGCTCTTGTCTCGAAACATGCGGTAGGTGGTGGGGCTGGGGGACACGCGGCTGGACTGGCCGGAGGAGAAGTCCTCCTCGCTGGAGGTGAGGTTCTCGTTGGAGCTGCAATCTGGCGTGTAGCCCCCTCCGCTGTCCTCAAAGCTCCGAGGGGAGTAGGACCTGCGGGGCCAGGTAAGGCGCTTCTCCTGCTCCGAGGTGCTCTGGCTACGCAGGAGCGGGCCCTTGCCCTCCCCTTCCATCATCATACCCCCAACGTAGATGCTCTGGTAGGGCTGGTACTCCAGGGGCGGCCAAGGGGGTCTGCTGCCACCGTTGGCATTGATCAGGTTGTCCTTCAGGAAGCGGGGGTTCAGCTCCGCGTCCTCGTAGTCGCCGTCGAGGCCGCAGCTGCTCTCCGAAGTACGGCCCCGGTTAGAGGACCTGGGTGCGTCCCCCAGGCTCGGCCCGGTGGTGCCGTGCTGGGACTTCTTACGCTCCATCTGCATCGCTTGGCTGCCCAGGGAGCTGATCCGGTCGGACACTTCTTTGTCGTTGACCTTCACCAGACCGCGCTCATGGTGAAACTCGACGTTTACGTAGAAGGGCTTCTCGGTGTCCGCGGCTCCGGGCTGGCCGTGGCCCTTGCGGATCCTCTCAAAGTTGGACCTGAGGGCCGCCACGCTGGTGGGGGGCCCGCGGTCTTCCCGGTCCGCGGCCGCGGCGGCTCCGGGCCTGCGGGCGGCCCCGGGCCTGGCCTTGCTCGGGGAGCCCTCTCCGTCGGGTCGGGCCTCGGGCTCCTCGGCGGGCGGCGGGTCGGCGCCGTCGGCGGGCGCGGGCGGCGGGCGCTGTGCGGACGCGCGGGGCTCGGCGGCGCCGTCGGGGGGTTGCGCCGCGCGTCGGAAGCCCCAGCGCTGCCGGTCGTAGCTCTTCTTCTCCTTGGCCAGCAGCGTCTGCAGGTAGATCATGCGGAAGCGCTCCTGGTTCACCTCCTGCTCCAGGCGCCGGATGGAGGCCTTGCAGCGCTCCAGTTCCTGCTCGATGTCGCCCACCGAGCGCAGCTCCATGCGCGGCGGCTCCGAGTCCGGGAACTGCGCCTTCCACGCCTCAGCGAAGCCCACAGGGTCCACCATGGCGCGGCCGGCCTCACCTGCACAGCCCGGCTGCGCGCAGGGCCCGCCTCAGCGGCGGCTCGGGGACCTCTCCAGGCCCGGCCCCAGGCGCCGGGCGGCCCCCATGTCCCCGCGCAGCGGTGGCGGCGGCGGCGGCCGAACAATGCCCGCCCCCTCCCGGGCTGCAGGTGAGGCGGCGGGCTCGGCTCCCCGGGGCGGCGCGGGGCGCGGGGGAGGGCGCGCGCGAGGGGGGCGGGCGCGCGCGAGGGCGGGGGAAGGGCGCGGGGCTGCGCGCGCCGCTATTGTGTGCGGGGCTTCTCCGCGCGGCGCGGCGCGGGCGCTGCCCTCCGCTCGGCCCGGCGCCGCTAGCCCATGGCCGCCGCCCGCGCGCTCCTCTGCTCTCGCTCCCGCGCCTCGCCCCGGCCGCCGCCGCCTCCCAGGGGCCGCGCTCGGCCCGGCCCGCTTTCGCCGCACTCCCGCCCGGCCCGCACTCGGCGCCGCAGGAAGGGGAGGGCCGGGGGGCGGTGGCCGTGGCGCGGCTGACGGAGCCCGGCGGGCCTCTTAAAGGGGCCGCGCCGAGGGCTCCGGGGGGGGGGGGGGGGGGGGGGTGAACTGTGGGTGGGGGGAGGGGCTGCCTAGGAGCCGCGCCCCCACCCAGCCCCTGTCCTCCCTCGGTCTCCGCGCTTGGGGAGACTCTGTCCCAGGCGGTGGCCGAACCCAGCTGTACCACGCAGAGGCCCTGGCGAATTCTGCACTCCTGGAGCAGAAACACCTGGATCTTCACTTCCCCACAGCCCGGCAGCCACTCTCCAGCTTTGGGGCTGAGCGCTCTGGGGGCCACCCTCCTGGCCCCTATGCGCACAAGAGCCTGGAGTGGCAGGTCACCTAGGGAAGCAGGGTGGGCTAGGTTGGGCCGCCGAGACCAACAGCGCTTATGTGCCCACGGGTCCCAGCACTGTGGGCTTGGGGTGGGTGATGCATCAGCTGCCACAGGGCATTGTCGCAGAGATAATCGATAGGAATTTTTCCCCCAGGTCACTTAACACCCACATGGCCTTCCCTGTGGTCCTGAGCTGTATGTTTGTCCGCTGGCCTCTCCTGAGCTTCAGAGGCCAGGGAAGTTTTTCCCGGATTGCCTGACTCAGAGCTTATGTGTTTAGTCTCCCTTTAAGGGGGTCGTCTTTGGATTGGGTGGAATACAGGACAGTCTAGAGCCAGCAGTGAAACAAAATCATCTCTGGCACTCCAGAGATATTAAACACACAGCAGAAAGCACACGTCAGGTGGTCTGATGGGCACCAAATGAAAATACCCAAACCAGCTTGCTGGGTGGGAGAAGAGGAAACAGGATTTGTCAACCAAAGAACTGGGCCTGGGTCCTGATCACCACTGCCTCTGTTCCTCAGTTTCCTTTGGCATTGAAATGAGAACTAGGATACCTGTCTCTGGGGGCTGTTGTCCCTGCATGGATGTAAGGTGTAATCTTGCCCCCACTCCGGGTCCAGTGCCACCCAGAAGAGATGCCCCAGCATCTAATCTAGAAGAAACAGAGCCCAGGGCTATTAGCCAGTCCAGCCTGGCTGGGGTTCACATCTTCCCCACCCCAGGTTTGTGACCTGAGCAGTTCTTTTCCCTTCTCTGAGCCTCAGTTTTGCCCCCATATATAAAATGTGAGCACCATGTGTAAAGCACCCAGTTGGGGCAAACATGAAACCCACCCTGATAAATGGTATGTGATGCTCCATCCACGACTGCTTGTTAAGGCTGGTGCTCTGGGAGATGGCCTTGGAGGGTTACTGGAAAACTCTTGGGCCCTGACATCCAGGTGCTTCTAGGCACAGCTCACTGCCGCCCTCTGCAGGCCTCTCCACCCTCCTGCTCTCTCTCCTATTTCGAGGCCCTCTGTCCCCTTACCCAACTCCTTTACTTTGCAGAACCCCCTCAAGGCAGGCAAGTCCTCCTGTAAAGCCTGTTTTGCAGTCAAAGAAACAGAATGAGTTGATGTCCTGACATTGGGGCTGGACAGGCGAGGCTGGAATCCTAGTAGTACTCACATCCTCAATGACCTTTTCTTTAAAATGGGAATAAGTCCTGACCTCACAGGGTGTGGCACATAGCTGCTTATGATCAATATTAGCTGCCTTCCTCAGGTGACCTGCTCAGGTCACCCAGTAAGTTGGGTCAGACAGGCTTCCAGAACCCCATTATCTGGCTGTCTCCAGAGAGAATTCCAGAAGCACATACTGCTTTCTTCCCTTGCTGATGGAGCCCCTCCATTTCCAGGGCAGGGAATTGTGGGCTCATCAGGGACTTTATCATTAACCACCTGGGAAAGAAAAGGATACTTTGCGGAGAATGGTGGGGGGGGGCTTCATCTGTCAGTGGGGTGTCGCTTTCTCTGGTTTGCAGGCCCCAATTCAGCCCCGCCTCCAATATTGTACATAAGCAAACTTAACTCAGAAACCGGAAGATAGTGGCTATCTGCCCTGTGAGATAGCTTCTTCTGGCCCCAAGGACACTCCTCTCATCCTTGGTTCTTTCCTGAAAACACTTCCACCCTGGGTCTCTGGTCTTTTCCTGCAGAGCTTTCTTATCATCCTTCCCTCCCCCAGGGAGGAAGGAGTGAGGAGGAACGTGGGGCCCAGATACAATCCCCCATTAGGTGTCTGTCCCCAGCTAGATCTAAATTCCCAAGACGGAGCTCTGTCTATTCAGTTCGCCCAGTGACTCCCCAGTGCTCAACACATAATAGATGCTCAGCCAGCGCTTGCCAAAAGAGGAATCTGACGTGTGTGTGTGTGTGTGTGTGTGTGTGTGTGTGTGTGGCCTGGAGGAACACACAACATGGAGAGAAAGATGGACATGAGTGGGGGAGGAAAGGATAAGACAGGCAGAGCCAGGCCGTATCAGGGGTGTGTGTGCTGTGTGGGGATCCAGGACAGGGAAGAGGTCTGGGGAGGCCTGCCAGGAGAGGTGACATCTGAGTTTGTCCTAAAGATGAGGAGCAGGAAGGCAAAGACAGACAGACTTCAAAGTTCTAGGTATGTTTGAGGCACAGTAAGGTTAGGAGAGGAGGCTGTTATGGGTGGCAGGAAGAGACATCAGAGGCAAGGTAGGACCTTTCAGGATTGTAAGAAGTTTGGGTTTTATTCTAAATGCAAGGAAAAGCCTCTGAAAGGTTCTGAGCCTGTAGTGTCTGGTGGAATTTTCCACCAGGATGAACATGTTCTACACTCTATACTGAACAAGACAGCAGCCACTAGCTTCCCCATGCGATCACCAGGCATTCAAAATGTGGCTGCTGCAGCTGAGGAACTGGAAAAATCTAGTTTGATTTAAAATTAAGTTTGGGGGCTGGGGCACCTGGGTGGCTCAGTTGGTTGAGTGTTTGACTTTGGCTCAGGTCATGATCTCACAGTTCATGGGTTAGAGGCCCCTGCCTCTAACCAGCCCCAGTTGTGCTCTGTGCTGACAGAGCCTGCTTCGGATTCTGTGTCTCCCTCTCTCTGCCCCTCCCCTGCTTGTGTTCTCTCTCTCTCTCAAAAATGAAGAAACATTCTTAAAAAATTAAAATTTAGTTTGGGGGTGCCTGACTGGCTCAGTCCACGGAGCATGCATCCCTTGATCTCAGGGTTGTGGGAGGGAGATTGAGAGAGAGAGAGAGAGAGAGAGAGAGAGATTATCCCAAGTAGGCTTCATGCTCAGCATGGAGCCGATGTCGGGATTGATCTCACAACCTCAAGATCATGACCTAAGCCGATATCAAGAGTAGGACGCGCAACCAACTAAACCACCTGGGTGCCCCAAGTTTGATATAATTTTAATTAATTTAAAATCAAGTAGCCACAGTATCTGCCATAAACAGTGGAGTGACTTGCTCAAATTTGTTTTGTGGACAGGTGAGAGGTGGGAGGTGGAAGCAGGGTAAGTGGACAGGGGCTGTGCCACGGGTCCAGGTGAGGGGTTCTGGTGACTCAGACCCAGGCTAGGGGGAAGCAAGGCACTAGAGAGGGGTTCAGTTTCCAGGTTTGTTCTGTATGTGTAGATAGATTGGATATGGAGGCAGGAAGGGGGAGTGTGATGGGGAAACTGGGGTGCCCATGTGAGGCTTCAAGTGTCTATAGCTCATCTACAGAGGGGAGTCAGGTAGAAAGAGTGTGAGTCTGGGGTACCGAGGAGCCATCAAGAGCAGAGACAGAGGGGCGCCTGGGTGGCTCAGTTGGTTGAGTGGCCGACTTCGGTTCAGGTCATGATCTCACGGTCCGTGAGTTCGAGCCCCGCGTCGGGCTCTGTGCTGGCAGCTGGAGCCTGGAGCCTGCTTTGGATTCTGTGTCTCCCTCTCTCTCTGCTCCTCCCCTGCTTGTGCTCTATCTCTCTCTGTCTCTCAAAAATAAATAAATGTTAAAAAAAAAAAAAGCAGAGACAGAAGTGGGAGAGTTGTGTTAGTGGGAACAATGGGAGAGTTAGTGTTTATGGCCATAGGGCTGGAGACTCTCCCCGAACCCCTGGGAGGACTAGGTGAAGAAGGATTAGGGACAGGACTAGGAAGGAATTAGAGGCAGAGAAACTGAGAGGCACTGGCCAGAGAAGTGACAGGGATCCAAGAGTCCTGAGAGGTCTAGATCGAGTGAAGAAGGCAGGGCCCCTGTGATGACTGCCAAGTTCTCAGGTGGCAGTACCCTGGGTCTGGCACTATGAGGCCAGCAGAGCCAAGGTGGGCCTCAGAGCCTGGCTGCACGAGCTGGAAGCTGATGCTGGCTCATGGAGCCTTCCAAGGAATTCATCAGGTGGAGGGGACTTCACCAGGGGCTCTGCAAGCCCCAAGTAGCAAGTGACATTTATTTTCTTCATCATTATGCTTTTCTAAATTCTTCATAATGAAAATGTCTATCTTTTGTAATGAGAAAATAGATTTTGTTTTTTGTTTTTTATTTTTTATATCTATATTAAGGTATAACGGATGTGCAATAAGCTGTGCATATTTGAAGCGTGCGCTTTGATGAGTTTTGACATCTGTGAAACCATCACCACCATCTGATAACAGACATGCCCATCACTCCCAATAGATGGTGGTTATGTGGCTCTGTAGTTTATTTAAAAATCAAACACACACAACACATTGTGTTAAAAAAAATCACACACACACACACACACACACACACACACACCCCTCAGGCACTCTCAGTCATCCCTGAGCCCAGATGGAGATGCTGGCAAAACCCTCCCCAAGGCTACCTGGCTGCCTTTTCCCTCTTTCCCTTTACTGGAAGGAGAGTCTGGGACCCAACACCTCCCTCTGCTGGAAAGAATGCAGAACTTCCAATGTGTCAAAACTGGCTCTGGGAAACAACCCAATGTCCATCAACAGATGAATAACATGTTACTCAGAATGTGGTACATCCGTACAGAATGTGGAATATTATTCAGCCATAAAAAGGAATGCAGTACTGATACTACAACACGGATAAACCTTGAAAGACTTCGGCTAAGTAAAAGAAGGCTATCCTAAAAGGCCACATACTATATGATTCTATTTATGCGAAATGTTCAGAATGGACAAATCTATAGAAATAGAAAGTAGGGAGGTGCCTGGGTGGTTCAGTTGGTTAAGCGTCCATCCGACTCTTGATTTTGGCTCGAGTCATGATCTTGCAGTTTGTGGGATTGAGCCCCACGTTGGACTTCGTGTGCTGACAGTGAGGAGCCTGCTTGTGATTCTTTTTCCCTCTCTCTCTGCCCCTCCCCTGCTTATGCTGCTCTCTCTCTCTCTCTCAAAATAAATAAATAAACTTAAAAAATAAATAAATAAAGTAAGTTGGTGATTGCCTGGGCATAAGGAGGTGAGAGGAATGGGGAGTGACTGTTAATGGTCATTGAGTTTCTTTTTGAAAATGTCATAGAACTAGATAGTGGTGATTTTTGTACAACTTTGTGAATACATTATAAACCACTCAATTATACACCTGAAATGAGTGAATTGCATGATAGGTAAATTATAAGTCAATAAGGCTGTTATATTAAAAAACAAACATCACTAAGGGTAAGTTAAACCAGCCCTTGGGTATAAGCAGCCCCTGGTCCTGCTCACTGAGGGGTAAGAAGGAGCATTTTTCTAGCATGTCTTTTAATGCTTCCATCAGACCAGGGATTTACCCCCACTCCACAGATGAAGACATGTTTCCAGGTCACACATCCCTTCAGCTGTGGGCAGGCTTGACACTGTCTTCCAGCTCAAGAGCCTACGTTCTTTGCATCATTCTAAAGTCAGAAGGCCCCACTGGTATGAAACCAGGAAGAGACTGACATCATTCAAACTTCTATTTGTTCATTGTAAAATGGACTGGCCACCCCTGTCCTGGGGGACTTCCAGGCACCAGGTCTGCCAGCTGTGGTTGGACGGGATATGCACTGCACAAGGGCACTCATCAAAGGGGGCAGGATTCCCAGCTTAGACCTGGTAGATATGAATATCAGTGGTGACAGCAATTGTAAAAAGGTGTATTTTCTTACAAAATCACTTTATAACGGCAGTTTTCTAACATAGGGATATCAAACGCTTTGAGCAAGAAGTGCTAGTTTTAAATTGAGGTGAAATCACATAATAAAATTCGCCATTTTAAAGTGAACAATTCAGAGAGATTTTGTGTATTCACAATGTTGTGCAACCATACAGCTTGTATCCAGTTCAAAAATATTTTCATCACCCAAAAGGAGACTCCACATCCATTAAGCAATGGCTCCCCATATTTCCCTCTCTCCAGCCCCTGACAACCACTAATCTCCTTTCTGTCTGGACATTTCATATGAATGGATTCATATAATGTGTGACCTCTTGTGTTTGGCTTCTTTCATTTAGCATAGTGTTTTTTAAAAATTAAAAAAAAAGTGTATTTTGATGCTTAGTTTTGAGAGAGAGAGAGAGAGAGAGAGAGCAAGTGGGGGACAGCAGAGAGAGAGAGGGAGACACAGAATCTAAAACAGGCTCCAGGCTCTGAGCTGTCAGCACAGAGCCCAATGCGGGGCTCAAACTCATGAACCATGAGAGCATGACCTGAACTGAAGTCTTGAGCCAAAGTTCGATGCTTAACTGGGTGAGCCACCCAGGCACCCCAATGTTTGTTTTCGAGAGAGAGAATACACATGAGAGTGGCGAGTGGGGGAAGGGCAGAGAGAGGGAGACAGAGGATCCAAAGCAGGCTCCAGGCTGACAGCAGAGAGCCCTATGTGAGCCTCGAACTCACGGAGCCTTGACATCATGACCTGAGCCGAAGTCGGACGTCTAACCAACTGAGCCACCCAGGTGCCCCTCATTAAGCGCAGTGTTTTTAAGGTTCAACCATGTTGTAGCCTGTATTAGTGCTTCACTCCTTTTTAAGGCTGTAAATATTCCATTGTATGGATATACAACATTCTTTTTTTTGTAAGTTTATTTTTATTTTATTTTGAGAGAGAGAGAGTGCGTGAAGGAGGGGCAGAGAGAGAGGGAGAGAGAGAGAATCCCAAGCATGCTCTGCATTGTCAGCACAGAGCCCAATGCAGGGCTGGAACTCATGAACCGTGAGATCATGACCTGAGATGAAACCAAGAATCAGATGCTTAACCACCTGAGCCACCCAGGCGCCCCTGGATTTACCACATTGTGTTTACCCATTCATCTATTGGTGGACATTTGGTAGTGTGAATAATGCTGCTCTGAACATGTGTGCACATGTACTTGTTTGAATCCTTGTTTTCAATTCCTAGGAAGGGGATTTCTGGACCACATTACAAGTCTACGGTTAACTCTTTAAGGAAGTTCGCGGGTACCTTTTCCGCGGGTACAAAGGCACTTTGTGGGCACAATGGCTTTGCCCATGAGACAGTCTTCGGGCTTCCATCCACCCAGCCCTTGCCAGCTGCCCAGCCTGGGGCTAGGGTCTCCATAGATGTGACTTGCTTCCCCCCTCACAGCCACAGAGAAAAGGGCTCAGAGAGGTACAGTGATCCCTTAGTCACACAGCGATAAGTAGGGGTCACAAGTGCCCAAGTCCCAAATTGGTGTCCTGGACCACTGTGCCATCAGGTGGGATTGTCAGACGTGGTTTTTAGACAGCAAGGCTTTCTGCTGTAACACCTACCCTAAGACCAACTTGAAAATCTGGGCCTTTTCTTGCTCCTTCCCTGTCCTGACTGTACCCTCGTCCTCACTAGCTCTGGGGGCTGGAGGCCAAAGGAGGGCTCCCTTCAAGCAGGATGTGGCCATGTGACCCCCATCTGTCATCTGTCATCCATCATCTGTCATCTGTCAGCCCTTGGGAGCTGCAGGCAAGAACAGAAAACTAGGGCGATCAATACAGCTATTCTTTAGTCTGTTTGCTTGTGCTGTACTGGACAGTGCGTGGCTGGGCACCTCCTCCAGACCGCCAGCCCCAGGCCCAGAGTGGGGAGCAGCGACCTCTGTGGGACTTCCTTGGCCAAGGTTTCCCAGTGAGTGATTGTGTGGGCCTTCCCTCCCAGGCCCCCCTCAACTTAACTCCACCTGCTTTCTGCAGAATCAATTATTGATGAGGCCCCTACAGCTAGGGAGTCCCAGGGGGGTATCCTGGCTGTCATTTCCAGCTTTCACAGAGACAAGATGAGCTTGTTCCTGAAAGCATGGCCTGTGAGATGATCTAGGCTGTGGCTACCAGTGGTCGGAGGCCCAGAGCACCCTCAGGCCAGGGGGTGCCACCCACCTGTGGGGCACAAGGGAGCCCTGGGGCTGCTTTGTTTCCCAGACCACCCACCATGTGTTCCTGAACAGAGTAGGGAGTAAGCAGAGCGAAGGGCCTGTAGACAGCAGGCTGGGGTGCAGGCTCAGACAGGTGGCTGGCTGGTGGTCCTGAATGCTGGGGAGGCGTCTGGATGTGGGGGTGGAGGCCAGGAAGGATCTGGGCTGCCTGGAAAGAGGCGGAGGCGGTGTGACAGCCACATTTCCCGTCTGCCGATCAACTTCCCTCAGGGGAAGGCCCGACATATGGGAGGTGACATTGGGAGCCACAGCAGATGGCAGAGGAGCCCAGGAGCTGCTGGGAGGGGGTCTCATATCAGGGCAGCGCCTGAAGTCCTGGGCTTCTTGGGCAACGGTGTACCCAGGGCCCCCCCCCCCCCCAGTCTTCAGGAGCCCTTTCTCCCCCAGAAGAGGAGGGTCCTCCCTAAGCTGCATGCTGCTTCTTCTGAAAGCTCCCCCCACCCCATGCCTTCTCTCGGTCCCTGCCCTGGGCTTCCTTGGTCGCCGTATCCCCCCTGTAGACTCTGAACTCCTTGTGAACCTGGTCCTTTCCCAGGTACGTTAATTCTCATCCGTGCGAATGTATGAACGTAAGTGACCCTCTGTCCATGTCTGTGTCCCAGTTACCTAGATCTTCGGTAACCTGAGGTCTCCCTGCTTAGGATGCCCTGGGTCTCTCTGGAGAATGAGGTTCATTTGGGGGTGGCTCCCATCTCACCTCTAAGCTGAAGTGAGAGTTGAATGGATCTTCAGTCTTTCCCCACCCACTCTAGTGGCCCAAAGCAGGGCTAGGGGAAGAGAGAGGCCAGCAGGTGCCCAGGACACAAGATTAGGGAGGTTGGGAGCAAGTGCCCCACTCTGAGTCACTGGGGAGTCTTTGTCACGTCACATGGCTGCAGGGCCTGGGGGAAGGCTGACCCAAACTGTGGAGGCTCAGGGAGCAGGGGGTGACAGAGGAAGGGATTGGTTAGCTCATTTCCTGGCTCTGCTGGGGACCCTGAGGAGGGCTGGGTGCAGTTGAGGACATGCGAATAAACCCCTTTTAGGGGTCACAACCCTGGGCAACAGGGCACTGGGACCACCTGACTGGGGGACCCATGTAAGGGACACAGCATCCCAAAGCTGAGGCTGCTTGGCAGGGAAACGGGGCTGAGGGACAAGCCATTTCTGAAACACTTGTGTTGTCCTGTTTCTGCCCCAGAAATTACAGCCAAGTCTTGAGGTGTTTGAAGAGAATGTCTTTGTCAGCTTGTCAAGTGATTCTGACAGAGGAGACTCTGAATCAACCGGTGGGAAACAACCAAGCACACAGTGGACAGCATGGGGAAAGTTTAATAAAGGGCCACGTACAGAGAGTGGGCACACACAACATACTGTGGTTGGTTCTAGCTCAGGAGCTAGCAACAGGACACCTTTATTGTCGCCCCCCCCAACCCTGGGGCCTGAAGGGGTGTGGGGAGGGAGCCAATGGAGAGCGCCAGCCCACTGTGACCGGGCTCCTCCGTCCCGTGACACTTTCTGTTGTGTGCCACAGCCCTGGTCCTAATGTGACCTGCCTGCCCCCCAAGATTGTGTCTAGTGGACCAAGCTGGGGACCCACACCACAGAAGGGCCAGCAAGTCCTCTTTGGGAATCCTGAGTGTGTGAAGCTACATCTATAAGATGGTCACTGAAGCACCTTCGGTAAAAGCTAAAACATGGACACAAACCAAATGTCTCCCTCAGGGGACAGGGCACTTGGGACTCTGGTCCATCACGGGAAGGAAAATGGCAGCTGCTAAAGAACAAGTAGGTTCGGTGTGTGGAGAGGGCTCCTGCAGGTTGACAAGAATGCAGGCTGCCAGGCAGCATGTGTGGTGGAAGCTCATTCTGGTTAAACAAACAAGCCCACAACCATGGTTGTGCTGCCCAGGAATAGTCTGGGAGGATTCCCACAGCCATTAACAATGCTTACTTCCAGGGACAGGAGGGGGACTTTTAGTCTATATACAAAGCTTTGTAGTGTCTTGTTTTGGCTTATCACAAGTGTGTACATAATTCCTTTGTGTGATTTATATAAAGAAGTATTTTATAGCTATAAAAAAAAGACAGCTAAAATGTGAAGGGAGAATGAACAGAAAAAAGATGCCAGGTTCTTCCCCAACCAGCATTTGGCAGTTGCTATCAGCTGATGAACGCCACTGGGCACTTGCAGTGTGCCAGGCACTGTATGGGGTACTGTTCGGGGCACTGACCAGAACAGCTGTTTGCAAAATGCTCACCTGAGAAGCAGGTGGGAAGTGCCCAGATGTGCCCACCTGCTTGTGGCACGGGGTGGGCAGGGATGAGCAGGCACCCACCCAGGGCCGCGGAGTGTGGGGTGTGTGGGGGTAGTCAATAGCTCCCACAGAAGAGTAAGATGAGGGTATAGAGAGAGCGGGCACTCTGGGAAGGAGCTGGGGAAGGGGTGCCTGGGTTGTTCCTTCTGGTTCTGGATGTGCAGGACAGGGTGGTGTAGGTGAGGAGCCTGCTAGACTCTGGAGGGCCTCTGATATCCTCGAAAGATACGTGGATGCCACCACAAAGGTCCTGAGAGGCACACACCCAGCATTTTCTTGTTTTCCAGGCCCTTCCTGTGTAGGCCGGAGGGAGAGAGGGATGGCAGGGCAACCATGGACACCAGCTCAGCAGTGTCTGGGTGACCATTGCTGGTAACAGCAGGGCAGTGCCATGCACATTGGATGTAGTAGGAATTTACCTCAGGGGCAGCTGGGAAGCCTTCTTCCCATAGCACAGCTAGGGAAACTCATTGTCCAGGTGGGCCAGAGGGGCATGAATAGCCTATTCTGCACATTCTCACCCACTGACCAATAGGACAGGATCCCAGGGATCAAAGGTGAGCCAAAGATGACCCCTTGGCCAAAAGGGGCCTGAGAGACCATCTTGTCCATCCTCCTCCAGAGGGGCAAGGCTGCTGAGGGATCCCATAAGTCTGTGGCAGAGGGACAGTGGACGATGAAGCCTGGGGCTCCGAGGCCCAGAACTTCAAGTCCTGTTGAGAACAGAAAAGTCCCAAGCAGGGATGACAGGTGGATTTTCCCTCATATGCTGACTTTGACAAGTCCTGCTTGCCTGGACCACTTAGATGAGAAGGATTCTGAGGCCAACCCAGGAAAGCTGGGAGAGTGCCTACATGGGCAGCTGATGTGTGCCGAGGGTAAGAGATAGTGGGGCACAAGTGTCTCATATCTGTAGTCCTGAGGCCTCTCAAGGCCAGGTGAATCTAGAGGAGGGACTGGCCTTCCAGATGATCACCACAGTATACCCACAGCTGGGCAGTGAGAGGCTCCTGGGCAGCCAGAGCAGGTCTTTCCTGGCTCCTGACCTGCTAACGACAAGTGGCTGAGCTCTGGGGCTCAGCATGGTGCGTGGGCAGACACGGATGGCTTCCTATCACCCCTCCACGGTCATGGAAGGCACTGTCCATGCATGTGCAGGGAGTAGAGGCTTCGGATGCAGGCCCCAGCTAACAGCAACCCAGGCTGGAGGATGTCTTGCTCTCCTGGGTCTCGGGTGGACTCCCCTCCATTCCTGTAAGGTTGGAAAAAGTCACATGGCCTCAACTAAGCACCTGTAGCTGACACTGGGCAGCCTCCCTCCCCTGCCACTGGTACCCTCTGGTGACTCCACTGGTCCCAGCTGAGCTTGACCTCCTGGGCCTCTCAATCAAGGTCCTGATTACCTGGCACAGGCTGAGAGGCCTAGGATGTATTCTAGGTGGCGGAACAGCATGGGCAGAGACACAGACTAGAAGAGCCAAAGCCCGGACACATCCATGCAGCCAGGGATGCCCAGCCTGGCTCATGAGGAAGCTGCTGGAAGGGCAAGGAGAGCCAGGGAGGGAGTCTGAGCTGGCAGGCAGGGTCAGGGAGGCTGTGGGCCTGAGGTCCGAGTAATGGCAAAAAGGATAGCCCAGAGAGGACAGCACAGGGGGACGAGTTAAGGGAATGGGCTCTTGGGACAGGGGGATGGTGGACATAGATTTTAGGCTGCAAGCCTGCTCCCCAGTCCCCACCCTGCTGTCTGTACGCACGGATGAGGTCTCCGTCGCCGACCTGGAGCTGGGCACTGCTCCTCCTCTCCAAGTCCTGCAGAACCGACTGCTCGAATGCCAGGGCAGCTACACGGCTGAAGAACGCCTTCACATTCTCCCCTGTGGGCCCAAGAGACAGCCCTGACCCTGTCGCCTCTCCCCTCACCCACAGACGAATTTGTGAGCCAACAGGTGCGGGAGCCAGGGCGGCCCGCCTGTGGGGCTTCCTGAGGCGGCACAGTGCAAAGGATGGGGCGGGCTGGCCCGGCCTCCCACCTCAGGGGGCTCTGGGGCCCCCTGCCCTGGCAGCTCCCTCAAATCTGAGGCTTGGTTTCCCAGCATCTACTCTTCCAATTATTCGCCACTGAACATCTCCTGTGGGCCAGGCACTGGGATGTGTGGAGATCAGAGGGTGTCTGCTCTCTTGTCACTTTTGAGCACCTATCCAGTGAGCAGTTGTGAAGATTAATGTTCTGTCAACTTCCACATGGAGACTTTGTGTATCCTCCTCCAGGTGGAGGAGAGCACCCACCTGGGCACAGGGCTAGATTCCAACTCCTGACATGCACATGACCCTTGTGCAGCTAACAACCTATACAACTGCTCAGGGCAATCCTGCTTGGCCCATAGGAGAATTCTCAACGAATGTGCTGTTACTCTAAGAGGGTGGGTTCTCATAGGCACAGTGGATGTTGTCAGGAAGGGGCAGAGGGAACTGGGCATGGCCATTGCCACACTCTTATCTGTGTCAGGCTGGAAGTTGTGCTTCCACCCGTGGTGCCTATCCCACCATTACCTCACCAAGTCCCTGGCCAGATGTTTACCGCAGCCCCTCACCCAGGGCAAGGACTACAAGGCATAATGCCTGAGTCCCCAGAGCCACTGGGGCCTTCTATGAGCTATGCAATAACTGCATGTTATTTCATTTCATCCCTGGCAACAACCTGTGTTTTTAAAGTGTGTCCTTTGCTTCTCTGCATTTTCTAACTTTTCCACCATGAATACACATGGCTTTTATAATTTAAGACATGTTTTTTTTTTTAATATATGAAATTTATTGTCAAATTGGTTTCCATAAAAGACAACATGTTTTTACAGTAAAAACAAGATGAGATAGAAAGCATCACCCATTTCTCAGATGAGGACACTGAGGCTGAGAGATGTTAAGCATCTTGCCAGGGCTGAAGTAAACAGTGGCTCATGGGTGAAGGTGGCACAGGGACCGAGGGCTCACTGTGGCTGGGGCCCAGTGTGGCTGGAGGACAGATGGGTGGGATGTGGATGAGGGCCAGGGGGCCATGAGCAGTGTTGCAGTGTCTTTCACGATGACACCCGGGGAAGGGGTGGGAGCCCCCAGTTACTGGACCCTTCTATGTGCCAGGAGGTACCTCTTACCTGGCTACCTCAGGTGGGGGGTGGGCAGAATGGTACAGTGGTTACAGGTGAGAGCTATATTCCAATCCCAGCCCTGCCACTTCCTCCCTATGACCCTGGACATGACCCACAGGGATAAAATGGATCTGACTCAAGGAGGGAGGGGGTTGCATTACAGAACACAAGCATAGGGCCAGGTGTCGCTATTCCTGTTGCCCACGGGGGAGGGCTCCTAGTCTGCCTTTAGGGATGGGAGACTCCTCTCAAGCAATGGAAGGCCCTGCATCGTCACCAGCACAGCTGGCTGTGACTCAAGCATTCCACAGAGACACAGAAGGAAGCTCTGCATGCACTGTGGCAACTCACCTGTCTTAGCTGACACCGACCAGTACTCTGCCCGCATCTCGCTGGCCAGGCGCACAGCCTCCATTTCTGCCTGCTCACATGCAGCCCCTGACTGGGAGAAGCAGCCCTCCTGACCCAGCTTTCCAGGCCCTCCCTGTGGGGAGGCACTTCCTACTGGGCCACCTCCCTCCCCATGTCACCCTGGGATGGTCAGCCTCAGTGCACAGGTGGGGGTACACATCCCCAGGGGTGAGACCCCAGTGATCCCTCAGACAAGACAAAACAGGAACAGGGAACTCAGGTGCCCCTAACTTTCAGCTCCTGGCCTCCAAATCCCCATCTAGGCATGTCAGCACCACCCTCCATTCTCCAAGCTTAGGCTGAAAGTGCATGCATTTTCCCGGGCGCCATCCTAAGCCTCTAGCTCTGGCGTGCTCACCAGAAGGTCCTTCTTGGTTCCCACGAGGAACACGAAGCAGGAGCCTGGTTCGTTCTCCCTTAGCGCATCCTCCAGCCACTGCCTGGAATGCACAGAAGGAAGACAGGCTGAGGAGGGCATCCGTCTCCCTAGAGACGTCTGAAGAAGACCAGGGAATGGAGGGTGCAGACCTGGGTCCACCCGAGAGCTAGGAGCATTGAGCCTCCAGTTGCAGGGAGGGCACCTAGACCCAGCTGGCTGAGTGGGGCGCTGGTCCTGCCACCAGCTGGACTGAAGGTGGGTGGGGATGCAAAAGCACTTGTCAGGGGAGGTGAAGACCCTACCCTGGCAGCGCCCTCACCCTGTGTCAGCTTGGGTGAGTGCTGTCCTTTCATCAACTTAAACAATCACCCCAGCCTCCCTCACGGGGTTTGGGAGAAGCTGGATATGAATGCCCCAAGCCCAAGTGAGGTGAAAGGACTTTGGTCAATTCCCAATTCCCAGCAGAAGCAGATGGCCTCCCAGAATTGGTCATGTTACCAGGTCTCCTGACTGATCTCTACCCAAGACAGCAAATACTATCCCTTCAGACAGGACTGGATATACGTCATTTGTAGGACCCAGGGCAAAGTGAAAATGTGAGGCCCCTCCTCCAGCAATTATTAAAGCTTTCAAGATGGTGACAGCAGAGCATTAAAGCAAATGCAGGCTCAGGGCGCCTGGTGGGGCTCAGTCAATTAGACGTCTGACTTCAGCTCAGGTCATGCTTTCATGGTTTGTGAGTTCGAGCCCGCATCAGGCTCCCTGCTGTCAGTGCTCTCCCTCTCTCTCTGCCCTTCCTCCATGCACACTCTCAAAATAAATAAGCATTAAAAAAAAAAAAAAAAAGAAAAGCAAAGGCAGGACCTTGTGAGTGCTGGCCCCAGTATGACTGGGCTGCCCGTGTATCCTGAACTGGCCCTGCCTTCAGCAGATGGATGCAAATTTTAAAGGATAATTTGGCAAATTGGACAGTAAGTGGCCTGTGGGCAGTCAGTTCTGACAAGTGAGCCTGGTCATGTGCACCCACCAATGGGGGCCCAGCTCGTGGGTGTTCCCAAACCCAAGAGGACCACAGGGGCCACAGAGTCCCAGACTTGCCTGGTGTGCTCCAGAGTCTGCACATCAGTGAGGTCAAAGGCTGTGATGATCACTGTACACACAGGGAGAAGCCAAGAGCAGGTCAGCAACAGGTGAGGCCAACATGGTGCGACCAGGAAGGGCTCCCCTCATGCAGCTCCCTGCTCCCCAGGAGAAACCCAGAGAGGAGCCTGGCTCCCACACAACTGCCAGAGTGGTCCCCCAGGCAGTCGGCTCTGGTCCCCACTGTGGGGGCTGGGGAAGAGACACTCCATAGCTGCCCCTTGGGACCTACCTACCCACCACCCTTTCCAACCCATATCCAGAGGTCCAGCCCCAGGGGTTATCCAGGGAGGCAAGATGAGCTCATGGGCTCCTGTGTTCAAACTTCTCTTCTGCCACTTACAGCTGAGGGAGCTCAGATGAGGGTTTTAACTGCTGAGAGCCTCAGTTTCCCCATCTGTGAAGTGGTGAGAATGATATCTCAGGCTCTCAGGGTTGCCATGAGGATTAAGCAAGAACAGCTATTTTACAAGCTCTTGATCTAGGGCCTGATGCAGGGATTTTGACCAATGGCAGCTATGGCTATGAGGACAATTAGCAACAACCAGCTTTAGGAAAACAATTTCTGAGGAGCAAGGTAGACAGAAAATTGGGAGATGCAGCCGCTGCCCCCTAGGTGCCTCTCCTCAATGGCTCCGCCCTGGACCCGTTTTGTCCAGGGTGTCCAGGAGCCCGTTGGGAGTCCTGAGGGAAGCCCCATGTGGAGGACATTCCAGAGTGGCCCTGGGGAAGTGAGCGGGGCTGGGCAGAACCTTCCTCTGCACCTTGGCTGAAGGTTGTAGGAGGCCGCCTGAGGCAGAAAAGAATGGAAATGAAGGAGGACACTGAGGACCTTGATGGGGGTGGGCCAGGGTGCAGTTCCCAGGGGTGTCCCAGTGCCTCACACGTCATCCTCAGGACGTGTCATGCCCCTGAGAAGACGTGCCAGTGCAGGAATTCCAACCCACAGCCAAAGTGCTTATGGTTTGTTTCCTGTTTTTGCTTTTCTCAAATCTCAAATGGAAACTTGTAATTTCTTTACACCGGTACTGAGTAGACATAACTGTGCCTCAAAACTTGAGCCTGGTTTTGGAGCCTGTGAGCGGTTCTCATGTCTCCCATTGAAACCCCTTCTTCCTGGGAAGCTGGGGTCGGAGTGGGGAGCTTATGCTGCTGCCTACTGCCTGGGAGGCCTGCCCAGTGCCCGGGCCACCCCCACTACCCCCCATCCGCAGGTGCAGTCCTGTGGCCCTGCCACTCCTCCCCTCCAGCCTAGCCTCCCTGCACCTCCTCCAGGAGTCGACTATGCTCTTCTTTTCTTTTTAGGGGGTTTCTAGACATGCATCTCCCTCTCTGAGCATCCTTCTGAGCTGAAACTGTGGCTGAGACTCACAGGGAGCAGCCACCAGCACAGGGTCCCTGAAGGATGTGACTGCGGAGGCCAACCACCGGCCGGGTTGGCTGGAAGGCAGTTTCTTCATCCCAGAGGACTGGCCAGGAATTTTCTCAGTGGTCCTCGGAGGACAGATTTGGTGTCTGCGTGGAGGACCTGGACTTCTTGTTATAAGCCCAGTGGGAGCCTCCTGCTGTATGTGGTTGAGGGCCCCACCATTGCCATCACCCAGATGCTCACCCTGGGCACCCCGGTAGTAGGCAGATGCAATGCACTTGAACTTCTCCTGCCCTGCTGTGTCCCAGCTGTGTGGTGGCAAAGACAGAAAGGGAAACAGAGAGGTGGCAGATTAAGCAATTGCAGTGGTCTGAGCCAGCAGGCTAGTGGGGCTGTGGGTGGGCAGGCCTGAGGGCCCGTCCCAGCTACCAGCCAGTAGTCCCCGCCCACCAATTCCTCATGATCTCTTCCTAAGGTGCCCCATGGGGGAGCTTCCTGGCTGGATTCACCATGCCAGTGGAGGAGGGGGCATGGCCCAAGTAGTTCTACTGCCTGGATAAATGGAGTTGTAGCTTAGTCCCTTTGGACCATGCCATTAAAAAAGAGAGTATGTTCCCTGATATGCTTGCTCTGAAGATGTGGAAATCCACCTGCAGGGGAGGCCCTGTGAATGGGAATGGGGCTCCAGGCTAGGCTGCCAGCTATGGATCTGCCCTTGCTCATGTGTGGCTGGGCCATGGCTTCAACATTCTGTACTGCAGCAGAGGGGATGTTCAGGTTCTGGGTGGGGGGGTGGGAGTATATAACAGGGACATGGTTTGCATCTCCTGGGTGACTCTGAGCTCTGGCTCTCTGGAGGGGCACAGCCCTGACTTTATGGAAAAGAATGCCACAATCGATTAATGATGTCTGCCATGAGCACACTATAGGAGAGGGGGACACCCATGCTGAGATCTACTTGCTCTTGTTTAGAAACAGGCAGGTGATCAATATGCAGGCCTAAGCCTGAAAATCCATTCCCTTTTAAAAATAATAGATCGGGGTGCCTGGGTGGCTCAGTCGGTTGAGCATCCGACTTCAGCTCGGGTCATGATCTCACAGTTCGTGGGTTCAAGCCCTGCACTAGGCTCTGTGCTGACAGCTCAGAGCCTGAAGCCTGCTTCGGATTCTGTGTGTGTGTGTCCCTGTCTGCCCCTCTCCTGCTCATGCTCTGTCTCACTCTGTCTCTCAAAAATAAATAAATGTTAAAAAAATAAAATAAATAAATAGATCAGAATTTAACTCTTCAGCAAATGGAAAAGTAGACAAGCCATGAATAAGACCTCAAAAGTCTGAAATGTTTTCATGTGATTCAGCATGACGCAGAACATTTTGACTCTATTCTTTCATTAATTCATTCATATTGTCTTTCATTTCTGAAGATGACTCTGGATGGGAAGCTGGAGGGTGGCCTGGAGGTGGGGCCAGATGGATAGCTAGCAGTGGCCTCAATGTAGGACAATAAGAAGCCAAGCCAGGACAGTATCTGTTCTAGTTAGATGTGGCCAGTGGCCACAACGGGGAGCCCAGCACAGGCCATTCTCTGCACGGCTCCACCTAGGCTGCCCCATCAGCTCTGTGCTCCTCAGCTCTCCTGGCTCCGGAGCCCCTTGATCCCACAGCCCTGCATTTTCACAGCCTCTTCTGCTCTGGTCTGGCCCTGTACTCTCCCTTGTGCAAGATTCAGCAGTGCCACCTGTATCACTAGGACTGCACTGGGGCTGTCCTCAGGGAAGCAGACATTATCATGACAGAGTTAGGAGCTGAGGTCTATGAGAGGGTGACCTCCATCTTGATGACCATAGATTCCCCGGCTAAGCCCAAGCAGGGCATAGAGGATGGAGAAATGAAACCAGAGGAGCAGGGGTGAACCCCAGGGAGAGAGAAAAGAGAAGGGGACCAGGACAGAGGCAGTAGGCAAGAGGAGGTATAGGAGCAGCTGGGCAGAGAGCATAGAATGTGCCATGCAGGGCAGCTTGGAAGCGGGGAGGAAGCCACACAGGAGAGGGTAGGGCTGGTGACACAGAGAGGCCTGCAGTATCCTCCAGGTGCCAGAGGAGAAGGAAGGTAAGGTCCAGAGCTCTAGTGGGAAAGTGTGAGGCTGGGGAAAAGACTCTGGGCTGTTCTGAGGGAAACTGGAGGGAGAGGCTGAAGCCAGTGGGTCACTGAGAGGCAGAGACATGGGGTCTGGCAGGGAAGCAGACAGACACAGGGAAATGGAGCAGAGCGAGGGCAGGGGGTGGGGGTGGGGGTGGTACATCAGGCCTGAGGAAGGCACATGGACTAGGTGCCTTTTGGCTCCATTTTCCAGATGAGAACAGATGCTCACAGGCCTGAGGTGACTGGGATCACCAGGGGCCAGGCAGACCTGGACCCGGAGCCAGAACCTGAGGGGTGGGCATTAAGAGAGAATGAGGGTGAGTAGGCTCATTGGTCTGTGAGGCCTTTCCCAGGTCTGATGACCAATGTGAGACACCCATGGGGACTGAGGGAGTATACAGGGCCTCGGGGAACTGGAGAAGTCCAGTTTCACATAACTGTTCCTGTTTGTCCAGACAGGTCCTCACTGGGCACCACAGGGCACAGTCAACAAGGAGCTTACCAAGGCTTTCCCCAAGGGTCTCCTCCGCAAAGCCCACCCATGAGCCACACAGGAAATGCTGTGACATGATGGCGACTTACATTTGGAGGCTAAAGGGAATCCCAGCAATCTCAAAGCGCTCGATTTCAAAGTCTACCCCGATGGTGGCCTTGTAGTCACGGTCAAAAACATTCTTGCAAAACCTGCGGGAGTTGAGGGAGTCATCAGAGAGGCTGTGTGTGGAAGCTTTGCTCACGACAGCCAAAGTCTGCAGGCAATGAAAAATTCACCCTGTAGGGAATATAAGGAGATGATGGTTCACAGGGATAGACCCTAGATGGAATGAGCTGCCAACAAGAGCTTTATGGGGGTGGAGCAGCAGCCTGGAAGGCAAACACTGCAGGTCAGGGCCAATGAGGTATGAGCCCGTGGTCCCAGGGTATGGTGTCATGAATGCCAGGCTCCTGGGATGCTGCGCCCTCCTCCTGACCTGCCACTCCCTGGTTCCCTGTACCCCCTCTGGAGACATGGTTCCCATCAGCCAAGCAGTTTGGACTACGACAAAGTTATATGGGCCTCCCAGGCAAAAGTGTGACAACCGGTGCTGGGAGGTGTGGCGGCAGGCATACCTGTGGATGAGGCTGGTCTTGCCCACGTAGAGATCGCCAACGACAACCACCTTGGAGAGTCTGAGCCTGTGAGGGATATGGGTGTGTTGCTCTCAAGCTTGGCCACAGAGCATCTTCACACATATGGGCCCTTCCTTCCCTGAGCTCCCCACTCATGAACCACCCCTCAATCCTTGACAGGGGACAGGCCACCTGCTGAGACACTCTGGGATGTCTAGCCCCATCCCTGGTATTCAAAGGGGAGGGCAGGAGGGTCTGCATTTGTTCTGGGGACTCTGCCGTTTCTGGGGCCATACCCTTGTGCCACTGGGCCAAGCTCTGTCATGAGGATAAGAATTGGGCATGATGAGAGGCTGAGTCTTGGGCTGACGGGGTGGAGGGAGGAGTCCTAGGTGGTGTGATCTACAAGCTGGGGGTGCAGTAAGGAACCAGGAGCCACTGATGCAGACATAACACCCATGTGCAGGGAATACAGGCGTGGGGGAAGAGAGCCCCTGCATGCTCATACCCCCCCTGGGGCTGCATGGGCTCTTGCTCTTTGCAAGCAGGTGCTCCCTGACCAGGACACCATGGCCACCAACTGCCTTGGAGGTATCTGCAAGGTCCAGGCAGGCCCCAAGAGGTGAGGAGTGGACAGGAGTCGGACCAGGACACGGCACCAGGCTGTGGCTTGAGGCCAACCGGCTCTGAAGTTCTTGGGCTCCCCGGGGACCCTGCTCACTGAGAACAGCCACAGCCTCACCCTGTGTGTGTCCTGCACTCCCTGCGGCAGCATGCCTGGGACTCCTGGTGATACTTTAAGTTTCTGCAGCTCGCGCCACAGGAGCTCAATGGGGAAACATTTGACCAGGCACTCCCTCTGCTGGCAGACCGCGAGAAGGCACTTGTGTCACCTGGTGACCCGGTGTAGTTCCCCTGGTCATGTCCGAGAGTGCAGCAGCTGTGTCTTCTCTGCTCCCAGCTGGCTTCTAGTTCTGGAGCAGGGCGGCCCTGACTCCACTTCCCAGATGAAGGAGTAAAGGTACTGCTGAGGTACTGTGGGAGTACCCACTGTGCCTCAGTTTCTGCACGTCCCAGAACTGTTGTTGAGGGTCAGAGAGGTCATCTGCGTGAAGCACCTTATAAGGTACCAGTACGTCCTAACTGGTGGCCAATGCTCTCAGCCCATGACCATGGCTGCTTTGGCTATTCTGACCTGAGCGCAGCCTCACCTTGTGCCACCTTGGGAGCCTCAGTGCTGGGTGTCCGCTGCCACCTCACTATACCGGGCGACACCTGTGAGCTCAGCGGACTGCCTGAGCAGACTGTGAGCTCCTCAGGAGGAGAGGCAGAAGCAGGCCCTGGTCCCTGTGTGCCAAGAGGAGTAACTGCTAACTCCCTGTGCTGGCAGAGCTGGCTGCTGCCAAGGCAGGAACGAGGCGGTGCCAGGCGCTACAGGAATGAGGTGGTACCAGGTGCTGCCGAGGAGGGAACAGGACAGACACGGCCCATGCCCTCACAGGCTAGGTCTCGTGAGGAATCCAGATAGGCAAACTCGGAATTCTGTGAGCTAAGTCCTTGGGACCCAGAAGCACACAGGAGGGGCACCCCACCCAGCGCAGGCTGGGGAGCAGGGGTGATGGGGGACTCCCCTGACACTAGACTGTGAGCTGAAAGAGTAGGAAAGACATTCCAGACAGAGCAAGCAGACATACACGGAGAGAGACCTCAGGCTGAAAAGTCATGGCGTGACTTACTGAGAAAAGGGAAAGTCGTTCTCTATGGCAGAGGTGGGTCAAGCAAAGCCAGATCAAAATCCCCATCAGCTCCAGGCCTGTACTGGGCTGCACAGGTGTCATCTCTGTGTTTCATTTGTTCGTTCATACATTTATCCATGCATTCATTCCTTCTTGCCACCTCCCCACACATCCTGCACCCCCTGGCATGTGGGGTCACTCACCCGACGGTCCCCGTGTTCCTGCTCTGGCAGGTGCTGCTGACCTGCCCGTGAAAGTGCTCCTTGAGCTGCAGGCAGGCGTCAGGGGTGTACCACTGGAGAAAGACAGACAAACAGGTGGGCACTGTACCCTGTGAAGCCACGGCTCCATCACCAAGCAGGGCAGCGAGGTGGTGACTTGTTTCCCAGCATTCTCTCCCGCCCCAGCCTTGAAGCTCCAGCTTCATTAGCTTTCTCTGATCCCTCTGTCACATCTGTCTTCTATCCCATCAGTGGCCCTGAGGCTCCAGGGTCTTGTGAGTCCTGAGGAGCAACAGCAGAGGCCAGGCCAGACCAAAGGACCCAGGTGGTGACTTGGAGAGCTGGGTCTAGCCTGGGGCAGCTGTGCCTTTGCTGTGGGCATGTGGCAGATCTCTGTCCTCTCGGGGCCCCTCAGGGTGAGATAAGGGGTGGGCTATGAGGGCCCTTTTAGCCTCCAAGGTCCTTCCATACTTTCTGCAGATCTTGGGTGCCATTTTTCTTTAAAAATATGCATATGTGCACA
This sequence comes from Panthera leo, assembly GCF_018350215.1. Taxonomy (NCBI): domain Eukaryota; kingdom Metazoa; phylum Chordata; class Mammalia; order Carnivora; family Felidae; genus Panthera; species Panthera leo. Next base: position 19,524,218 of record NC_056690.1, read on the forward strand.
TGGGAAATGTCCTGGAGGGCTCTTTTCATCTTCCACATTTCTTGGAAGGCAAAACTGGGCTATGGTTTAAGAGTACGATCTCTCTTAAACAGGAAGAGGAGGACCTGTGTCCACTCTTAGCTGCTGTGTGATCCCAGACAGCTGTCTAATGTCTCTGAACTTTAATTTCCCCATCTGTTAAGACTTCAGAAGCCTGGAGGCATAGAATGAAATCATGTTGTAAAGCCATCAGGGCAGACCCAGCCTGGCACATATTAAGTGCTCAGCAAATGTTCACAGCTATTAAGAGGTCATGACACATGTTGAGTGCACTTTTGTTTTATAATTGGAAAAGACGATATTAAACAAGCTGAAGGTGACTGTTATGTTTTACTCTCAGATTGGCGGAGGCTAAGGATAGAACATGGTAAGGACACGGGGAGAAGGGCATCGTTGGAAGCTGTTGGTGTTCTCTGCTATGATATGGTAGTAGTCCCCCGGGCCGCCCTCTGTGTCCTTCAGAGGGGCACTGCTTGGACCCACAGCTCCCCTATGGCAAGAGCTCCACCTCCTCCTTTAGCCCTAGTATTTCTTCTGCGTTCCCAGCCACTGAGATGGGCTCTTCCCTGGCCCATGTGCCCCCACAGCTCCATGTGGGACAGAGGAAGCAGGGACAGTGGAAGGAGCTTTACAAAAGGGTAAGTCACAACATCTCAGTAGGCCCGTTTCCTCATCAGTAAAGTGGGGATACTCATAACAGCAGCTCTTCATATGGTCATTGAAGGATCAAAGGGGTAATGCAGGTGAACAGCTTAGCCCCGTGGCCCACATTCATGTGGAACAGTGTCAGCTACTTTAGGAGAAAGCTGGCTGCTTTTTCTTATCGACTTCCATGTCGGCTTCAAAACAGGGGCCAGCCTGGCCAAAGTGGTCATTAGAGGAATCCCACCATTTTGGATGCACTGAAGAAATGTAATAAGGAAGACTGGGCAGGAAGCGTGGGCTGATTTTGGATACAGGGAAACTGAGGCACAGAGTAACAGGAGTTACTGACCATGAATTTCTCAGGTGTGAAATGGTGTGGCCCTGGGATACAAGATGAAATGCCACAGATGGGAGTGGGGAGAATATTACCCTCTGTGAAAACACGATGGATGCCCCAGGGTAGGGGAAGGTTGGAGCTCTGGAGTCAGACCCACATCAAGTCCTGGCTCTGCCACACCCAGCTGTGTGATGCCAGGCAGCTCTCCCTACTTCTCTGAACCTTGTTGGTCTTCTCTGTAAACGGGGTCCTCTGTCCCTGAACTGTTTTGTGCCCATCACACTTCCCTTCCTTTTGCCTCATGAAACATCTGTGTCCATCATCCCTGGTTACCACTGTCAAGCTTTCTAGGGAAGCAATTGCCTGGGCTTCTGTTGAGATGGAAAATTCTGGGGGAATTGTCCACAGATCTGAGGCACCACAGCTTTCTCTGTGGGTGTGTAGAGGAAGAAAAGGTGAGAAGATATGGTTGCAGACCCAAGTTACCCAAAGTCCTACAGCCATCTCCTTCCTCCTTAACAGTCTGGGCACAGAACTCAAGAAAAGAGGTCACTCTACAGAGAGGATTTTTCCCTCCATGCCTGTCCCAAGTCACATGGAGGCAACCACTGACAGCAGCATCTCATGTGTCCTTCCAGAGGTATTTTTGGCATGTACAAACACATACATTTGTTTTCTCCCCTCTCCTTTTTTCCACCCATGGAAGTACACTACACACTGTTCCCTTCCTTGCATTTTACTTAATTGACTTTAGCCATTACTGCACATCAGCTCCTGAAGGGAAGGAAGCCTCATTCTTCCTCACGTCTGTTAGGAAGTAGCATTTTGCTGTTGAAGCAGCCCCCTCTGGAGGACATTTACATTGTGTCTGACCTGTTTTACAAATTGCTTCAATGCCTGGCCTTGAATGGCTGGATCAGAAGGCAGGGGCAGCACAAAGGTGGGAAATACTGTCTCACTGCCCTCTATAGGGGTTGTACTGATTTGCATCCCCTGATGCAATTAACACTGGATTTTAATACACATGGCAGAGAGCTGTGGGTTTTCAGCAGGAACCAAGCCGAATGGTAAAGAGGGACACCCCCGGATTTGGTTTCAGGAAACTAGAATACTATTTTGATAACAGTAGTAATAATGAGAAAGGCAGAAATACCCACAACGCGGGTAAGGGAGCTCCCATTTACCAAGAGCCAGGCACCCAGTGTGAGAGGAGTTATCCTTATGTATCAGCAGCTGAGAGGTTGAGTGACGTGCCCACAGTCACACAGTTAAATGACAGAGTCAGGATTCACACCCAGGACTGTCTGACAGCAAAGTCTGTGCCTTTAACCTCCATGCCACCCTGTCTCCTGGTGTCACCCTTAACTTGCTGGTCCACTTTGGGAGAGTCAACACCAAATCTCCCTGCTTCTCTAAACTCTGGTAAGTTCCCAGGGTCTGTTAGTGAGGGACTGATCTCCTAGGCTCCTGTGCTTTGTTTCCAGTGATGAATGCAGGTGGGGAAATGTGGATTTGGACATGAAACACACATAAAGGGCTGGCCTAATGACTCTCTACCTTAGGGAAGCTGGTGATGATGCGGTCCCGGCTCACAGGTGGCCCCAAAGGCGTCAGGGAGGACCTCATCCTTCCAGAATGTCCTGTGGACCCAACCAGGGGAGAGTTAGGGAGCTGTGCAAAACCCTGGGGACTCAGCCTCAAGTTTATGTTTAACTTCTCAGCAGCTTTAAACATTGATCCTGGCTTCCTTCTCAGTCAGGGATACTGGCCAGAGGTCATCTCTTTCCATCTGCAGACAGTATGGTTGGGGTGGGGGTGGAGGGAACCAGGCTTTCCTAGTCCTGCCTGAGAGTCAGGAAGACCTGGGTCTCCTTCTGCCGGGTATCCAACCAGGAGAGGCTGCTCTCTGAACTTATCACTGGGGTGCGAGTGAGGCATTGCACAAACGCTGAGCTGTGCATCATGGAGGAGGTGGAGGAAGTGGAGGAAGTGGAATTGCGGTGGTGAGGGGTGGTCCCTTGCTCCTAGTCTCTAAGGGATTAGGGTTTGGGTGGTGGTGGGGGCTTAGGTTACAGCCCACAGGCGTTTCCCTGTACCCCCTCACCATGCCCAGCACCTGGCCCCTCAGGCCTATTCAACAGTCCTGCATCTTCTGTCTTTCCCCTTTCCCCACGAGGGTGGCCTTGGCCGAGGCCTTAACCAGGCCTATCGTCCTCCCGGATCTAATCTGACTCTCCTTCAGGACCAACACAGGCCTGGCCCGAGGTGGGCGCTCAGGGAATGAGGCCCCGGGGCTGCAGGCCTCGGCTTTCAGGTTACCTCGGTGAGAGGTGGGCGGGGGCGCGGAGCCCTCCCAAACAGGGCCTCCGGGACAAGCCCATACGGGGGCGAACGAGGTTGGGGCAAGGGTATGGCGGACTCACCCACGGAGGTTGCGAAGGCTCCAGAAGCTTGGTGACCTGGTCAGGCTGGGCCCCGGGCAGCGATCACCATGACAACGAGCACCACGCGAGACCCGCCGGCTTCTGACGAATCCAGGGCGTCGGGGACGGGGTCTGGGCGGGGCTCACAGCGGAAAGAGTCCCACACGCAGATAGCGCAGTCGGTCACCGTAGCAACCGTAGCCTCTTGGGGAACGGCGGAACCCTCCAGGACACTGCACAGGCGCCTGCGATCACCTTGGTAACAAGGGCCGGAACTGGCAGGCAGGCTGTGGGAGGGGGGCAGGGCGGGTCCAGGGGCGGGGCCGAGGCCCTAGGGGTGGGGCTGAGCGTGGAGAGACTCGCGCACCCGCCTCCCTGGGATAGGTGGTGGCTCAAAGGAACGGATAGAGATTATGTGAAGTATTTAAATATTTATTTTCAGAATATTAAATATGATTTTTTATGGTTATCTAAATTTTTTATGTTTTTCTTTATATATTGGTATGAAGGGATCTCCAAGATCCCTTGACTTCTTGTTCTCACAACCCATATCTGACTTATCGGTACATCCAGTAGGTTCTACCCTGAAAATTTGTCCAGTATCCTCTTACTCTCTTCCACTTCCACTAGTATTGCTCATGTCCCAGCCATTATCTTCTCTCCCTGCAGCTGGTCGCCTTGCCTTCACCCTTGCCCCTGACCTATTCCCAGCTCAGCAACCCCAGGGATCCTCCGGTTAAAACAGATCAGATCATGGCAATCTTCCAATGCCTCCTCATCTCTTCAGAGTAATAAAGTCTTTACAATGGTCCAAGAGGCTTCACCTAATTTGCTCTGGCCTTATTTCCTCTCTTATCATCTTCTTCTTCTTCTTCTTCTTCTTCTTCTTCAATTTATTTTATTTTAGGCACACCTGGGTGGCTCAGTCAGTTAAGCCACCGACTTCAGTTCAGGTCATGATCTCATGGTTCATGGGTTGGAGCCCCATGTGGGGCTCTGTGCTGACAGCTCAGAGCCTGGAGCCTACTTGGGATTCTGTGCCTCCCTCTCTCTATGCCCCTCACCTCACAAAGCTCATGCTTTGTCTCTCTCTGTCTCTCAAAAATGAATAGATGTTAAAAATTGTTTTAATAAAATAATTTTTTATTAATTTTTTTTTTAATTTTAGAGAGAGAGAGCACATCGGGGAGAGAGGCAGAGGGAGGGAGAGAGAGAATTTTAAGCAGGTGCCACTCGGAGCCCGATGTGAGGCTTGATCCAATGACCCTGGGATCATGACCTGGGCTGAAATCAAGAGTCAGATGCTCAACCAACTGAGTCACCCAGGAGACCCTCCTCTCTTATCTTCTACTGTTTACTCCCCAACCCCCCATCCCACACAGGCTCCACTGGCCTTGTTGCTGTTCCTGCAATGCACCAGGCACTGGGGTATTTGCACACTGGCTGTTCCCTAGGTCTGGAATGCTCTTTCCCCGGATATTCACATTGCTCCCCTTCTTCAGCTTCTTCATGTTTGCTCAGATAACACCTCTAAGATGAGGCCTCCCCAAAGCAGCCTATTTACAATGGCAGCATTCTCCCAACCCCTTAATTCTGCTCTGTTTCCCCCAAGCACTTACCATTTTCTAACATATTATATAATTTATTGTTAATGTTGATTGCCTATCTCCCTCCACTGGCAGCAGTGAGAGCAGGGGTGTTTATTTATTTCATCCATGTATTGCATTGGCTAAACAGTGTGCCTGGACAGAGCAGACATTTAGTGAGTGTTAAGTGAGTAAATGAATATTAAATTAAAAAAAAAAAAAAGAAGGTGGAGAACACTGTTTGAATCATATTTACTTGTATAAGTTTAGCTGAGCTGTGGAAAGCTACCAGTGGTTGTTACAAGTGAAGACAACCAGTTGGCTGGGGGCTGAGAAAGGAGGGAGACATTTTACTTTCATACTTTCTAGATTTTCCTCTATGTGCATATATTGCCTATTCAATAAATAACTCAAATGAAAATAAACAATTTGGGACACAGAGAATAAATAAGATCCCCCATCTCTGGCCCTGCAAAGTCAGACTTGATTATTTTGGTGTGTTTCCCTCCTTCAAGTCTTTCCCCCAGACACCTCCTCTCTGCAATCAGGGCATAAGAACTCTTGCTGTAGCATTGGCATTTAATTGGAGTCCAGCCCCCTGCAGTGGCCTACCATTTATTGACCTTAATCTGCATAGTTCTGAATCTAATGATGCCTGAATATCATATGGCTGGCTTCTGGAGCTCATTTTATAATTAATTTCTGTAATTAATGGCTGTTTATAAGCTGACCTGAGTCACTGAGCTCCTGTAAGCTAATTTCTGTTTGAAGAGTGAGGCATGTGGGCTAGATGGCCTCCAGAGGCACTTGTAAGACTGTGTAATCACAAAATGAGAGAGTAGTTAGCTTTGGAGAGGAGGATGGGGTATGTGATAGGGAAAGAGGATGCAGGCGTTGATAATGTCTGGTGGTGAATTCATAGATCGTTGTTACATTTTTATGCTTCATAAATTAACATATATATAGCGTAATGTTATGTGTATCTTTAAGAACATAACAAAAAAGAGATTGAAAAATAATAAAATACAAGGATAATTAAAAAAAAAAAAAAACAGGGGCGCCTGGGTGGCTCAGTCGGTTAAGCGGCCGACTTTGGCTCAGGTCATGATCTGGCGGTCCGTGAGTTCGAGCCCCGCGTCGGGCTCTGTGCTGACAGCTCAGAGCCTGGAGCCTGTTTCAGATTCTGTGTCTCCCTCTCTCTGACCCTCCCCCATTCATGCTCTGTCTCTCTCTGTCTCAAAAATAAATAAACATTAAAAAAAAAAATTAAAAAAAAAAAAAAGACTCCAGGGGCGCCTGGGTGGCTCAGTCGGTTGAGTGTCCAACTTGGGCTCAGGTCATGATCTCATAGTTCGTGAGTTCGAGCCCCATGTGGGGCTCTGTGCTGACAGCTCAGAGCCTGGAGCCTACTTCAGATTCTGTCTCTTTCTCTCTCTCTCTCTCTGCCCCTCCCCTGCTCACACTCTGTCTCTCTCTCTCTCTCAAAAATAAATGAACATTAGCAAAAAAACTCTTAAAAAAAGAGACTCTGTAACCAGATTCTGAGAGGCCTAGGGTACCCAGTTTTGAGAATCTACTTGATTTAGCTTCCTGATTTCACAGATAAGGAATCTTAGACTCAAAAAATCAAAAGAATTTGTCTAGTGAGTTAGAACTATAATTGGAACCCAGATTTTCTGAACTCCTAGCCCAGTGCTCTCTACACCACCTTCCTAAAAAAGCTAAGAGGCTCTGCTTAGAGAGATCTTTTATGATTAGGTCCTTGGAAGGACAGCAGTAGGGGGCAGATCTCCACATCACCATATGGGATCCTTGGCCACAACAGATTAAGTCGTGGTTAGTTATCTTCATTTCAAAGCTAAATGTGCTGGAGGCTGATGCTTGGTGCCTTTGTTAAATTTCAGTGCTGAAGACTCAGGCTTAGGGGGTGGACTTATGTGAGTTGCTCTACCTCCTCCTATGCCTCAGTTTACCCAGCTATAAAATGGACCTGATCCTGTACTTCAAGGGTTTGTGGTGAGGATCACACAAGATGGTGAAGGTGCTTTGTAGATTATAAATCTTGATTCAAGCCCATTAACCATTCATTTATTCTACATTTACTGAAAGCCTTCTAGTATATTCCTGGCACTGGAAAGACAAGTAAACAAGATTGACATGGTCTCCACCCTCAGGGAAGTTGGAGTCTGCAGGAGGAAACAGAAATAAGTAGAGAATTAGAGGAGAAAGTTTGCCAATGGGATAATTAAGCTGTGGGAACATTTACTAATTTGGAATTGGGGAGAGGATAGGCTTCATGGAGGAAGTGTATACCAAGCTGTGTCCTGAAGGACAAAGAGGTGGTCAGTGTTACAAGTAGCTCAGGCTGCAGAAAAGAGTTGACCATTTGGGAAATTAGAATCCAGCATGACTGAAGGAGGCCCGTGACCCCGGGCCTTAAGTGGCAGGCTAGGAGTTTGGAATCTATCCTGAGACCAGTGGGGTGCCACAGGAGGGTTTTATGCAGGTGATGGCTGGGTCTGGCTTGCTTTCAAGAACAATTACTCCAGCCAGTAATGTGTTGCATCCACTTCAGGAGCCTATCTGTGTCATTACCAGGTAGTCGGCAAGTAGATAAGGAACATGGGCCAGGGCTAGACGGTCCCGGGATCAGGCCTGTGTGGTTTGAAGGAAGGTACTGAACCTCTCCGAAGTTTCTGTCTGTGAACTGGAGTTTGCTCTGAGGATTAAAGGCATGCAATGCTCAATTCAGAGCGTACAATCGCTTCCTTTCCCTTCCCTTCCTTTTTGTGCCATGAACAAAACTGAGCTGCCTTTGTTCTTCACAGTAACCCTGTAAAGTATCTTTATCCCCATTTCACAGCTTGTCCCAGCCCGGTGCAGTTCGCGCCTGCGCGTTGGGCACTGAGGACGCCACGGGGGTAGCTTGGCAACCTGGTCGCCTGGCAACGGCGTGCGCTTCCGGGACCACGCGCTGAGGCAGGTGAGCCAGCGGCCGCCAAAGGGAACAGGGGGTCCCCAGACCCATCCAGTAGGGTTCACATTGGGCTCATGTTCTCTTATCCCAAGGTTCTCTCACCTGGCTGGACTCCCTAACCCATGCTCCTTAGAGGAGGGCAGGCCCTTGTCCCCAGCACCCATTGTTCCTTGCCGGGGGAGTCCAGAAATGGCCACGTTCCTTCCATCTAGGCCCCTTCCCCTCTTTCCCTGTGGTTTGGTGCCCAGAATCAGAGTCTGGCTCATCTCTTTTACGGGAGTTGACCATTCCTCCTGGAGTTAACTGTCACTGCGACTAATCGCAGTAACCACCACCACTATAATAATAACCCCAGAGGACATATCCCGAGCCTGGTGTGCCAGGCCCACGAGTAGCAGTTCATATGACAACTCCAGTAGGGAAGGAGGTGCTATTATCACCTCTCTTCTGCAGCTGTAGAAAGACACAGACAGACATAACTTGTCAAGGGCCACCTATGGCCTAAGTCTGAAGTCTGTTCTTAACTACAGCTGAACCTTTGAACTACCTAGGGCTTAGGAGTGCCAACGCTACCCTTTTCTCACAGTCAAAAACCCATGTATAACTTCTGACTCCCTCCTTAACTACTAGTATGCCCACTGTTGACCAGAAGCCTTAGCAATAACATAAACAGTCAATTAACATGTATGTTATGTTATATTTATTATATATTATATTCTTACAATAAAGGAAGCTGGAGGAGAGGAAATGTTATTAAGAAAAGCGTAAGCGGGGGTGCCTGGGTGACTAATTCGGTTAAGCGTCTGACTCTTGATTTCTGCTCAGGTCATGATCTCATAGTTCATGAGATTGAGCCTCATGTTGGGCTCTGCAGTGCGGAGCCTGCTTGGGATTCTCTCTCTCCCCCTCTCTCTCGCTCTCAAAGTAAATAAACATTTTTTAAAAAAGAAAAGCATAGGGGCACCTGGATAGCTCAGTCGGATGCTTTACCAATCTGAGCTCCGGTCATAATCTCACGGTTGGTGAGTTCCTGACCCGTTTTGGGCTCCACACTGACAATGAGGAGCCTGCTTGGAATTCCCTCTCTCTTCCCCTCTCTCTGCCTCTCCCCAACTTGTGTGCGCAGGTGCGTGCTCACTCTCTTTCAAAATAAATGAACTAAAAAAAAAAAAAAAGAAAGCATAAGGGAGGGAAAATACATTATATAAAAAGTATTTATGCAAAAGTGTATTATGTAAAAAAGTACTATATTATAAAAAATCCACGTGTAAGTGGACCCGTGAAGTTCAAACCTGTGTTGTTCAAGGGTCAGCTGTACTAGCCACACTGCTTATAGTCGCTCAAAGTATGTATGTGTGTAATAAAAATAAATCACACTTTAACCTTAATTCCTTTTTTGTGGATGTGTCAGGAGCATGTGGATATGGGTCCCTGATGGATGAATGAAGTAGACCTGGATTTGAACATTGGCTACTGGCCTTATCAGTTCCATGACCTGAAGCAAACTCCCAACCTTAAGCCTCAACTACTTCCTTTGTAAAATTGGGATAATGCAAGTCCCCTCCTTCTGGAGTAGTTGAGTTAGATACTAGATATTGCTGGCAGAAGATAACTACTACACGTGGTGACCATATTAATGTTTGCTTTTTTGGTTTGTTTTGTGTCTTTGGTGCCTTTACAGGCCCCAGCCTATAAAGTACTGGTGGTTTCCTCTGTCATTATGGGTGGGAGAACCCTGGAGTTTGCAGTGTGGGCTACTATTTACCTTTACTGTGACCTTGAGCAGATTCCTTCATTGTTCTCAGCCTCAGTTTGCTCATCTGTAAAATGGAAGCAAAAATATCCCCCCGGCTGCCCTTACAGTTTTGAGAATCAAATGAGAAGTAGCTTCTAAATCACAGTAGTAGTAACAACAACTTTTTGGATTCTCTCAATCAGTGGTTTCTGCAGAGCTTTGTTTTGGAAGCTAGAGAGTTGCCCTCTGCAGGCGTGGAAAGATGGCCCATGCCCGGATCTCCATGTACCTGCCCCCCGACATCAACCCCACCCAGGCTGCCATTGCCTATGGCTGTCGGGCCCTGCCCAAGCTGAACGAGGAGCTGCAGTCAGAGGACCTGCTGACGAGGCAGAAAGCCCTCATGGCTCTGTGCGACCTTATGCACGACCCTGAGCATGTCTACGTGGCCATTGACACAGGTGAGAGTGTCACAGCCCAGGTAACCATGACTAGGATGGACGGACAGTGGCTCAAGGTGGGAGGTGCTGCGGCGACCTGGCCCCTTTACCGCATCCCTCCTGGCTGGTCAGTCAGTCCCTGCCCAGACACCACTCGTGTCCCACCCAGAGCCACAAATCAGCCCCCTCTGCTATGGCTCAACCAGGTGGCCACAAATCCACCAAACAGTTCTGTTTATGTATCTAATTCACAAAGCTGTCACAAAAGATAGGCACACACCTTATGAAAACCACACGTATATCTGGGAGCTCTATGTCCCTTGTGTCCCACTCTTCTAATTCTCAAAATAAGACTTGAGGTGACTTTCATGGCATGGTCACACCTTTCTCAGATCAGGCACATGATGGATGAACTGCTTCTTCTCCCTCCAGCCTTAGTGGAAGGGCTAGTTAATTCCAGCTTTGCCTGAGGTTCCTAGAACCAGGGCCCAGGACACTGGGTGGAGCTTCAGTAATAAGGGTTGCTATTTAATAAGCCTGACCCTGGGCCGGCATCACCCCAGTGCAGAGCCTGTGTTGTCTTAATCCTAATAGCGCCTGCTTTGGGAGGGAAGATTAGAAAACTGACAGATAAAAATCAGAGACTCAGAGGAGGGGAATGAGGCTAGGGTTGCCAGATAAATAAATAAAGCAGGATTTTTATTTGTTCAACCTGGCATCTCTAGGTGTAACCTATTCACAGGTAGGACTACTTTGGGCCTGGAATGAGAATTTGACCCCTCAGTCTCTCTAAAGGCAAAGGCCATTTTCTTAATCCTGCAGTAGACTGTGAGAGGAGGCATTGGTGGAAAGCCTGCAGGGCTTTAGATAAAACGACCCCCCCCCCCCCCCCCGCCATGTGAGCCTTTGTAGCACACAGAGACCCCTTTGGTGACTCTGAAATATTTTGTAACTGACATGATTCCCTGAGGCCTGAAAGCAGCAGAGCCTCTGGTAGTCTTTGCTGCCCAACGTTGGCTCACCTGTTGACTGCTAGGTTCATTGATTTCTGAGAATGGTAAATGTTCAAAGGTTTTTGTGCCTTGCAGGCTGCCTGGAGAGCCTGAAAGCTTTGCTGAAGGATAACAATGACATGGTGCGGATAAAGACCACTGAGGTGCTCTACATCATGGCGACCCATAATGTGGGCAGGTGGGCAGCTGTCTCTGGAAACGAATGTCATGCTTTGGAGCCACATCACTCCCCTGGGTGGCATGCCCTTGGATGACCTTGAGCACTCTGAATTTTGGTTTATCAGTTTGTGTGTATCCGGGGGAGGGAGGGGGTGCTTTCCCATATCAGTTCAGTTCACCCTCTTGACCTGGGATAACTAGGTTTACCTGGTATTGAAAACAGAACCAAGGGGCCCCTGGGTGGCTCAGTCAGTTAAGCATCTGACTCTTAATTTCGGCTCAGGTCATGATCTTGTGGTTGTGAGATTGAGCCCCACATCAGGCTCTCTGTGCTGGGTGTGAAGCCTGCTTAAGATTCTCTCTCCCTCTGCTGCTCCCCTGCTCGCTCGTGTGCTCTCTCAGAAAGAAAGAAAGAAAGAAAGAAAGAAAGAAAGAAAGAAAGAAAGAAAGAAGGAAAACAGACCTGAGAATCACAAGCAGCCCTCAAGCCCTGCCCAGGCACTGATGCCCAGTGTGCACATGTCCAAAAAGAAGGAATAGAAGGGCAGGGTGCTCAGTGTCTCCCGGCTTGTTTGACGTAAACAACAGATGGTCCTTTACAGAAGCTTGAGATCTTTTCAGCGGTGTCAGGGCATCTTACAAAACTCAAGGTTGCTCAGTCCTGCCTCTTCCCAAGCTCTCTGTGCCTCAGTGTCCTCATCTGCAACTGCTCATTGGGGCAGTTAACACTTAGAGGCAAGGGGGTGAAGCACCTCTCATTCTTCTGCTCCTTTGTTCTCTTTCTGGACTGCCATGGACATTGGGTAGTAACCCCCAAAAAGGGCTGACAGATGCTGTGAGGACAGGTACTTGGAACCTGGGCAAGTACAAGGAAACTGTGAGCATAGCGAGGGTGCCTGTAGGTTTGTTTAGTGGCAGTGGGAGGTTGGGGAGGTTGTGTGGGATTCCTGGATATGGCCACATTAGCAGGGGTGGGGAAAGGGGACACACAGCGAAGAAACTGTCACTGATCAAGGACCTGCTATGGTCTGGCCCACATACTCCTTCAGCATCCACTATCCCTCACACTGCCACCTCCAGGCATGGGGAGGAGAACTGAGTGACCAGGGTACAGGATTCTAACACACTGGCTCGCTCCACCACACCACAATGGACAGAGAATGCAAAGGGCCAAATATAACCTAGGCCAGCTTGAGAAGTTTGCCTGAGTTCGGTGGTGATCTTATAACTTACAGCCAGTAGCTTGTGGAGCCCGTCAAGCTCTAAGTACCTGCTCATGTTGAAACCCTTGTGCCTCTTGCACCCACACAAATAGCAACAGGAAGAGGAGATAAGGGTGGCAGCCCAAGGCTCGACATCTTGTCACCCTGAGGAGTTCATGTGACAGCCCACGAATGGGAGAGCCTCACGGGAGGACTAGCTCCCCCTGCCTGCCTCTTCCTTGCTTGCTGGTGAATGGGGCAGCTGCCCTCAGGACAGACACAGCAGACTTGCAGAGCAGGAGTGATGTGGCGGGGTGACCAGGCACTGACTGAGGAGGGCAGGACACCTCATGATGGGTGGTCAGAAAAGGTCCCTGCAACCTGGGTATCCCGCTATGATTTTCTTGTCCCAGAACAACTCAGAACTCGCCACATGGTTAAGTCCTGGCCATCACAGCAGGAGCACAATTGGTTGGGCACTTCCTGCGTGCCAGGCACTGGGCACAGGCCTCACAGTGAGTTCTCACTTATTTCTGGTCCCAGGCCTGAGAGAAGTGACCTCAGAAGCCCTCACCATATGCAGTTGGTTAATGAGAAGAAATGGTTACAAAGCCAGGAATTGAAGAAATTGTACATTCCCTTTAAACTGTTCATTAAAAAAATTTTTTTAATGTTTATTTATTTATTTTGAGAGAGAACAAGTGGGGGAGGGGCAGAGAGAGAGAGAGAGAGTCCCAAGGAGAGATTCTCGATGTGGGGCTCAAGCCCACGAACTGTGACATCATGACCTGAGCCAAAATCAGGAGTCACACACTTAACTGACTGAGCCACCCAGGCACCCCTAAACTGTTCGTTTTAACTCCAAACACAAATAATTAGGCATTCACCAATCCCTGTGTGTCACCCAGGCCTCTTCTTGGGTGTGGGCCCACTGGTTGGTGTTTCCCGTCATCTCTTTTGCTTAAACCACACCTGTAACATCATCTAATTTGCAGCTTTGGTTTCTTTAAGATAGAGTGGAGAACTCAGACATTAATGGAGTAATCTGCATGTAAAAACCTTCTAGAATCTTTTATGATCATCTCACTTTTTTTCTTTTTTGAGACTCACTTTTGAGTCTTCCTGAAGCAATCAACTTTGTTTTCATAAGGAATTAAAAAAAAAAAAACCCACAAAACTCTTCTCACATCTAATTGGCTTACCTAATAGCTAATTAACTTACATAATTATAACAACAAACATAACAGGCACACATAGGTTTGGAGGCCAGCATCTGGCTGTTGGCAAGCTCACAATTCAGCTGGGAGAAAAGGAAGAGGCTTTGAGGGGCGGGGCTTGCAGAGCCTGGAGCTTCAGGGGGTGTGTGCCCTGGTGGGTGCAGCCCCGATTCAGGGTGGGTCAGTTGTGAGGCTCTGCTGCCTCATCATCCTCATTTTACAGGCTCACAAGAGTGAAAGGAAGGATCCAGGCGCACAAAGAGCAGTTGGAGTCCTAGCTAAGGAAGGGGCAGAGCTGCATGATTCCAGTGCGTGGTTCTTTCCACTGCCACCCAAGCCACACTCCTGGCCTCTAGGGATTCTGTAATATATGGTCCACCTCTGGCCTTTTTCTTCTTCCAGGAAGCCAGAGGGATGTGGTCTGCACCAACCAGCACAGGCTCAGTCAGGCTCCAGGTGGGGTTGCGGGTGGGCAACTTCCCCCTGGTTTTTACTGGATCCTCTCTGGGCATGGTCTTAATTATGTCTAAATCTGACTTCTCTTCCCCAGAGAGGGCTTTTTAGAGCACGATGTCATCCTTGCCTTGTCCTACCTGCTGAACGACCCTCAGTCAGCCTGCCGGAAGAACCTGCACCTGGCGTTCAAGCATGTGGCTCAGCTACCTTCAGGTAGGCTCTCAGTGGGCACTCAGATGGCCCCTTGGTCTCCACTCTAGGTCACTCATGTGCCCTGCTGCAGATCATGGTCTAAAGCACGTTTTTTAAAAAAGGTACAATTTTATTAAGATACATCATACATATCAAAAAGGCACAAATCATACATGAAGGTTTTATTACATTGTACCAAGTGGACATGCCATGGAATCACTACCCAGATTAAGAAATTTGTACATATCGCCACCACTCTGAAAACTTCCCACATGCCCCATACCAGTTTCTACCCCTCATCCAAAGGTGAACAGTATCTTCTATTCATAAGACCACAGATTAGTTTATGCCTTTTCTTGAACTTTACATCAGTGGAAACATATAGGCTGAAATATTTTGTTTCTAGCTTTCTTTTTGCTCAACGTTTTATCTCTGAGATCCACGTATGGTTTTTGCTGATTTGCACTGGAGTATGGTATTCATGTTATATGAGTATACGATTCCAGTTTATTTATCCACTCTGTTGCTGACGGACATTTGAATCATGTCAAGTGTATGGATACCAAGAATAGAGTGTCTGTAAACATCCTCTTGTCTTTTGATGGATGCGTAGAGGCATTTCTTTTGAGACATACCTAAGAGTGGAATTGCTGGGGATAGGATAAGTTTATGTTCAGCTTTAGAAGGTACCACCAATGGTTTTCTAAAATAGTTACATCAATTTACACTCCCACTAGCAGTGTCTTAGAGTTCCACATGCTCTCTATCCTCACCCACACTTGATCTTTCCTGGCTCTTTATTTTAGCTATTTTGGTGGGTGGGTGTGTGGTAGTATCTCATTTTGGTTTTAATTTGTGTTTCCCTGATGATTATAGCCCTGTAAATGTCTTCCTTTGTGAAGTGCCATAGCATGTTTAAGGATTAAAGAAGTCCTGCCCCAAAGGCCCCTCTACCCTCAGGCTCAAGGTCCCCTTCACCTGACTGTTTCTGCTAATTAGATGCAGAGTCCAGGGTGATGGCCACCCACCTGCTGCAGCTCGAGAGTTGAGATCTTGTGTCAGAATGACATTGCCTTGTCACATGGTGCAATGAACATTTTTGAATGGGGGGCTTATTCCAAAAGGCATGATATCAAGGTCTTCAAGGGGGTGCTTTAAAATTAAAGTTGGGCAAAAAGGCATTGCAGCCCAGGAGTGAGACAGCCCTAGGTTCCCTCTGCCCTCCCCCTCGTTCCTTGCATGCCCCTGGATGGATTATTTCCTCATCTCTAAAGTGAGGCTGATACTACCTGCCTCGGAGACCTGAAGTGAAGGCAAGTGAGAAGATGCTTGCCAAGCATGTAGTGTATCACCCTGCACGAAACACGCCATAAACATCAAGTCCACATGTGAGTACTCTCTGAGTTGAGGGTCCCAGAGAGAGATGACTATGGGATCAGGTACGGAGAGGTGGACAAAACAGAGCGAGCCCTTGGGGGCCTGGGATTGCTGCTCATCCAGGAGGCACGCCTTCTTCCAGCTGGGCTGGGCATGTGAGACCAGATGACAGAAGCTTCTGGTAGTTTTTTTGTTTTTTTTTTAAAGACCTGCTTATCCCTGGCCATATCCCAAGCCAACAGAATCTGTTTCTGGGAATGGGCACACATATCTTCTCAAATGCACCTTGGCTGATTCTCCCTCGAGGCCATGGTTGAGGGCCACTGGAATACTGGGATGTCTATGAAGCTCCAATGCTCAGAGCGGAACTAAGTAAATGCCCTGTGCTCACCATGGAGCAACTCTCCTTGAGGTGTGAAGCTCCCAGCCAGCCCTCTTAAATGATTGTGACCTGTTTAAGCATTCAGAGAAATACAGAGACAATAATAAGAAACATTGAGTACCATCATGGCTTTGCTAAGTCTTAACCTTCTGCCGTATTTCATATTTGCTTGGTATTTTTGTTTTTAAAAAAAGTAATGACAGTCAAAGCACCCTGTGAAGCTCCCCACCTCCCCACCAAAGCACCCTTTCTCCTGCCCTCCCTGGAGCCACCAATAATTTCCGAGTATATCCCTAACGCATGGCTTTATAATTTACCATGAATGTAGTTATTTGGTGATCTTGCCTTGCATGTTTTAAAACTATGTAAATGGATCTTACTGAATGTATACCCTTGCTACTTAGAGAACCTAATGTTATAATTTTGAGATTTATCCATGTTCTGTCATGGGCTCCGTTTTCCTATTTTATCTGTGGCGTGCCCTTCTGGTGTTTGAACAGACGCTTACTCCTGCTCGGCTGATGCGGCGTGCTGGTTGTCTCTGATCCTGAGCATTCCCGCTCAGATTTTCCTGGAGTCCCTCCAAGGCCTCTGCTGGAGGAGAGCATCCTTGTGGGGGTGGGAGAATGCATGGCCTTCAGCTTGGCCAGATGCTGCAATTGCTTCCCAGCCCACCCTCCTCCAGCCGGAAGAGAGCCTGGTGCACATCCTCACCAGCAACCTGATGGTGTGCTGTGCTGTTTCACTGTTGTGTGGCTTTGCCATCCCCTGTGACTGGGAGAGGCGGCATCTTTCCTCTGCCTGGCGCCACTTGTGTTTCCTCTCCTGCCCAGTGCCTCCCCGGAGCCTGAGCACATTCTGTTGAGTTGTTTTTCCATTTCTTATTGATTTGAGGGAGTGTTTCATATATCCTGGATTCCAACCCTTTGTTGGTTACATACACTGCAAATACCATTTCCTGGGTTGTTTGCATGGCTTTTCACTGTTTATTTGCTTATTCATTGGCCCAGAAGTTTTTTGTGTGTGTGCATGTGTGTGTGCATGTTTGTGTTTGATGCTTAAGAGCTCATGAAGATAGTCTGTCCTATTTTGTTCTAAAAGTGTAAGGGTTTTGCTTTTTACATTTAGCTGGTGAAGGTACCTGAATTGGATTTTTGTTTGTTTCTAGGTCTTCTTGTATAGCCCTTGCCAGTCCTACACTGTCTTGATTACAAAAGCTCTATGGTGATCTGTGTTCTGGTGGGAAGGGCCCCGCCCCATCTCCTTTCTGCAAAGTTGTTCTGGAATCCACAATCACTGGGCCCACCACGAGGAGTAGGGGGGCTGTGGTTCTGACAAGTCTGACTGGGGGCCCCAGCGGTGAGCCTTGGCCTTCTGTCACAGTATCTCTTGGCTGCTACTCCTTGTCTCTGGTGTGTCTGGAAGGGAGGCCTGGGACACTCTGGTGAGGAATGTGCAGTAGTGGTGGGTGGGGGTAGCTGGAGGGAGAAAGGGAGACACACAGTGTGCCAGACACCGCAAGAGGTCTGCCTGGGGGAACTCAGCACGATGGCTTCTGGGTTAGACAGTATGGCTGTGTCCTAGGTGGTGTCCTCACTGGGCCACTGGGTGGGGTGAGTGGATCCACTTCAGTGGTCCCACTCTTAACCAGGGTGTGGCCTTGGGCAGTAACATAGCCTGTCAGAGCCTCAGCTTCATTACCGAGCACGGGAATATGTGTGCCTCTGTGGTCTGCTGGGATAGTCGGAACTCAGCTCTCCTACTGGTGGTCATTGGTATGGGTTTTCTATCCACTGCCACACCAGAAGGCACCCTCTGCACCTGGCAGAGTGCCTGGCACTCAACAAATGTTGGCATTTAGGTTTTATGCCGTATTTTAAAGGATCATTTGTTAGTTATTTGCCGCAATGCACTTCCTCCCTTCTTTCATTAATTACATAGTTGTGTGTTGGGCCCTTGCTCTGTTCCAGCCACTGTGTCTCACTTGCTTCGTCTGTAGTGTTGGGTATCTGTGGGGGGGAAGTAGGTCTTCCCTGAGTCCTTGATGTCTGGCCAGATCTGGCCTAGTGTGTGGTTTCCCAGAGTAACCAGCAGGGGGTACCACAGGATCGATGACTGCCTGACAGAGCCTGGCTGTCAGGCCCCAGGGTGGTGCAAGTCAGGCACGGGAGAAACCAGGATTGGAGAGGCAAATACCATGCAGAAGCCTCCAGGCCACGTTCCCTGTCAGCCGGGCCCTAAGTGACCGCTAGGGATTCTGGGGGAATCTCTGTTCCCTTGTTTCTGCTAACCGCACACAGAAACAGGTCTCGTTTTGTGGCCAGGCGTGCTGTAGGAGAGAACTCTAATGCCGAAATTGAGGATTCTTCTGTAACTGGACTTTGGGATGTAGCTGAATAGTACCGGGGACCTGGAAGTGTCTCCCTACCAGCCCCACTGGCCATGACCCAGGCCCCTTGGGCCCTATGACAGTGGCCTGGAACCAGGGTGACTGGGTGCACCTGTGAGACTGAACTCTGAGCTGCTGGCCCAGCTGTGGCAGGACCACGGTGTGGGGACTGCTGTGTCCCCTACACACTGTGTGCAGCCTGGCTTGGGTGAAGCCGTGAGGGTTAAAACAGGTGTCCCTCCCTACCCAGAGGAGAGCACCAGCTGGGGAGGGAGTTAGGGATGTGAGTCCTCTCCTATGGACACTGGCTCTTCAGCTTCAGAAAGGAGCAGGGTGGGCCTGGGGAGGGACAGGGCATGCCAGGCATGATGTTGGATGCTGTTCTGATCTTGGCAGTTTTGAGGTGCAGGGGAACATCAGAGCTGAAGCAGTGGGAATAGCAGAAGCCTAGGGATAGGGGGTGCTGGAGAAGCAAAACAGGATGTTCTCACCCTTCCACAGTGTGCCTCAGCCAGGCAGCCTTAGCCAGGCAAGCTGCTGCACCCCTTTCTCTCCTTGAAGGCTGCCTCGGGAGGTGGCCCAGAGTAGCCTCCTGCTCCTCCTAGCCCTGACACCACAGAGTACAGGGATGGGGCTGGCTGCCTCAGGGGGGTGGGTCTTTCCTTTCTCACCTGCCTTTAGGATGGGATGCACCCGGCCCCAGGCACATCCTCAGCCTGATAGTCCTTGGTGGGCAGTTGCCCCCTTCCCAGACTTAGCAAATGACGATGCCCACCAGTGGGGACACTGCCCACCTGGTTCCCAGCCTGGTGCACCTGCATGATGCCTCCTGTCCTCACCCTCTGCACACACTTGCCTGCTCCAGCCGGAAGAGTCTTTCCCTGTCTGGCCTAGTCAAGGCTGGCCACTGTCCCAGCAGCTATCCTTGTGGTCTCTCTGGGGGTGGGCCATCTTTCTCAGCCTTCTCTATGAGGTCTTTGTAATATACCCAGGTGGTTTGGGACAGCTTGTTACACAAAGAGGGTCAAGACTTTCCGGTGCATGCACTGGGCAGTACCAGCTGGCCCCTGGCCTTGGACCTACCTCAGCACTGAAGCCCCTCACCCAGCTCATCTCTTAGTGAGGTGAGCCCCCAGGGTGCCATCCAGCCTTGGTGGGGCCCCCTTGTCCTCATGGTGTACTGCACCCCTCCCTAGCACCTGCCCCTGAGTCGGCAGACCTATAGCCCATGCCTATTTGTCCTAGATGGCCAGGGCCTTGCATGGGCTCCAGGGAAGGTGGACAGATGGAGCACTGCCCCTGGGGTCCCAGGCCTGGTTGGGTCACTTGCTACACAGTGTGATGCCAGGAAGTCATTCCCCCTCCTGGTCTCTGCTTTCTCCTCTATAAAATCGAATCAGTAATCTCAGTGTCCTGAGAGTGGAGGAGGCTGGGATCAGACGAGTGGGTACGGGGCTCAGCGCAGGGCCATGTGGTGTGCAGTCACTGAGGGGAGCTAGGGTTATTGTCACTGACCCATCACACTATCTTGGATGACCGAGAGAACTACAGGGGAGGATGGCAATACCCCCATGAGCCCACAGGGCAGTGTGCCCTGTAAGAGAGCGTCTTTTGTCTTCCTGTCAACCCTGGCCTCCTCTCACTGGTCCCTCTGCTGCTGGTCCTAGAGCTCATTTCTCTCTGGCCAATGCCACCATTGGTGGACCTTTCCTGGGCCTTTCTTTGGCTTAGCATGTGCCTTCTCCATACTGGGAACTGTTTGGGCACAGTAGAGAAAGGAGGTGGGTCAGAATGTGCCAGGTACCCTTCCCACCTTGCCCTGGAGTGAGCACTTTATGCAGTAGAGTGTGGGAAGGAGGGGACATGCAACACCCAGAAGGCTGAGCCCCGAGGGATAGACAGTTCTTGGACTTCAAGGGTGGGGAAAGGCACATGAGCATGATTAGCAGAACAAGAGGCAGACATAGCATGCCCACGAGAGGAAGAACCAGCACAGACAGAGGGTGACTAGACTTATCGTGGGGATCATTTCATAACATATATAAAAATACTGAATTATTGGGGCACCTGAGTGGCTCAGTTGATTGAGCATCCGACTTCGGCTCTGGTCATGATCTCGTGGATTGTGAGTTTGAGCCCTACATCGGGCTCTCTGCTGTCCGCGCAGAGCCCGCTTCAGATCCTCTTTCCCTCTCTCTCTCTGCACTTCCCCTGCCCCCACTCTCAAAAATAAACATTAAAAAAAACCTCTCAATCCCTATGATGTATACTTGAAACTAAGAGGATTGTATGTCAATTATACTTCAATAAAAACAGTCAGCCCATGAAATGAAAAAAAAACCTCACTGAATGCATGGTCTCCAAAATGTGGAAGAGAAGAATATAGAACACATACTTACCAGAGTTGATGAAAGGAGGCAGGGAGGGGTAGTTCATGTAAGTTTAAAAAAAAAAAAAAATCAATGCAGATAGATTGCAGCAGAGGGCGGGACATTGAAGAGTCTGCCCACTGGGCTCTGGGGACCAGGCTCTGGGAACTGGGAGGACTGTCCCAGGGAAGGCACCTCCCATCCCTGAGCACATCAGGAGAGAAGGCAGAATCCTTCTATTTTCCTTCTATCTGTGTATTTTTAGGTGAAGGATGCTCATGGTGAAATTACTGCTCTTTTCACAGTTGGCATTAAAAGCGTAAAATAAGTCTCAAAGATTTTAAGTCACACGCTATTTCTTCTTATACAAAAGTCCCCTTGGGTTTTTGCTGTTTGGTGATGTGGGAAGGCGTGAAGGGAATCCCCACGAGGCTCGTGGTGGGGGAGGGAGAAAGCCCAATCTGTATGTGTCTGCACGCTGTGTGTCTGCGTGTGTGCGTGCGTGTGCATCTCCACTTGCTGGTCCTCACTTAGGGCTTTGTGTGGGTCCTGCATTTGAGGAGGAGGTGCAGAGTGGCTCTGGGCTCCCCATGGGATGCTGTCTGTCTGGTGCAGAATGATCAGGGGCAGAGCCAGACAAGAACCCCAGGCTTGGGAAGCCCTTGCCTCTCTGTTCCGCCAATCCCTGACCTTGACCTTGGACACCTTTTCTCATCTGTAAAATGGGGCACAGCTAACAACCTGCTACCATAGAGATGTTAAAATAATCTGTAAGGAGCCTAGTGCAGACTGAACAAAGTTGCTTGACTACTAACTAGTGCTTTCCACCGCATGGAGATGCCTCTAACCACACAAGCCAGGGTCGGCAAACGGTGGGATAGTGGGGGGACCCCTCCTCCCCACACCTTGTAGGACCCACCCTATACTCTTGGGCATTGTCAGCACCCTCCAGGCTCTCTACCTCTTCCACTCTGTGGGGATGAGTCTGACTCTGGCAGAGGTGTCTTTAGGGTATGACGGGTCTGGGTGTTGGTGCAGCCTGGGCCATTGCTGGGCAGGGGTCTTGGAGCCATCATCACCCCTGAACCTCAGCTCCTCCAGACACAGGGGCCTGGCAGGCCTCCCCCTGTCTTGATTTCCAAATGATTCTGCCTAAATGTGTGGGTTAGGGGAGAGAAAAAGCACCCTGGGCACGGAAGGTGTCTCTGGGCACCCTCCCAGATGTCAGCCGCACACATACAGCACATCAGGACAAGGCTCAGCTCATTCAGGGTATTTTATTTTCTTAAAGTAGACAATCTTTAACTTTCATACAATCACCAGCTCCTCTTTCCCTCTGTACATCTCTTAAAGTCCTTGGCTGTGATTCCACACACTGACCTTGGACATATAGGTACCGAACAGAGGCTAAGAGAAAAGGAGATTTGGCAAGGGCTTTGGCGGTGCCTTCCCTCTCAACAGCGGGGGTTCATATTTACATGCGGCCCTCGGCCAAGGTCCTTCCATGATGGTGGGTGCCACAGGCCCTGGGACATGAAGGGCCAGAGTGCGAGGTCCCAGCAGGGCCTCCCTCAGGCTACAACGCTCGCTGAGCCTTCACAGGACTTGTAGCTGCTCTCAGCCCATCTCAGGTGTAAGGTGTGCAGGGGCCAGGGCCCCATCTCTTGCTTCCCCTTCCTCCACTTGCAAAGCCAATGGATAATTTACTCTTTAAATACCAAAGACATTTAGCTATTGTTCATTCGCTCCTAGGTGAGGAACCTTCTTTAAATACATCACATTTATTTTCTGAAATAAAAACGAAGCAGAAATCGCACCAGTAACAAGAGGACGCTGCACAGGCTTATGTACAACGCGGCCCCACGAGGCTGCCACAGGGCGGCCGTCCGCCCCAGTGTCGCTCGGGAGCAGAGGGACAGACTCATCCAGATAACAACTTTTACACTCAGCAAGCCAGACACAAAAAGGACCACCTGAAAAAAAAATATGTTTTGAAAATCTGCATTTTAAAAAAGAATACTCAACTGCATTTGAAATTTTCCATATTTCTGCGAAACACCACGAGATTTGGCCAAAAAAAAGGATGTCAGAGAAGAAAAACCAGGTTTTGATTTATAAAACATCAGACTAGTAGAAGAAAAGCTGGAACCCAGCTGGCCTAGTTTGAAACAAATCGTGCCACTCATGTTATTGTGTGGATTTTTGCTGCATATTTTGAAGCTGTTTAAAAAGAGCTGTGAGTGGCTAGAGGTCTGGTTAGTGCTGTTATCTGGCCTTGCACCCTGGTTCCAGAACGAACGTGGTACAGAGTAGGCCAGCAGTAGGCGTGGCCAGCAGGGAAGGCGCATGGACCCTGCTCTGGTCCTCCCTCCTGGTCAGCAGCAAGGTCCCCAGTCCCAAGCTTGGGCAGAGCTGGCTTCCTCCAGATGACCCAGCCGCCTCTCCTCATAGTCCCACGAGGACCCCCATGCAGAGCGGGGCCGGCTCGGGAAGGCAAAGTGAAGGGGGCATAAAGGGCTCATAGTGAACATGGTGACAACTGCTTAAGTCTTCAAGAGGCCTCAACGCTTTGGGGAACTTTGCCATCTCCAGACTGTGTGTGTGCATATGTGTGTGTGTGTGTGTGTGTGTGTGCGTGTGTGTCTACCTACCTAGCAATCTATCCGTATATATTTATGTTTGCGGTAATGTGGGGGCCAAGGAGGTGGAGGGCCGGGGGGGGGACATTTTTCAGGTCCCCCGTTTTCTGCCCCTAGGCTGGGTCTCCCTAGCACGAGTGGGGGTGTGACACCCCAGGGGTTTCGCCACAGGCAAACTGGCCTGCCCAGCTCCTCAGCAAAGGCCTATGTACTTGAGATTGTTCTGTATGATGACGTCTGTCACCGCGTCGAAAACAAACTGGATGTTACTGGTGTCGGTGGCACAGGTGAAGTGGGAGTAGATCTCCTTGGTCTCCTTGTTGCGGTTCAGGTCCTCGAACTGCCGCTGGATGTAGACAGCGGCCTCCTCGTAGGTGTTCTGGCCCTTGTACTCAGGGAAGCAGATGGTGAGCGGGATGCGCCGGATCTTCTCCGCCAGCAGGTCCTTCTTGTTCAGGAAGAGGATGAGTGAGGTGTTGATGAACCAGTTGTTGTTACAGATGGAATCAAAAAGGCGCAGGCTCTCTGCCATTCGACTCTGCAGGCAGGAAAATGCTGGTGTTAATCAGGGGATGCAGCAAGGAAAGGCCCTAGACCCACAGCCCTTCAGAGAGGCCCCTTGGGAAGGTCTCCCAGCCCAGCACTGGCCCTGCAAAATTCACCCTTTTATTGGGAAGTCTTCCTCTGCGAGGCCAAGTCTGTCTTCACCTGCCTCCCACAGGCTCTGGAGCCCCTACAGTGGCTGGCACCGCCCTCCGCGCCCTGATACTTGTTAGTAATGGGCGCTTCTGCTTCATCGGTGCCTCCTCTGTGGCTCGGGGCTGCTTCATGGTCTCCCTTAGCGGCAGGGACCTGGGCAACTCCAAGCTCATAGCTAAGGGCCCCATCCCCTGCCACCCCACGCTGGCTCAAGTCCCCCATGCTGCCATCGCATCTCCCTCAATGTGAGCGTGGCCAGCTTCCTGCCCAGCCAGCAGCTCCAGCCTGCTAGGGCTTGGGCCAGTCCTCTAAGCCTCGACCCTGCCACGTGGTGCCGTCAGTCCTCAGCCAGATCTGTGAACTAACAGCCTGTGCTTCCAAAACCGAAGGCTCCAGTCTAGAGAGCTGGGGAAGGCTCAGGCCCCTCTGCTCCGCCCAGGTCATTGCGCTCATGTGAGGACAGAGGCCTACCAGGCTCAGTGACCAGAGTATGGCAATGGCCCTTATTTACCCCCTTCTTTCTGAGGACCTTAAATGGGTTGTAGTAACTGAGTTTTTAGGGAACATAATGTATTTGTCTGACTCCCAAACTCACCACTCACCATTTCCACAGAGAACTGACAATTCTAGCTTCTAAAAAGAACTGCTGGTGAGTTACTATGGTGAAAGCTGCCCCTCATTTTAAAATAAAACGAACAAGCCAAATGTCCGAACAAAGCCCGGAACTAGTTTAGTTTAGATCCAGGGTGTCGGAATTAAGGACTTTCTGACTAGATTATATCACCGGTGACATGGTAACAACAAAGGAAGCTGCAGCTGGTGCTGATGGTGTGGCCATGGCATGCCAATTTGTTCAGTCCTTACACCTTCTGATTCCCATTTTACAGATGAAGAAACTGAGGCTTGGAGAGGCAGGAAATGTGCTCCATGTTCCACAACCAGGAGTTCAGGCTCACTTGGAGGGTGGATGGGCAGCACTGTTGGACCCAAGTGAGATCACCCCAGGTGGGGCTGTCCAGGAGGATGCCACAGTGAAACCCTGCTCTCCCAGAGATCCTGAATTGTCTGAGATACACGGTCTAATAGCATCAGTGCTAGGAAGGAACCAGGTTGAGTGGGGAGAGGATGCCCAGAGGTACTTGTCATTACTCTCCAACCTCAGAGAAGTGGTCTTCAGATCCCGTATTCCACCTTGGAGAAGAGGTTTTCCAAAACCAATCTTGTGCCTTCTTTAGAATGAGCTAAGAAATACCAGAAACCCTGGAAAGTGGGTGGTTTCAGGTCTTGGGGAAGCAGGGGCGGGGGGGACCCTTCTCCAGAGAGAAACAAGATGCAGGATTCCCATCCCCAGCAGTGCCTGGAGGAGTCACATGATGTTCCCAAAAGTGAGATAAATGGTGGTCTAGGAATGTCACATTCTGCTGGAGACTAATTAGCTCTAATGGATTTCTGGAAGCCACACTGTAAAGCCTAACAGAGCTATCAATTCTCACAGGAATGATGTCATAATCAGGGGCTGTGCTTCTGACCCCAAACTTCACATCAGATAAATAACAGAAACAGTCATTAGCACATATGCATGAATTCAATGAGCAAACACTTGCTGAGCATGCCCTAAGGGCCAGTGACAGGCCCCAGCTCTCATGTCAGGTGATGGAGCCATGACAGGTGCCCAGGACTCAGAGGGGGACGGGCTGCCCACCAGCAGGTAGGACCCAGCAGGCCAGTTCCCAGGGTATGGAGCTGGTGTTCATGGAGTGGGGGCCAGGCAGAGAAGCCAGGACACAGCCAGGCTCCTAGAATGGGTATCTGCTGGGTCACCTGGGGTGAGAGCCAAGGTAGCTCTTATACCTGGTCCAAGCCCAGCAGCTCTGGGCAGGCTGTAGAGTCTGGGAAGTGGAGGGGCAGGAGGGTGTTCTCAGCATGCTGAAACAGCGCGTATGTGCTGGCCGGTGCTCATGCCGAGGCCTCTGCTGGTCGGTCGTTTGAGGGCAGGCCCTGCGTGGCACTGAAGGGGTCAACGGGCCACAGGGCCCCTCCCACCCCATGGCCATCTCAGCTGCTCTTCCTGTTCAATATCCACCCCAGGTTCCTGACTTCAGCCCCAACTGACCAGTCCTTCCTGTCCCATGTGAACCTCTGCCCCACAGACAGCTCTTGGCAGACTTTTTGGTCCTTAGACATCTCCCTGAGCCTCATGTTCCTCTGTACTTGAAAATCTGGGAACTCAGGCACTTTCCTCACAGGGCAGCCATGCCCTTGGCAGTGCCTCACAAACACTCATAGGATCACTACTGCCTAGGACCACAGGAGTCTCCTTCTTGCTTTTGTGTTTTTTGGGGGCTCAGGTTTCCTGCTTGTCTCTCTTCCTTGGGATAAACCATGGGTAATCACGCTGGCCATCATTTACACACCTGCGAGGTGATAGGCATCAAAGAATAACCACAAAACCTCTATCTGTGTAGATGCCCTGCCTGCATGGGCCCTGCCAGGCAGGATTCAGCACAGCCTGCACAAGGCACTGACTGGGTACTGGCTTGTAGAAATGCACATGACCTTCAGAGCTTGTGAAGCACCAGGCTAGATGCTGCACTCCACCTGTTATCCCCTACTGCTCTCTGGGTGCTAATGGCCCACAAGGGGTGCCACTTGGCCAGCGCCCCCTGTAGCTGCAAATGAGGCCCCTTGGCTGAGGAGAGCTGGTGACGGTGGGCAGAGTGGAGCTGGAGTCCCCTGGCCTTTTGACTCGGTGCCCTCAGTGCTACTGTCACTGTCGTGTGCTCACTCCTTCATTCCAAGCGCTCCCAGGTGGGCAGAGCAGTGTCCTGACACCTCAAAGCATAAATCATTGAAAAAGGAACGTGCTATTTTGGGCTGTAACTCTGGAAACTGTGTGAAGCTTGCATGAGTGTGAGTATGGGAGGAATGCCACTGGTGTACTTCCCCGCCCAGCTTCCAGGGCCTCCCTTCCCCTCCTCTCCACGTTCTGCTCGCTATGGCCTCACCTAAGACCCCTTCTTCCTGGAAGCTCCTCTACTTCCGCCCCCATATCCCTGTTCACCTCGCAGCAGCACATGTCTGGCTATGCGTCCTGCACCAGGGTAAAGTCCCAGCCCCTCAGTCTGGCCTTTAGGGCTTCCCCTGGTACCTCTCTCTACAGCCCTCAGTAGGTATGCACAGCCTGGACACCAGCTGTGGCCCCATTCTTCTGCTCCTCGGCCTGGGTGGGGCTCCCCCATGTCGCTTAGTTCCCCTATGACTCTGCCCACTTGGTATCATGGGTCAGAGCTGCCGCAGAGGGCCCCAAAGGTGGTAAGAGAAAACTGGGCACCATCCTCTTGAGGTCCAACTGGGCCACTGGGCCCCTACGGCAAATGAAGGCAGGGGCAACTTTGGGATCATCGCTAGTATATCACCCCCTTGTCCTGTGAAATTTCCATTAGCCTGACACAAACATCCTCTTGGACCCAGAATCTGAGAGGCCACCTCTGCAGCCCATGGCTGTGCTGTGAGCAGGAGGCTACAGATTTCACACGTGGGGAGATGGGGGCCCAGACAGGCTGACTCCCAGGGCTCCGTTAAGAGCCCTGTATCTCCAACAACCGCTTGCTCTTCCAGGAAGAAGCCCTTCTTGCCTTTACTGCTCCAGCTGCCAGTGGAGCAGTCATGGTTGTTTCACCCAGGAGGCAACACACCCACTAGCAGCTGCCTGCAATGCCAGCCGGGGGCTCTGAGGCCCACCCAGCTCTCCCTAGGGCCTGCTCACCAGAAAAATGGCACTTTCTAGGAGTCTGGGATTTGTCTGCGCATTCATTTATATAAATAACATGGAGCAGATGATTCCCATCAGAAGCTTATGCAGTGGCGGGAATCTTACTGCCCAATGGTGAGAAATGAGTGATTTGCAACAAAGCATGTCAGACAGCAAGAGGCAGTTGGGTGGCTGGATGTAATCCCTGGGGTGGTAAAGAAGTAATTTCTTGGCCATTTGCAAAAAGAAAGCTCCTGCTTGGACAGGTCCAAATATACTCAGTGTCACTGAATGAACTTTCTCCCAGGGTGGCCTGTGGATGTCACAAGGCTGGACCTAATGGCCTGTTGCTAAGGAGCTAGCTGGCCTGTGAGTCTGGAGTCTCTGTTCAGTGCTGAACTTGGCAGCAGAGGCCTTCACCAGGCACATGGCTACCATGTGATAGCACCCATGGTCTCCTGGATGGGACCAGCTACATTTTGAGGCCAACAGCCAGGGTGAGCTGGGATGCAAAGGAGAGCCTGCATGTGGTGGTGGTGGTGGTGGGGGGAGTTGGTACATTGCCCCTTGGTTCTGATTCTCTACGATGGCTCTCCTTGTGTCACAAAAGGGCTGTCCCCTATCCCTGGTTACAAGTACCGGGTCTGGAGCCAGGTGCCTGGTGTTCACTGTCACCACCAGTGTTTGATGTGCCTTGGACAAGTCATTTCTTCTCTCTGGGCCTTGGTTTCCTCATCTGTAAAATGGGATGGTCACGGCGTTCAATGTCAAGATAACTGTGAGGAGGAATAAAGGTGCTGATATGAGAAGAGCCCAGATCTACTGGGCCTTTTCCCATGGCTGCTGCTGCTGCCCACTGGGCACTCTCCCGTGTCACTCACTGCCCCTTGCCCCAGCACAGGGCTGTCTGTTGTCTCCTTTCACCTCTCAGTGGAAGACCCACCTCCCTCAAGGAGGCCTGCGTCCTTGCACTAGGTTCCCTTAGCTTTTTAGTGGGGCACAGGACAGCCCCAAGTGCCAGGCTGAGCACCTCCAGTTACCATCGTTTCCCTGATTTAACAGGTCAGGCCCATGAGCTTTGTCATGACAAGGCAGACTTTGGTTTCCTTGCGTGCTGGCTGGGTGGGAGAGGGCTGTCCCAGAAATCCAGCCTGGAACCCAATCATGGACACTCAGGTACAGCTGCTGCACTTTGCACATGAGGATAATGGGCCCTGCTACAGGCAAAAGGGTCTGTCCAAACGTTTCCCGCACAGCCTCTTCCAGAACATCTGCCTCCTACTGACTTGAGAGCTCATTGGCCTGCCTGAGGTAGAGGGGACAGCGGGTGTCCTCCAGCCGTGGTCCTGGGTCCCTCTCTGAATTCTGGTTCCTTGCATGGCTGGGGCAGGGAGCACTGCTCAGCCCCCTAAGGCACTGTAGTTTCTAGAGGGAGGTAGGGGAACAGGGTAAGGGAGCTGGCTAAGGACTACCAGGTTACCAGCCCAGCCTGCCTTGGGTCTTTCTAACTTGTCTCTCTAGGGGGCTCATTTCAGTCTCCTGCCCTCTTGGGCCATCCTCCCTGCCTCCTGAAGCCTGAGCCAGTTTCTGGTCTCGTGCAGTTTGCCTCCACAGTCTGTGATAGAGAGTGTGGGGTCCTGTGTGCAGCATATCTGCAACTCAACAGGCTTCTGGGGCGGACGAGGGGTGGGGCCTGTTTTTGGAGCTGGGTACCTTACACCATAGCCTGACCAACCCACACAGCAACATACATGTCACTTTCCAGCAGCACCAAACGGTGGGCAGGCAGGCAAGAGAAAGAGGCCCAGAGCCTCAGAGCCTCAAGGTCTGACCTCTATCCACCGCACCTCTCCTGATGGCCACCCAGACCTTTGGGTGCCCACAGGGCGGTGCCCTTCCTGTTCTCTCCTCACAGGCCACCACAGGTGTTCTGTTAGGACCCAGGTCCTGTATGTGGTGATTCACTGACCACCACTGGGACTGAGGACTAAGCTGTGGGGAAGGGGCATGGGCATGCTCTGAAACCCTCTCAATTCCCAGATTTATTGACTGAGCTCCTGGGGCTAAAGCTGGACTCCTCAGAGGGGCATGCTGGCCTTTCATGATATGGGTGCTCTCATCTTTCTCCCAGCCCCCACCTCCACGTCACTCCTTGTTCCTGGCCCTCACCTGCTCCGCAGTACCTTACACAGGCTGTCTCTAGTCTGTGTCACTCTGGGCAAAATGCTTGTCTCTCAGTGCCTCAACCCCTCATCTGTGAGAAGGTAGTAAGAGCAGCCTCATCAAAAGGTGTGGCTTTTAATGGAGAAAACGCACACAAAGACTCATACGGTTTCCATCATTGGTTGTGGGGCCCTGGGTCCTCCACCTGTCTCTTGGGCCTTGAGGCCCCATCTAGCTGTCGGGTGGGCGGAGCCATAGGCATGCTGCATGGCCCCTGTCTAGATACAGGCGCTTAGCGAACCTTGCTGCCTTGTTATTATCACACAGGTCCCCCACTATTCTGTTCCAAGAAGAGGTAGGCTGTATGGATGCTGCTCCTTGCTCCCTCTGGGGTCCCCAGAAAGTGGAGTCCCCACACTACAGGTGGCCTTGGTTTCCATACCAGCTCCTAGCTCTGTAGTCCTCCTGGGATACTGGTCCAGTCCACCCTGTTCCCAGTGCCCTCTTCTCTTATGTGGACACACATTCTAGGGGGGGGTGGTGGGACCAGCACCTCCTGACCCTCCAGGGTCACACTGGTTTTGGGCAGCCATATGCAAATGCTGACTCATGCTAGACATGCCATCAACTAGACCCTTGGAACATGGGGAAGGCCAAATGGGGGCCTGATGGGTAAATCTGAGTGGGGGATATGCCAGGAGGTGGTAGCATGTGTTATGTTGTGTGGCTGGGGAAGGCTCTGTGCTGACCCGTCCTGTCTCCTTGTCTGCTCACTCTTCACCAGGTTCCCACTCTCCAGGGTCCGGCACAGGGCTCACTGTGGTCACAGCACAGGGCACGGCCAGCTGGTATCCACAGAGGTCTCCAGCTTTAGACCTCACACAAAATGCAGGGGATGTCAAGGTTTCAACTCTTCCCAGCACTAGCCTGAACCCTAGGGTCAAGTTGACCTGGAAACTTCGGCCTGTCAACACTTCAACACCCCTTCACTGCTGAGCCCCTGCAATCCTCACTCCTTCCTTATCTCCCTGGTAGATCCTCTCCAGGTGCCCTTTTGCATGAGATGCTGTTCTAAGCATAAGGGAGACAGAGAAAGAGCCAATGGTTCTGTCATCAATGAGCTTGTCCTGGGCAGGATGGAATGAATGAAGTGGTGTGGCTGTGGAGCGGTCAACAAGGGTCAGAATCCTTGATATGTGAGTCACCAGCTCTCAGCTGTTCTGAGCCTCAGTTTCTCCACCTGTAAAACGAGGTTGAGTAGCGTGCCTCCTCACAAGGTGGCTGAGGACTGAAATGTGACATTCAGGGAAAGCTAAGTCCCCATGCCCAGACACTGTGGCTGCTAGCAGCCATCAGGGGTATGACTGAGCCAAAAGAGGAGGCTTCCTGGAGCAGGGGGTATCTCTACCGGGCCTTATAGGGGGTAGGGCTCCGAAAGGAAAAAGGAAGGGCAGGGAAAGGCCCTGGAGTAAAGACCAGCCAAGGCATAGAGCTGCTGTGTGGGTAAGCTGGGAAGGGTGGTAGAAGGGATGCAGCAGGGGGCCAAGGCCTTGGCACTGGCTCAGCTGGGGCCTCAGAGCCCAGGTGGGACTCAGTTTCCTCATCTCTAATATGAGGTCTCAGTTTTGCTATAACCTGGAAAGCTCAAGTCTGCCTGTTATAGAAAAGCCTGGAGTGTTTGTTCATGGGAACTGTGAATTCGGCTTTTCACACTGGAAGTAAGGCTGGAGGCTGGGCTATGCACATGAATGAATTCCATTCACCATGGATGGAGCCAGCCCCATAGCTGCCCACCCTGCAGCTGAGCCACCGGGCCTAGCCCCGGGCAGCAGAGTGCCAGGTGCCAAGGGCGCCAAGGGTGGGACCTGGGCACTGAGGCTGCCTGGCAGCGCCATGGCCGGATGGGCCAAGGGGGAGGTTTCATATGGGGCTGGACATCAAATTGGCACCCTTCACAAAGTAACAGCCAAGCCTCTGGCCCCTCTGGGCTCCCTCTGTGGTGGAAGCTTGGGGGCACCAAAGACGGGGGCTCCCCATCAGCTGGCAGGGCATGGTCTGAAGGGTGGGGCATTGCTGACCCGGTGAGTGGCATGTCCCAGTGGGCAGTCTGGTGCCCACCCTCAGTGCAGTGCCAACTGCCTCTTCCCACTGCATCGCCAGCAGAAGCAGGTGAGGCCTGGAATCCTGTGCTCTGGGACTGGTGGGCGGGAGGAGCCTCCGAGACTTCCCTGGCCCATCCTGAACCCTACCAAGGTGAAGTTGGCTTTGCTGTCTCCAGACTTTTCCAGCAGAAATAGGGGGAGTGGGCCCCACCCTCAGACCTATGCCCCAAGGTACTGGCTGGAAGGAGCAAGGGGTGGGTAGGGCCTGTGTTAGGTGTGTTTGCAGCTGTGGACTGGTGTAAAGACAGGGTTCTGCCTCCAGAGTAAAACCACTCCAAGGATGGCGTCAGTCAGTCAGGGAAACAGCTTATTCTTTGTCTCCAAAGAAGTGGGGCGGCAGGTCTTTGGCGCTAAGACAAACATATGTGTATGTTTCTCTTCCTGTAAAGCTGCAGAGAAGTCTAGAGTGGCCAGGGGATGCTCAGATGGCCCTGCCAGGTGGCTATGAAAACGAGGCTGATCTAGGGATGAGGAAGAGGCCAGCCTGGGCCCAGACTGCAGGCTGCCCATTGGCTCAAAACCCTTTGCTTCCCCAGCCAGTTCATAAGTCCACTGAGGGTCCTCATTCTTCCAGGGTTCAATTCCCTTTTAGGCTCTAGCTTGTCCAAGAGGAGCTCACCCTGGCCTGGATCTACCCTCAATTTGAGGGGTACAGGCAGAAGGCCTCCCCCGGGGAAAGGGTGGTGGTGGCAAGAAACACAGCAAGAGCCCCATCCTGAGCTGGAGGCCTCCTCACACCGTACCTTGGGGGCTGTCCCTAAGGGAAGCAGTGGAAGAGGGACAGGTACTGTTAGGGGCAGGAGACAGGGTGGGATCTAGGGGCAAGAAGGATGCTAGACCAGCAGAACCTCATCTAGGCACAAGGCCCTGTGCTGTTTTCACAAAGATGCTGTTTGGTCAACGTTCGGATACTCCGCTCTCCTTTCAGAGGAGTTACGGACTCAGTGAGGAACCGGGGTCAAACAGCATATCTGGGCTTCAAGACATCCTTTGCCATTCACCTCTGCTGAGAAGCATCTCCAGCCAACATCCTGCCTATCTCTACACCCCACCACACCCCACACCGAAATCAGGCAGTGCCCAAGACTTTCTGAGGTGTCCCTCTGCGGCTGGGCTGAGCTCACCTCCCTTGCCTGGCGGGAGCCTAGAGATTTGTGGCTGTGCCCCTGACCGGCAGACAGACGGCTATGCTGCAGGGAAGTCTCTCTTGGGCTTTGCCACTCTCCTTTTGAGCCGGAGGGGGAGGCCACTGTACACACTCCCCTGAACTCAAGGAGCCTGGGATGCAGTTGGGAGGTGATGGTAGGAGGAAGGGATGGGCAGACAGACAAAAACCACTCAGTGAGGCAGCACGACTGCTCCTGCTTGGCAGAGGCACAGTGCGGGAGCAGGGGGAGGAGGCCTGAGTCATTTCGGCTCATGCCTGCAGGGATGGGGACAGGATGCTCGGAGCTCCCCAGGCAGCCCCAGCTCAAGGTTGTTGCCTGCTGGAATCCATGTTTCTTTACCTTCTTCCCCTGCCGCATGGTATGTGTCCCCTCATTGGAACTGTCTCCCGGAAGGCAGGGCCTGTGTATTCGGCTCACCCAGGCCTGGATGGAAACCACCATAACTGTGCAGACAAGAGGGCAGATGTGGTTACGGTCCAGCTGCCAACAGGGAGACAGTGGGTAAGGAGGCCTCTGAGTTGCCCTCTGTGCTCACCAAGCTGAGAGCATGGCAGCCCCTGGGGTCCTTCCAAATGCTGAGCTGCTGAGAGTCTGTCATAGCAGCTGCCACCCAGGGTGGCTGCTCCCCTCCCTCTGTTGAGCCGAGTACTCAGATGCTCAGCAGACTCACTGCTGTTTCCATGACAACTGAGGAGAAAGCCTCCACCCTCAGAGCCTCACACAGCAACACAGACCGATGGCGGGAGGCTGCTGATCCTTGAGCTGGGCCAGGAGTCCCTTCCCAGGGGCACACGGGCCTGGCCCTGGCTGGCTGGAATAACCAATATTGTCCATCACTATCTACTTGTTGGGGGGTAGGGGAGGGTCTTTGGGAGCTGAGTGGACCCCACTCTTCCTGAGGGACAGGGTAGTGGACAGAGAAGAGGGGAGGTCCTTCTGTGACCTACTCCTGGCTGGAGCACCCCTGGGTGGAGGGGGCCTCCCGATGGAAGAGGAGGTGAGGTGCTGGTAGTGTCACTGAAGGTCGTGTCACTGATAGTGTCTGGCCCTTGGCAGAGTTAGCCTGTGGCAGTGTTAACCTCAACAATTGCCCCTGATGGCTCTGGGCCTTGCTTCTTCCTTTGTGTGGAGGCTACCCTGATGCCTAGATGTCCAGTTGTGTTCATCTCAGAGAAGAGGCTTGTAAGAGGCTCCCAGACATGCCACGGAGGGAAGCCACAGTGGGGTTCTTCCTGATATTTCCATTTTACATAGAAACTGGGGCTCAGAGGGTTAACCTGGACTGCCCAGGCCCCGCTGCCAGGCCTACCACCCCCATCGCCCAAGGAGAGCCCCCCGTACAACGACAGCCACCCAGGCCTGGTCATCCCCCACTGCTATTGGCTTCAGGAAAGGGGGACGTGTCTGGGGACAGAGCTGGATGACCAGGGTCACTTCCAAACCAATCTGGTTAGCATTTCCTACTTCTTCCTCGCACAAACCTAAATGCTGCCTTGCCAGACTAGAGAACTGGATTAATGAGGCTAATGAATCAATGAGCCCCTGACTGCCTCTAGAGCCCAATGTGCAGGGACAGCACAGAGAGGAGAGCCACCAGGGCAATGTGGGCAAGCCAGGAAGCACTGTTGCTCACCCTCGTCCCCTCCTCCAAGGCATTCAGGACCCCTGGGGTGAGCAGCACTCCCCCTCAGGACAGCCCTGCTTCCCACTGCTGCCAGGCCCAGGTCGGTTGCACCCACCCCCCAAACTTAGGCCCTCAAGGCCCTGGAGGTGCGCTGCCCCCATAGCTGTGTGTAAACCCTCAAGATGCCCAGGCTGAGACAGACGGACACAGCCCTGTCCACACATAGGGACAGCAGCTCATGCCCCTCCTTCCCCTCTATCTGTCGCAGCAACTGGGGGCTTCCTCTCCTCAGCACCGCCACACCCTCCCACTTGATGTCTTCCTATCCCATCCTGTTCTCATGTCCCTGGGCCCAGCCACAGGCCTCCCCAGTGTAGGCCATGGTTACCCCTGCTCTCTGACCCTTGGTCAGATGTCCACTCAGATCAGCACCCACCCCTCTTCCATCTGACCCCTTTATCTCTCTGACTTACCAGCTTTAGGGCTCCCTGGGTGGCATGTGTGGATAGGCTGAAAGGGTCAGCAGCTGAACCCTTAGCAAGTCAGGAAGCAACCCTACAGGGTGAGGGCCTGAGTGAGGAGCCCTCAGACTGTCTGCTCCAACAGGGCTACCCACCCACTCTGCGGCCAGATCCATGGAGGGCTGCCTTGGTTCTCCTTGAGCTTTACCTTACCCGAGAGCCTTGGGTCCTGCGAGCCATCAGACGGCAGTTACTTTGGGCTATCATGCAATGAGTCACAACAGAAATGTGGTCAATAGGCAATAATGAGAGAAGGCTGGAGGCCCAGTGTCCCACCCACTGAGCACCGCTGTTTGGGTGCAGCAGCACTGAGATGCAAGCCCAACCTCCCCTGGCTGCTTCGGCTGCCCTTTTCTCCGGACCTCAGTCAGTCCCTTGGATACACCTTAAGCTCCTACCGAATGTAGTGCACACTCCTGCCTCGAGGGACAAACAGAGAAGAGCAAGGAGCAGTCCTGGCTTATGAAAACCGAGTCTCCCTAGGGGAAGGACACACATGCCACCAACTGTCCGTCACCACCCCATGCAAGCTTGAGGGCAGGTGGCACGGAGTGGGGTGTGCCAGCTGGGCTGGGCACTGATGAATGAGCTGATTTCTGCCACTAGAGGAGGAGGCGGCACCCCAGGCCATGGGCACAACCCTAGCAGAGGCCAGGTGTGTGTGTGGGGCTACGGTGTGCAGAGGGCCCAGTGTCAGGCTGTGGGCTCTGCCCGCATCCTGTCCCATCGATGGTACTTCCAGACACACCTGGAAGCTGTCCACACCTCTCCTTCCCAGTGCTACCATCTCTTGCCAGACTGTCTCCCTGCTTCTGCTCCGTGACTCTGTCATGGCCCTATCACTGCAAAGCCTAACCCTTCCAGTCGCTTCTATCACAGTGGATGATACCATGCTTTCCGCCAGCTCCCTGACTCATCCTGCCCCTCCCCGCCTGAGGGCCTCCACCACTGCTATGCTTTTCCTTCCCTTGGGTTCCCACAGAGAGGATCAGCTCCCCAAGGCCTTCTGTGAGCCCCCTATCTGAAGCACCCGCCCTAGTCACTACCTTAATTTGCTACACAGCTTCAGGCCCAATTGGATCCTGCTCTTGGTATTGCTCATCATCTGCCATGAACACAGTGCCCCGTCCGTCAGGGGCACTGGTCTCTCCAGTGCCCGGCCAGGGTGGTCTGCTGGATGCAGGGTGATGGCAGCAGGGCCAGATGGTGCACGCTGTCGGCAATCTTATTGGCATCACAGCCGTGTGCGGGGCTGGGGTGGGGTGGGAGGAGCCGTGGGTGCAGAGTGCCCCTGCCCCACAAATGGCCTGCAGGCCTCATACTGCCCCTGGCCTCCTCCCCTGCCCGGGACCCCAAATGTGTGGC
The DNA here is from genome assembly GCF_018350215.1 of Panthera leo. Classification (NCBI taxonomy): domain Eukaryota; kingdom Metazoa; phylum Chordata; class Mammalia; order Carnivora; family Felidae; genus Panthera; species Panthera leo. The sequence continues at coordinate 19,561,249 of NC_056690.1, forward strand.
AGGGACTACTGAGGACAGCAGGGCTGGGCCTCCCTCTCTGAGACAGGCCTTATGCTGCCCTGGTCTTTCACAGACAGTTGGCCTGTGTTCTTCCTCACTTCAGCTCAGTTGTTCAGTGGCTCAGTCTGGCAAAACTAGCCGAAAAGGTGTTTGCTAAGTAGGCGCTCTTCTGGCTTTAAAATGATCAGGAACTGCCTGATCCTGTGTCTTGGTGGATGTGGTCTCAGGTTTATTTTCCTACTTCAGCCCCTTGTGGCCAACCCCAGGGGGTTCTGTGTAGAGGCCCCAGGCCCCGACTCCACTGGTGTGTTCCCATCCACACCTTGTGAGGTGGGTCTGCCTGGCACCTGCTCCTATCACCCCCAGCCTCTGCTGCCACCTGGGGACGGACAGTCCTGGGGCCACACAACTCCCTGGCTAGAGTGGAGATTAGCATGTGACACAAAAAGATTAGCAACTCAGGGTGGCACACCTCATGCCCTTGGACAGTCCAGGTTTTCATGGGGCCCCTGACCTTCCTATCACCTTGTCCTCTCCTTCTCTTCCCCAGATCTCTCCTGCCCCAGGGCCCAGCTTGCTGCATGCCCAGGCAGGGAGGGAGGGGGACAGGAGGCTCAGAAGTGGCCCATTTTAAAGTGCTCAGCCCTGCAGGCCTTGGGCCAGCAACGGATGGGGCTTCTCTGGGTTGGGGGTGTGTTCCGACCAGTCCAGAAGTCAGAGTCATTGCTTGCCTGTCCCTTTGCCCCCCAATCCAGTGACAATTGCAACGCTCATAGTAACAGCACTGGCCAGGCCTGCTACTCAAACAGCAAAGCCTGTTTAAACAAGATAACAGGCTGCCAGTAAAGCTGAAATTCGGGTCTTAATAGCCTAAAACCCTCCGAACCTGCCAGAAACGGGAGACAGCTACTTCCTGCCTCCCATAGCAGTTCAGCTTTGGACCACCCGCCGCTGATACTTCTCACCCAGCTCGGCACCCACCCTCCACCCCCCTTCTGTGGGCCATTTTGTCTGCTGGCCCCTGTTTTCCCCATGTATACATGGAGGGGACTAGGGAGACCCAAAGTAATAGCAAGGGTGGCAGCCTCCCAGTCCCTGAACTCTCATGCCCTGGGCAGGGGAGAGCCATGGGTCCTCCTTATAAGGTGGTAGAGAGAGGGACCAGCTGAGCAGCCTGAAGTTTCCTCATCTGTGTGGTGGGGGCCACACCCTGCCAGGGTGAGGGTCTTAGAGGTTTGTGTGCAGGGCCCCATGGCTGCATCTGGGGGTCTAGTCTCTGTCCTCTGACCTGCCTTCGTCTTCCCACCTGGATGTCAGCCCCTGGAGAGAAAGGGCTGGGGCCTGGGTGCCACCGACTCTCCCAGGGTGCCTGCCTGGCACAGGGCTGAGAACCAACGTGCCTGAATACAATTGTGGTCAGCCCAGCTTGCCCCCTTCCATTTCTTCTGTGGCCAACCACAACCCACACAGCCATCCGAGCTCTGAGTGCATGCTGTGCCCCAGCCCCATGGATTGCCCAAACTCCCCAGGAGGTGCGCAAGGGACAAGGGGCCGGGAGCTATGCCACTGGGCCAGCCTGGACCTGGGCAATCTAGGCCACACAAAGCCCTGGGGCTCCCAATTGCCGAGCTGTCCCCCTGAGAGTCTGAGCGGGTGTCACCAGCACCCCAGACACACACACATCACTTGGTTTTGCTTTCTGCTCTCACTGAACCTCGGAATCGACTTACAGGATCTTAAACCCAGAAAGGACCAGAAAGGACCATCCCTCTCCCACAAGTATCTGCAGAGCCCTGGGGTGACAGGACCCTGGGGCTAGTGTGACATGGGTGGTGAGCAGCCTGTCACTTGAGGGGACAGATTAGGTATGAGAAACAACTCCCAGTTTGGGGTAGCAAATTCCCAGGGGAACACTGGAAACATCTTCTCTGAAAGGTTCCTGGAGTTCCCATATTCTGCTCTCTCACTTCACACCCAGCCCCAGACAGGGGAGGGGCCCCTGGGCCACCCAGCAGATTATTGGCAGTACTGGATGAAGTCTAGGCTGTGGCCCCACCTGCCCTCACCTTAACCCCCTGCCCCCCCCACCGCCTCAGGCAGGAGCACGTCTTTTAAAGCCCCAATGCATTTTTGCTTTAGCTGAAATGAGAACTGTTTCCTATTTGTTTTTGTGTTAAATCTTGCCAGCTTGATCTAAGTCCCCCTGCTGTCAGTCACCGATGGGAAATTAGCAAACAGCAGGATGCAGGTTCGTGAAGACTGGAAACTGGCAACACAGATTACAGGCCTGGCCCAGGGCTTGCAGACCATCACTGTCACTGAGGGAGGAAACAGAGCACAAAAAACTCTCCCAACTTTAGCTCCAGAGGACTCCTCTGGAACCTACTAGCCTAACACCCTTGTCTAACTCTGTTCAACAAGGAGCATGCTTCCGTACTCCTGGGCATACTCCTGTACTCCTGGGCCATACCTCCAGGAGCAAAGGCTGCTGAAACCACTGGCAGCCAGTTCCTGCAGAGACATGGGAAACTGGGGACAGGGTCGGTGGGGTGGGGGGCAGGGGGAGATGTCCCCATTAAGACACCTTAAGGGGGAACCTCTGGCTGTGGGTCATTACTGCCCTAACCCTGGCTTCTCCATCTGCAGGGGATGAGGGAGGCTAGTGTAATCTTCTGGGTCTTCTGGGATCTCAGCTCCGTTGAGAATCTGATCAGTGGCAGAGGCTCTCCAAGGAAGGATTGCCCATGCATGTGTGTTGGTGCAGCCACACAATGGGAGTGTGATTTAGGGAATTCTGCAGGCCCATGGGACCCTCCATGGATCCCAAGCACTGCCAAAACAGGGGCCTCCCCCTGGGAATGGCTGTTGCTGGCCCAGTGCCTGACACTGCATTTGCCCGAGGTGGTGGCTGCTGGCTTTATCCTGCCCAGGAGGATACAGGTACAGTACCTGTCATTGGTTCATTGATACACCCTGTACCCTGCTAGGTTCTCAGCAGCAGACAGTGCTTTCTTGGTGCTCACTCTGGCCAGCTCTGTCCAACCCTCTCAGGTCATTTACAGGTGAGGTAGGGAGGTGAGACAAAGTGGGTGGTGTTCCATTTTTGGCCTCAAGTCCTCGTCTTCACTCGGGAGACAGTCTTGGTCTTCAGGATGTGCAGATCATGTGTCATTGCCCCCTGGGCGGCCCCCAAACACCTCACCCCACCTGCACCTGTGCCCACCTGCTTCACCAGGGCTGTGCCAGCCCATCCTCCCAGACAGGCAGTGTCGGGGGAGAGAATGGGGTGGCCCAGGGTGACGCCCAGGTAAGGCCACAGGTGGGTAGGACAGTCTGGGCCTAGTTACAGAGCCAGAGCAGTTCTGCCTTGCAGACAGAGCACTAGGTGGGAACAGGGACAAGATTTGAGGGAAGGGTGAGCCAGGGGCCAGCTAGTCAGTGGTCACAGTCACAGTCTCACTGACTGTAGGCTAGACTCACACACTGTGAGAGCTCTGGGGGAAGTCAGGCCTCCAACTTCCACAGGTTCCTTGCTGACCAGATGAGACCTCCTGCCCCGCCCCCCTCCGCACCCCCCCCCCCAATACCACTGTAGCCAGGGGAACTGGGATGCCCCTAGGAGGAACCTGTCCTGTCCCAGACCTGGCAGTGCCCCAGTGCCTTTGCTCTGAGAGCTTTGTGCCAGGTTCCCCGGTCAGGAGGGGTACAAAAAGCCAAAGTGTCTGAGTGTCAGAGCAGAGCATGATAGGCCTGTCCAGCACTGCCCTTATCCTGATTCAGTGGGGTCTGTAGCCCCTGTGATATGATGTGATGTCATGTCTTAAGAGGCACTTGAAGCCTGGCCCTGGGAGGGGTGTGTGGGATTAAGGGGGGAGGTGGGCAGGATGGCTACCGATAGGCTCCCTGGGGAGCAGACTACCCTGGGGAACCAGTCTCAGCTCAGGCCACACATGGCCCCAGCCTGCTATATGGTGGGCTGGCCTTAGCTTTGGCGGAAGGTGGGGGGGGGGTGTTGCTCAGCTATATGCAGGCTCAGCCCACTTGCTTGTCCAGGGGGAGGTCATGGCAATTTCTCATGAGAGGAAAATGAAATGGCAGGATGGTACCATGTTCCCCATGGGCCTGTGCTGATTCCCATACCACCTTCCCTGTCACTCAAACCAGGGTCTAAACTCCAGTGCCTGTACTCTCCAACAGAGCACCAGCCCCACAGTTCCAGGCGCTGAGGCACCAAAAACAGGCACAGGTAATGGCAAATATCATCAAGACTATGTCTTGTCCTTGAGCTGAGGGGCTGTTTCACTTTACAGATGAGGAAGTCAAGACTGGATCAGATCATCCAAGCTGAGAATGGGCAGGACCAGGGGCCTCATCTGGCCAGGTACTGCTCCCTTTTGCCTTCTGGGATCCTGTCCTTGGGCAGAGAAGGCTAAAAAGGGAGCCAAAGGGGATGTACCTGGGAGCCCAGTGGGCACTGAACAAAGCACCATGGAGTAGAAGTCTCCACTTAGTGCCTTTCCTACTGGCCCAAGGGTGGGAAGCCACCCAAGAACCAAAGGTTGCCTCAGTCAGCCCAGGGCCTTTGGCTGAATAGGTTTATTAATGAAATTAGAGAAAGTGCATGAGCCAGGGCTATGCCAACTGGAGGTGAGGAAGGCAGGATTAGAGTGAGCTGTGGCCCGGGCTCCTGGGCCAGCCTGAGCGTTTGTTCTCTGGATCTGAGGACATGTGTCCAGTCGGGAGCCATGTGCAAGGGGAGTAGGAGTGCCTTTTGCTCCACTGTCAGATACCCAGGGCCCCTCCCCTTCCCTCAGCTGACTGCTACTCTAATCTCCCCAGAAACTCTAGACTGTCAGAGCCAGTGGGGCCTCACGGGCCCTACAGATGGGTAAAAAGGGGTCCTGCAGGTAACCTGTTAGCACAGAAGCATTTCTGGTGTTGTTCATTGCAGTTGAGGGACTCCCCTGGGTTGCAGACGTCCTATGTCCCCATCTCTGCAGGTTACTGAGGGTCCCCAGCTCAGCTTGGCCCCCACTACTCTCAGCCTCCTTCCTTCAGTCTGTTTTTTCTTTTTTTATAATCTTTTTTTTTTTTTTTTATTTAGAGAGAGAGAGAGAGAGAGAGAGAGAGAGAGAGAGAATGCGAGCAGGGGAAGGGCAGAGAGAGAGGGAGATAAAGAATCTGAATCAGGCTCCAGGCTCTGAGCTCCAGGCTCTGAGCACAGAACCCGATGTGGTGCTCCAACCCACAAACCGCGAGATCAAAACCTGAGCTCAAGTCGGTCAACCAAATGACTGAGCCACCCAGGCAACCCTGCAGTCTGTTCTTGATAAGTGGACAAGTTGTTTTTCAGTTCTCGGATTATAGAAATCCCTTAAAACAATAATAATCTGTGTCTTAAAACCCAGAGCTGTTCTGATGTGTGCGTAAGGAGCAGAGCTAATGCGCTGGGGAAATTAATTACCCCACTGGTCTGGGTAGCCAAGTCGGATGCGGGCTGGGAAGTGTTACCATGAAGCACAGAATGGAGACATTCTGTGGTCAGCTGAAGGGGCGTCCTCTAGAGCAGATCATGTGGCAGAGGGGGGAAATGCACAGATTGTGGGAGATGCAATGGCCCCAGCAGACCCCGGCTCCACCATCCCAGGGTATGCAGGCACCAATGCCCATCCCAGACTGCTGGGGATTGTTTGCAGCACCCGGGACCTTGGCTCTCCTGCAGGGTAGTCAGTGCCCTAGCTCTCCATGCCCCCTTCAAACAGCCCCTGGGTCTTGCCTTTACTGGCTGCTCCCACAGCCCCCACAGCCAGGCTGGATTCTGCAAGGTCCACATTGAATACAGATTACCACCCCTACCTTTATCCCAATCCACCCAGGCCCTGATCCTGATGCCTCGGCCCCCCTTCTCTCCTGCAAGTTCGTCTCTGGGGCAGAGGAGGCCCTTCTGGCTTCTCTAAACCCAGACAGCTGCTTCACAGGGGTGCCTTGAGGCCAGCGACAGCGAGCATGGGGCCAGTGGAAATGGGTGCTGGCCGAGCCACCCCAGCCCTTCAGGGGCTGCGTGATATCATTCTCATCTGACCTCAGAGAAGGAAGGGACACAATCATTTCTGTCCCTAGATGGTGAGCTTCTTGCACATAAGAGGTGTGTAAGAAACGCTTCCTGAATGAGTATCACAGGGCTTGTCTTCTCAGATGGAGAAGAATACTGGACAGGCCCTGGCTCGAGCAGATGGTCTCACGTTAGTCTGCTAACGTGCTGACAGAGAGAAAGCAGAACTACCCAGCTCGGAGTCTGCTTCTCTGCGCAGAAAGGATTCTCGTAAATCTGCCTGGGGAGAGTGGGAGGGGGAGCCCAGGACGAGCGTGGAGTCACTCTGGCAAATTACTGTTCTCAAGCGGGATGAACGTGAACAGAAATAACACCTGCGGTCACAGGGCCGGAGTAGGGAAATGCTGAGGAGGCTGAAAAAGGGGGACACTGCCTAGCTTTTCAAAAAGACACAGATGGTGAATCCTGTAATTCACCTATCAATGAGGCTGCCTAGAAGGGGCCCTTCTGGCTAGGCTTTGGGGTCACTGGCTGCAGTAGGCTGGTGAGTGTTTAACAGCAGGTTGGGAGGACGCTGATTTGTAGCATCCGCCAATTTCTGTGGTGTGAATACGTTCTCCTGGATGATTTTAAGCTACCAACATGATGTCTAACAGCTAGCTCATCAACTTCTTAAAAAGTGAAAATTTGACACTTATGAGCTGGTACTGGGCAGCTCTGGCCCTCCGGTGGGCTGGTGTGCAGAGAGGGAGGCTCTGTTGCCGCCACCTTGGCTTTCAGTGTCCTCTGAGGCAAGTAGTGGGCCAACTCTGCTGGCACAGTGCTGACAGTGCCTGCTTGCCCCCCTCCCTCCTGGTTCGTCAGCACTAGGGCAAGAAGCCGACCCCAACTCGCCTATGAGGGAGGCCCACGATGGAGCCCAAGTTAGTCGACTTCCTGTTTGGGGAGGGCCACCAGGCTCAGAGATCCGAGGAGCGTTGTGGAGGTCCCTACTGCAGATTCTGCCAAAGCGTGTGGCAGTCTGTCACAGTGGAAGAGGGGGAGGGATGGGGATCACATTCCAGATATGCTTAGTGACAGCCTGTGCCTGGGGCGAAAGGGGCCTCCAGTGACACAGCAGGAGGTGACCACCATGGAGGTGTGGCTGATATGCTCAATGGCAGAGCTGGGTCCCAAGGATGAAGAGGTATGGGATAAATGAAAGGCTGTATTAGGATCCCAAAGTTCCACTATACAGAACGGAGCAGGGATGGAGGAGCTGGCCATGCTGAGCAGCAGGTGGGCCTGAGCCCTGGGCTGAGGTTCATCCTTCTGTTTGGCTGGTATGGGACTGCAGACTTACTCTGGGCAAGGAGCCAAGCACAAAGGTAGACAGGAAATGGGAGCCCGTGGAAGTTCTCAGTGCAACAGGGATGAAGGAACATAGGAAAGACCTATTGACAATGGCCTCAGTGGCTGCATGTCTCCCTGGGAACACAGGAAAGGAAGTCTCAGCCCAAGGAACTGACATATCAGTTGGCAAGATCTATGGATCACATATAGGCATCAGGCTGTGCTGCAGGGGAGTGACAGTTGATGGCTGCTGCCTTCTCTACGCTCCCTCCACTTCACCTCTGCCCATCATGGGCTGGAGCCAACACTCCGTGGGGACTCATTTGAAGCTCAGGGTGGCCACACACTGAGTGGGGGCCATGGGCTCACTCCCAGGGTTCACTGAGGTGAGAACCAGATGGCCTTAGCCCTGTTAGGACTATGACAAGGGCTAGGCAACAGAGCAAGGACCTTGGATGGGCCCAGAGCCTGAGGAGCCCACATGGAGGCAGAGGGACTGTTCATAGGTACTGACAGCACCTCTGGGCCACCAGAAATCCAGTTGTGAATGCATGTGTGCCTGTCCCCCTTGCAGCCAGCCACAGAGAGAGAACTGGTCTAATCTGTGGGAGGGATGCCGCTGGGGAGAGTGTGTGGCCAGCTGAGCCCTGTGCCCACCTGTACCTGCCATGGGAGGCACTGTCATGGCCCAGCTCTCTTACTGCCTTTGCTCTTCAGAGCAGCTCAGATCTGTGCCTGGGGTTGTCCACTCCAAGGAACCCAGGCCCCTCTGCCAGCCAGGCCCTGCCTCCTGGCTCTGGTCCAAGAGGTCTCTGATGTCCCAGGGTCATCCACAATTTGTGGAGGTTGCAACAAATTGGATGTGGCCTTGGAACATCATGAGACTGGAAGGAGCTGCTCAGGGAGACCAGTGCCTGGGGGGCAGGAGGAAGGCCAGTGGCCTCTATGCAGGTCAATGGCATGCCTCCCTGGAATTGTCCCAAGTCCCCATGGCACAATTCCTGGATCTATGTCCTCGACCAGTCAGGAGCATGAGGCAGAGTGGGGATGTACTCTGCTCAGGCTGCCTGTGGTCCTGGCACTGATGGCGTGGGGGCAGGGCCAACTCTGACAGCCACTCAACTGTCCTGAGCCCAAGGGTGGAAACCAGTCCCCGCCCCAAGGCCTTCCGTGGAGCACCCCTGTACCTACAGGATGTGGGGATTCTGGAGTCCCTGGAATCTCTGAGGGAGCACTGCAACTCCCCATCCTCTGAGAGCCCAGGGACACATGATGCATGATCTCTAGGCCTCAGTTTCCTTACTTGCAAAACTGGCTGGTTAGGGACACTAAAGGATATATGAAGTCCCTTCTAAATCTAAGCAGAAGTATCATCCACATCTGGCTATTTCTCATTCTAATCACCTCCTTTGGACCAGCTCTGTGATCACCAGCTCTGTTAACAATAAGTAGAAGCCTGTCTTCCTGCAACACAGTGCATCACCTTTAACATGCCATTTTGTGACACAACACAATGTTTTAAAGTGCCAAAACCAGTTCCCTTTAGGGCTGAATGATAAAGCAGTCCTAGGGTGTGGGTACACAGTTTGTAAGACAGCCTTGAGCAGCCCTCTCCTCTGGGGCACACTGCACAGGCCACCCCTTAGGGCCCAGCACTTTCAGGGGCTCCCCAGAAGGGCTGAGTGTCCCAGTGGCTGTGCACCCAGAAGATGGGACTCTGAACTCTGGCTCTTCCCCAGCCTGCATGCTTCCTGCCCAGTCCAGTCTGCTGAGCACCATTGTGTGCCAACCCTGTGCCCATAGCACATGCCATCTAGGGTGGGTGGATGACAGGGCTGTGGACCTGTGACCTGTCTGTAGTTCAGCTCCCCTGGGAACTGAGGGCCCCAGGATGAGGAGGAGGCCCCAGCTGAGGGCCAGAGCTAGGCAGAGGTAACATCGATAGTCTAGAGTCTGGTTATGTAGCCCCCGCCACCTGCTGAACCTGACCCCCTAAAGGGCATGTTCCTGTGTTCTACCCATCGCCCTAGGGACCCTCCTCAATACACATCAACCAGCTGTCTGTTGGATAAGCAGTGGGGATGCCAGGGTTCCCACACTGAGCCTTGCCATGGCCCAGAGCACCTGTGGTCACAGTTGGTCCTAGATGAAAGCAAATCAAGGGACACCCCTGGGAACTGCTACCTGCCAGGTTCTGAAGGAGAGGCAGGTATCCCAAGGCAACATGAGGGTTTGTAGAAATGATGCTGCAACTATGCTGGATGTGTGCCCCTCTCCCCACCAGCCACCCCCCTCCCTACCCCCCCCAATAGCTCTTTGTGCTGCTTGGATGGTTGGGCTCATCTTGGCGTCTGGCCTTGAGTCTAGGCCTTACATCTGCACAGCAGGTACACAGCAGGTGCACAACACGTGCACAACAGACCCTCTACAGGGCTGGGAACACTAACAGCTCCACCAGAAAATGGGTAACTAGTGAGCTCCCTGTGGGTTTTCACATGAGAACACTTTGACACTTCCTAGGCAGGCCTTTTAATCTGCCCCTTCTGAAGAATCCCCATACCATTAAGCAGCGGCAGAGTCCATTAGCAGATCCACAGGGGCAGAGATTCAGTAGCAAATGCCCACCCCCTGTGCCTTCCCACGGTTCCCAGCAGGGTGTTGGGGCCCTACCTGGTGGGATGTGTGATGAGAAGTTGGGTGAGACGCCCACAGGGGGGCCTTGGGCACATAGCCTCTTGGGGCTATCACAGTGGGATAGGTGCTTAGTCGGTACACCTCTGCGCCTGAGGGGGGGCCATGGCTGAGCTTCTGAGTTTAAAGCTCTGTCTTTCTTTACTCCTGGAAGAGGCCAGGGACAGGCCCAGAAGGAAGGCGGAGCTGCCAGGAAATGGCTTTCCCAGAAAAGGCAGGCCAGAGGCAGGGAGACCTGGTGTGGCCCCAGGCTGTAGGTGTGGCTCAGGGAGGGATCATGACCTGTCCTAAGCCCGGGCACTCCCATCTATTCCCCCACCAGTGACTGGGACAATAGGCACAGCCACCCCACAGGATCAGTCAGGTGACACATCCCTGTGCTCTCTGAGGGGGTCCCATGTGGCGATAGTAGAGGCCCACCTGACTCTGGAGGCCCCAGGTGCCTGCTGGTACTGTATAGGGGCATGGGGCCCCAGGTAGGCCCGAGGACCCATTAAATCCTTCCAGGATGAGGGTGGGGAATCACAATCAAGGCTGGGCCTGGCTTCTTGCATCTGCTCGTTGCCATGTTCCACGGACACCCGGAATCTGCCTCCCCCTGCCCAGGTGCTGCCCTGCGCTTGCTGTAGCCCTCCACAGCCCTCCACAGCCCTCCACGCCCAGGAGCCTAGAGATCCTGATGTTACCCTTGGCAACGTGCTGACGCAGATGCCAGCGGGCGGTGGGTGGGGGGAGGTGGTGGTGGTGGCTGTGGCTCGTTTGCCAGGCATGGGGGCGGGGGGCTCTGCCAGCCCGCTGTCAGAGGGAAGACGAGACCTTGAGAGCCGAGCCGGGGAGAAGAGCTCTGGGGAGCCATGTCCAGAGCCTGGCACCGGGCCCCCAGGTTCCCTTGGTTTCTGCAAAAATCACCATGGCTGGTTCTTGGCTGCCTTGCCTTTGCTGCGGCCCAGGAAAGACAGTTCAGGGCCCTAGAAAAGAAGGCATGGGTAGCAGTCCTGTCCCATCCCCTATGGTGGCACTTGCCTTGGCCAGGCAGGAGGAGGACAGGGGCACAGAAGAGGTGGGCCAGCGGTGGTGACGGGAGCTGCCTGCAGGCGCCGGCAGAGGCAGGCTCTGCTTTCTGCCTGGCCCGGCTCTCCCCTGGGCTGTCAGCCTACCACAGCGGCCAGCCGGCTGGAGGAATCACGGAGGGTATTGTCTTTCCTCGGCAGCCTGTTTGTTTTCCATCCCGAGATATTGCTGGTAGAGCATGAAAGGTCACAACTATTTGGAATCCAGTGAATTTCCAGCCCCACTTGAGTTTCTCATGAGGAATTTCCTTTTCTGGGGAACAACTACCTCCCCAGGCCTGCTGAGACCAGGGTGGCAGCAGTGGTGGGGTGCAGGCCTGGCTGCTAGTCCCTCCCTTCAGAAAATGCCCTGAGCAGCTCCAGAGCCTGGCAAATGCAGGCTTCCCAGAAACACCCCTCCCCCCTGCAAGCCAGGCCGGCAGCTGCCAACACCGCCCAGGGCTGCCCACTGGGCCGCCACAGGGACAGGGCTGGGAGTAGGCTAGTGATGCGACGGCCTGTGTGGGGCTGCCTGTGCAGTCCTTCGTCCACCCAGCCCAACTGGGCAGCCATTCACTTGCCCACGAGAGGGGACCCACCTGTACTGACAGGCTGCAATGGAGGGGTGTGCTGGTGTTGGGGTCAGGGAAGGCATTTCAAGAAGGTAACACCTGAGATGAGACCTGAAGAACTGGGGCAGGCAGAGACAGGGTGGTCACACACTTAAGGCTGGAGACAGCAGAGCGTGTGAGTGAAACAAGCCCACGAAGGTCAGAGGAGAGAAGGGAGGGGCAGCAAGGAGGCAGGCATGGGCCAGGTGGAGCCGGTGGGGCCTCAGGCAGGAGAAGGCCTGGGCTCGGGCCCATCTTTAAGGACACTTGGGTGGCCTCCTGGCTGATAGGTTCAGAGAGCAGAGATAATAACCAAATCCCTCCATGAAGCACGTGACCAGCTCAGGCCCCAGGCATCCTGCCTCCCACGTCCTGCCACACCTGTGGGCACTGGCTTGGTTGACAGAACCTGCCAACAGACGATCTGGGAGCCTGGCCCATTGCTGGAGGAATTTGCCATGCTTGCTCTGGAGATGACAAATGAGGCAGCCCCAAGATCCGAGGAAGATCTGGGAAGGTCCCAGAGCACAGGCTACCACCAGCCTCAGGACACCACAGACACAGGCAGAAGCCTGGAGAGCTGACCACAGGAGTACCGTGTTCTGGGGCCTCACCTGAGCAACTTGCTTTGCATCATGGCCTGGTCAGCCCCGAGTCCTCTGCTCACAGCAATGCCTCATCAAAGAGCCTGACCTCGCCCGTCAGCTGGGATGTTCCTTCTGCCAAGAACCACACATGGCACTGAAGTGGTGCAGGCAGAAGCATAAGAGGAACTAGAACCCCTAGAGACCACATAGTACTGGGAGCAAGGCAGGCCCTGCCCCGCGGATGTGGTGTCGTCAGCCCAGACACCCTCATACCATCACTGCCTGGCACGGCCCTGGAGAGACCCCTGGATGCATACAGGAGAGATGAAGGGAGCCCTGCCTCTGTCTCCGTAACTACCTGCAGCTGTTTCTTTCCTCTTCTCCAAGAGGCCGGGCTTCCTTGAAAACCTGACGAAAGCTGAAGACCTTCTCTCTATCCAGAAAAATGCTCAGGCACCTGGCAGGATGGCCACAGCGCGTAGCCATCCACAGACTTTCTTGGGGCCACAGGGCCAACTAAGACTCCCAGCTAAACCCAAAGAATAAAGCCATCACCTGCCTTAAAAAAAGACTGAGTGAAGAACTAAGCTCCTTCCTTGCCATTGCCCTGGTTTCCTGAACACTGTAGGGTCAGCCCCCCATCCCTGCCATTTCTCAGCATGGTGGGTCCCCCTGATGACTATTGTCACCCTTTCCCCTGCCAGCCCACCGACTCCCTGAGCTGCTGGCACCCACAGTCCCATACCACCTACAGCTACTTGCAGACTTCTGTTTGCCCCCATGCCCCCCACCTCCAGGATCAAAGATCTCTTAAGAGCAGATTCCAGATCTTTGCTCAGTGCTTCTGCCGGGCACAACACCTCCTCTGCAGGACAGCCGGGTGGGGCAGCCTTAGCCAATCCCATCCCATCTGGCTGCTCAGCCTCCACCACCACCCCTGGGCGCCCAAGGAGACTGTATTGCTTGTGCACTGGGCCTTTCGCCTTGGTTGAGCTGCATCGGTTGCCCACCCTCTCCTTGCCAGCGGCCTGGCTCCCTTCCCTGCCCAGGTTCCCCATCGAGCCCCTCACTGGCTCAGCACCAACCCTGATTGTACCTCCCTATGCTACATACAGTCTCTGGGGCCTCCACCCACCACATGCCTTTGAGCCTCCTGCCCCACACAGTGGTTCTCAGCCTGGGCTGAGGGCCTGAAAGAATCCCCATACCCACCCAAATCCTGGGGATTAAACCTCAGAAATAGTTCTTAACCCTGTCACCGCCAGACTCCCAGGATCCAGATGGGGTTGTGGGGCCATGGCTGCAGTTCCCAGGACCCACAGTGCCAGGGATTGGCAGGAGTTTTGTGTATTTACTGAATTGCCACATGGACCAACAACTGGATCCCTAGCTTGGGCCTTGTCTCCACTCTCATCCTGCAGATCTGTCAACCTCCCTCCCAGCCTCCAGCGTTACCCTCCCCCACACCTGAATGCCCCCCAACATCACCTGAAGTGAAGCCCCTCACAGGGCCGAGCTTCCCCAGTGACCTCCAGGTGTCCTCTGGGCTCCAAGCAACATGCTCTTGGGGCTGTGAAGCAGACCCCACTCAGCAAAGGGATGGCTCTCCATGCCTAGAGTATTTCAGGCATAGGGTGTGGGCTGCTCGCGGCACTCAGGTGGGGGCTACCTGGGCACCTAGGGTCTATGAGCACCTAGAGGGCAGTGCTGTCAGCAGCTGGATGAGGGCATCCATACCCGGTGGAGCCCGAGGGTATGGTGGTTACTCAGAGGGTATTCAGAGCTCTGAGGGCCTGTCAGGGTACTGAGGTCAGAACGGGACCTGCCCATGCTGGGGCAGCCACTGAGAAAGGTGACAGCAGACACTACTCCAAGGTCCTGTAGTGGCTGTGATACCCAGCACATTGCACACTGTGCTCCCAAAGACAGCACGTCGCTGGAACCACCCTGGCTCCCCTTCTGACTGCAGCCTCTCCTGTCCTGCCCTGCCCATACCCTCAAGCCCACCCCCTTCCCAGGAGCCAGCGGTGGTAGGAACAAGCAGAAGAAAAGCCTGGCACACTCACCGTCTGGTTGTCCTCATAGAGTTTCAGGTCGTAGCCACTAAGCTCCACACAGAAGATGATGGCTGTGACGCCCTCAAAACAGTGGATCCATTTTTTGCGCTCTGATCTCTGCCCGCCCACGTCCACCATCTTGAAGGTGAGCTCCTTGAAGGTGAATTTGTTCTCCACTATGCCCGTGGTCATGTCCCGGGAGCGCAGAATGTCCTCAACAGTGGGGATATAGTCGGGCGCGGCAATGCGCTCCAGGTCGTTCAGGTAGTAGGCGGCGTTGTCCTCCAGGTGGTACTCGCTGGAGCGGCCGAAGCAGGCCTGTGCCCCGGGGTCGGCCCACAGCCGCCGCATGACCCCCAGCAGCTCGGGTGTGATTTCACCCTTGCTCTCGGCAGGGCCCGTCAGCGCGAAGAGCTGGACTGCGTCGTAGGCGCGGTCCGGGTTATGGAAGTCGATCTTGAGGGCGGCCAGGGCACGGATGATGCGGGTCAGCGAGTCGATGGCGTTGTAGATGATGAGGGGCTTGTACTCCTTGCAGGCCTCCAGGTTGAAGCCACCACTGTGGATGATCTTCATCTGCTTCACGATGGTGCTCTTGCCCGAGTTGCTGGTGCCCAGCAGGAGCAGCTTGATCTCACGGCGCTGCCGCTGGCTCTCTGAGCGCAGGTGGCGGTCAATTCTCCGGGACCGCCGCGCCGCCTCTTTCTCCTCTGAGCTTTGCCGACATCCCATGGTCCGGCAGCGGCGGGCCCAGATGCAGAGCAGGGGACGGGGCACCTCTCCCTGTTGCCACCAAGCAGGGGACGCTGAGATGCAGGCCGGGTATGCCCGGCAGACGGAGCCCTGCGCCCTGGAAGCGCTCAGTGCGGGTGGGGGGGCGAGGCTGTGCCACGCTGCAGCCCCTGCCCCAGCACCTCTTCTCCGGCTGGCATGGCGATCTTCTGTTGTGAGGAGGTGGCCGAGCCCTCCCTCTAGTGACACTCCACCTGCCCAGGCCAATGTGGGGCCTGATACGCCGTAGTCATTCCCTGTTCTCCGACGGTGGGAAGCTGTACTGTAGCGGCTGCCTAGGCTGCTGCCGTCTGGTTGCTGGTTGCTGTGGCGATGCTGCTAAGTGCGGCTGGAAGGCCAGCCACTGGTGCCGCGGGTGCTCCCTGCGGCCCCCCTGCCTTGGGCATCCGCCCTTCACCTGCCAACACAGAGAAGAGGGTGAGCCTCCTCCCACTGCAGGCTGGGTGGGAAAGGGTCAGACCTCGGACGTCGTCAGGAAGCAGCCTGGGGAAGAGTGAATCAAACCCCCTCCTTTCCTCCGAACTCTGCTGAGTCGTGCCCAAACCACAGCAAAACAAACGTGCCTGGGAGCCACGCCCCACACCCCTCCTGGTGAGCCAGTTTGCCTGAAGCCTGGTGCTTGAGGAAAGGGTACCCAGAGCCATACCAGCGTTTTCAGAGTGACGGAGTGAGTACGGAGCCCTGCCACCCCTCCCTGCCCACTGGACCCAGGCAACCTCCCCCTCCCAGAGCCTCAGTCTCTGGGTCAGGTGGTCATTAGGATTCAATATGGCAATCCTGCTGTGATGTCCCTCCCACGGCCTCCCTCACCCTCTACTACACCTGCTGGGACTGTACCCACATGTGCCACAGCATCAATGGGTCTTGGCCCCTCCTTGGTTTATGGTGAGGTCCCATGCCAGAGTAACTGGATGACCCCCACTCACCACCAGCTCTCAGGAGCTAAGTCACTCCTGCTCTCCCAGGGCAGGACATTCACCAGGAGGAGGCTGGCCAGGCCTGGCAGCAAGCAGACAGGCAGGGAACAGAGCAAGGTGGAGACCCCAGGCTGGGAGCACCACGGGGTAGATAGCAGCCTGGCTCCTGGTGGGTGAGGGGGAGGGAGGCTCAGGCTAGGTGGGCCCAGTTAGGGGAGCAGGGGCTGGGGGGTGGGATGCAGGGCAGCAGCCATATGTGGGAAGCAAGACAGGCCAGAGTATGTCTGAGGGCATCAGGAAATGCTGAGTTCAGGGCAAGGCAAGGGGGCAGCCCACCAGCTTCCTGGTTTCAGGCCAAGTCTATCATGTCCCTGCCTCCCACCTTGATGGTCAGTAAGGAACAGTTGTGCTCATGCCCTAGGCAGGGCCTCAGCACCTCAGTGCCCAGCCCTAGCCAGCCACCTGCTGACCTAGGATGCCCGAATGCTCTTCCTGGGCCTCCCCCATTGACCTATGAGCAGCTGAGCCAGAGCCCTCCCCTCCAGGGCAGTCCCAAAGCTCAGGCTCTGCTCTCCCCACCTGGGAGCCTGCCCCACACAACTCTTGCCTCCTTCTTCCAACCTCTGTCCCAGCCTGGCTGCCCCCTGCAGCCTCCTCATTCTGCCATGGCCAGTGTCCTCCCCTCTAATGTCCCCATTCCCCTCATGGTAGGTCCTGGTTGGGAAGGACCCAAGGTGCCTGGCGGATCCCAAGACCCAAGGGCCTCATCTCATTTCTCCACCGGTCCATCCTCCCAGCTGGCCTCTGTGCCTGCTAGACCTGGCAATTCTGCTCCAAAGCAGGCCCTGAGGGCCTGATCTTTCCCTGGCTCACCTGCCTCTGTGGCCAGGGGCCCTGTAAGCACCTCTCACACCACCTCTCCCCCTCAGTAGAAACTTCATGTGTCCCCAGTGCTTCCAGGATGATGAGTCTCATCCCAGCTGTGTGGCCTGGGCACTTGACTCCACATCACAGAGCCTGTCCCTCACCGGTCACAAGCATCTGTTAGAGATGAAGTGTTCAGTGCAGAGCCTAGTCCCCAGCCAGTGGCAGCCAGTGCCCCAGTGTCCTCATCACTTGTGGGTGCCTGTCCCCTGAGGCCTGGAGCAGCACAGTACCCTGCACACCACGGGAACTCAGTAAGCACTGGTGGGAGAGAGGACGGGAAAGACTCAGGCTTGAAGAGACTGAGGAACTTTGCCGCTTTTCCACAGTCCCATCAGACTGAGGATGGGGGACATGCTGGGTATGTACCCCTGTGTAAGCAGAGGTCAGGGAAGGGATTTGAGCAGCAGTGAGTTCCACATGGTGGAATTACATGGGATTTTTTTCTTCTTTGCATTTTACCATATTTCTTGTATCTTCTTGATGAACTTTTGTTGTAAGAAAGGTTTTGTAAACAAGAGTCAGGGCTTTAACAAGGCCCTGTCTCTCATGCTACCCAGGACTTGCCTCTCTCCACCCTGGACTCTGAGTGTGTGGAGCAGGGACCCAGTGGCTGCTCCTTGGTCCCTACTGATGACCCAGAAGCCCCCTGGGTGTAGAAAGAAGTCCAAAGTCCCCAGCAGCTGCCACCCAGGGCACCACTCCTGCAGGAGTGCTGATGCCCTCCCTCCTGAAGGCAATGCCAGACAGGTTGGGGGTGCCCCATGTTGTCATTACTGTTTTCCTCAATTTGTGCTTGAAAATCTAAGGTACACCCAGGCCCCAAGTGACCAATTCTCTCTCAGTTGGTTAGTGACAGGGACAAAGATCATCCAGAAGGGCAGGTTCCTTCCACCATTTACTGTCACCTAGACAAGCAGCAACAAGGCACCAGGTCTCCATGCCTTGGGGCACCCTGCAGTGACCCCACTCTTGGGACATGGTCTAGCCCAGACAGGTGACATGGCCTGAGGTCGTGCAGGCCAGTCCTCTGCCTCCATGCAGAGCTGCACCCAAACAGACCAAGACATTGGCCGCTTCCTTGCAGTGCCGCACATGATCACCCTGCCTCCAGATCCTTCTCAAACCCAAATCCTTCCCCTTGCAACTTCGGCCCGCGGACCTCTCCAGGCCCAGCACAGGCTGTGCTCTGGAGGGCTGGCTCAGTCACCCCAGGCTGCTCATCAGTGGCCCCCTCGCCTTGCTCCTATACCAGAACTCCGCCTATTCTTCACAGGCCAGCTCACGCGTGGCTGCCACCCCGCCAGCAGGGCACCTTGTACCTGCCTGTGGCCTGAGTCTCTTTCTACTGTGTCCTTTCTTTCTCTGGTCTCTCCTCCTTTCTTTCTCTGGTCTCTCCTGGGGTTTCCTTAAAAAATGGTGATGCCCTTACGAAACACCATATACAAAAATTAACTTAAAGCAGATCAAAGACTTAAATATAAGACCTAAAATGACAGAACTCGTAGAAGAAAGCAGAGGTCAAGAGCTGCATGAACTTGAATTTAACAATGATCTCTTGGATATGACACCAAAGGCACAGGCAACAAAAGAAAAAAATAGCAGGGGCACCTGGGTGGCTCATTTGGTTAAGTGTCTAACTTCGGCTCAGGTCATGATCTCATAGTTTGTGGGTTCAAGCCCTACATCGGGCTCTGTGCTGACAGCTTGGGGCCTGGAGTCTGCTTTGGATTCTGTGTGTGTTTCTCTCTCTCTGCCCCTCCCCCACTCATGCTCTGTCTCTCTCTCTCAAAAATAATAAACATTAAAAAAATTTAAGAAAAGAAAAATTAGACAAACAGGACTCCATCAAAAATAAATTTTGTGCATAAAAAGGCACTATCAACAGGTAAAAGGGCAACCTACAGGATGGAAGAGACTACATGCGATTCCTATATCTGATAAAGGATTAATATCTAGAATATACAGAGAACTAAAACTTGGCCACAAAACAACCTGATTCGAAATTGGGTAAAGGACTTGAATGGACGTTTCTCTGAAGAAAATAAGTGGCCAAGAAGTACATGAAAAGAAGCTCAACATCAAGGACCATTAGGGGAATGCAAATCAAAACCACAGTAAGATATTACCTCATACCTATTCAAATGACTACTATATTGAAAAAAACAACAACAACAACAAGAAAAGAATAAGCAGAAATTAGATCCCTTGTTCAGTGTTGGTAGAAATATAAAATGGTGCAGCTGCTATGGAAAACAGTATGGCAGTTCCTCCTCAAAAAATTAAAAATAGAAGGGTGCCTGAGTGGCTCAGTCAGTTAAGCATCTGACTCTTGATTTCAGCTCAGGTCAGGATCTCATGGTTCATGAGTTCGAGCCCCATGTCAGGCTCTGCACTGATGGTGTGGAGCCTGCTTGGGGTTCTCTCTCTCCCTCTTTCTCTGCCCCTTCTCCACTTGCTCCCTCTCTCAAAATAAATAAATAAACTTTAAAAAAAAAGTAAAAATGGGGCGCCGGGGTGGCTCAGTCATTTAAGCGTCCGACTTCAGCTCAGGTCATGATCTCACACTCCGTGAGTTCAAGCCCCACGTCGGGCTCTGTGCTGACAGCTCAGAGCCTGGAGCCTGCTTCACATTCTGTGTCTCCCCCTCTCTCTGCCCCTCCCCTGCTCATGCTCTGTCTCCCTCTGTCTCAAAAATAAGTAAAAACATTAAAAAAAAAATTTTTTTTAAAGTAAAAATAGGATTACCAGCAATTCTACTCCTGGGTATTTACACAAAAGAATGGAAATCAAGGTCTTGAGGACATTTTTGTACACCTGTGCTCATAACCACATTATTCACAATAGCTAAGAAGTAGAAACAATCCAAACGTCCACTGGCAGATAAATGGATAAGTAAAATGTGATGCACCCATACAAGGGAATATTATTCAGCCTTTAAAATGAAAGACACATGCTTCAACATGGATAAACTTTGAGGACTTTATGCTCAGTGAAATAAGCCCATCACAAAAGGACACTGTATGATTCCACGTATATGAGATCCTTAGGGCCATCAAATTCAGAGATAGATGGTTGCACAACATTAGTGATGTATTTAATACCACTGAACCGTACACTTAAAAATGGTTAAAATGGTAAGTTTTACATTACATCTATTTTAACACCCAAAAAACCCCCAAACAATAACAAAACAAAACAAAAAAACACACAAGTCTTACGGGTAAGCCACTCCAAAAATAAAAATAGTGAGGAGGCCAACTTGTGCAAGAGAAAGAGGCATGCTCCTGCCTGGTCCTGGCTTCACCCACTAGTGGAAGGTCACTTAGGGGCCACATCATCCGTCCTGTGGACTGGAACACCTGACCTAGTGGCCCTCAGCTGGTACCAAGATTCATGAGAGGGTGAATCTCGCAAACCCAGCCTTCGGTCCAAAGCTGCCTTATCCAAGGAGGTGTGACTTGTGTTTTGGAATGACCCCAAGGCTAAGGGCCGAGCTTCTGAGAATCAGGAGAGCAGTTTAGGGGCAGTGGGTGGGGAGCCTGGGGCTGGCCACGTGGTCCTTGACCAGGGAAGCCACAAGGGAACATGGGAGTAGAGGGGAAAGAAACACAGTCAGGTGGCGACTGTGTGCACTGGGCCAAGTCTGGGAGCTTCTGCCATCTGCATGGGGCAGCCCCCAACAGTCACATCCGAGGTGGGTCCCTCTATTAGAGGTACCCTCTTCCTTCAGATCACCAGAATCAAACAAGCAGAAGGCCCACTCGGAATTCTCCCTGCGGCTCTGCAGGGCTCGGCCACATTCCAGGGTGTATAGAACCGGTGGTGGGGAACAGGGATGTGCACTGACATAAGGAGGGAGGCCTGTGAACAGGAGCTTTGGCCAAGGTCCAAATGGGACCTCAAGACAATCCCATTCTGAGGGTCAGCTTCTTTGCCTTTATGTGAGGCTCCTGCCAGTCCTATCTCTTTTAGTCTACTCTGGGCTTTAGTGGGCTTCTTTAGGACTCCCCGTCAGCCTAAAGACAAAGGGCCAAGGGCAGGACGACCACATTGTTCCCTGGTTCAGTAAGTGCTCACGGTTCCCCAGGGCCTGACACCCACAGTCCCCCACCACAGCACTGCTGGGTCTGGCTGGAAACTGAGCAAATGGGTGAGGGAAAGAGTGCCAGGCAGAGGAAAGGCATGTGCAAAGGCCCTGTGGGCGAGGGGAGAGATGAATCATGGTGTGACTGGGGAGATGAAGGAAGGTCAGAGTGGCTGGACAGAGAGAGGAGTCACAGGTGAGAGGATGAGGCAGGGTTGATCAGAGGTGCCCACTGTGTAGGTGCATATTTGTGACCATGTGGGTTGAGTGTGTGTGCGTGTGTGTGTGTGAGTGTGTGTGTCTGGGGTTGCACACTTGCAGATGTGTGTATGTGCCTGTTTGCAGGACTGTGTATGTGTGTGTGTAAGCACTGGTCTAGGTATGTGCCTGTGTGCAGGTCCGTGTATGTGTGTGGGAAAATGTAAGTGCTTGCTCAGGTCTGTGTGCGGCTAGCTGTGGTGTGCCTGCAGCAGAGTGTACAGGGAGAGAAGGTATGGGTTACAGTGTGGAGCTGGGCTGGGTGAGCGAGAGGGGCTGAGGGGAGGAGTCAGGGGTTACTTACCACTTACTGGGGCTGGGGCTTTGAGCCTGGCATTGGGGTGGGGTTAGGGGGCACTGTTGAACGAAGCCAAGACCCATGCCTGAGTTTTCACAGGTGGAGGGAAGTCAGAATCAGGCCAAAGGCAGCAAATTGATGGAGAAGGGTGCCAAGCTGCAGAGTCGGGTCGGGGGCGCTGGGGTGAAGGCTGCAGGTCTGTGAAGGCGGGCAGGGCCTGCTTCCTGACAAGTGACAGGTGACCATGAGCAGGTGGTGAGGGGAGTGTAACTGCTGGGTCAAAGGCCCTGAGGTGAGAATGTGCCTGGCCAGTCTGAGAGACAGGAAAGAAGGTGGGTAGCTGGCATTGAATGTGAGGGGCTGACAGTAGGAGGTCACTGTAAGGGGTTCTGCTGTTTCTCTGAGCAAGTTGGAAGCCAACCAGAGTGTGAGTGAGGAGTGCCCTATCTGAATAGAACAGGGTGGGCTCCTACATGTAGTTATCCAGGTGACAGGGCAGCAGCATGGGCAAGGGCTAGGGGTGGGGGAGGCAGGGCTGTATGGTGGACAGTGCCTGGTGACGGAGTGGGGTTGGTAACACTTATGTCCACTACTGTCCTCGCTCATGGCTGAGTTAAGGGCCAGGACAGAGCAGGGCGGAGCAAGGCTGTGCAGCACCTTGCTTTTCTTGTGTGCATTTGTGCATGCTCCCCTACAGAGGAAGAGAGCCTAGGGCCAAGGTCACCAAGGTGTTGCCCAAGCCAGGCTAAGCCAGGGGTCTCCAAGGAGAGAAGACAGCTTATCAGCTTACAGGCCTGGAGAAGGCCTGGCCTTGGCAGGTGGGACTCGCTCATCACCAGGAGGGAGGTGGAAACAAGAAGCCAAGCCCCTCACTCTGTGGACTCCCTCCTTACCC
This sequence comes from Panthera leo, assembly GCF_018350215.1. Classification (NCBI taxonomy): domain Eukaryota; kingdom Metazoa; phylum Chordata; class Mammalia; order Carnivora; family Felidae; genus Panthera; species Panthera leo. The sequence continues at coordinate 19,583,799 of NC_056690.1, forward strand.
AAGGAAAGCCCACTCCAAGCTGAGACGCTGAGTCCTGGACTATCAGAAAGGGGTAAATCGGGGGTGGGGGGCAGAATTTGGTCCCATTGAGGAGGTAGGCCCACATCTAGACTGAATAAATGGAGAAGCATGGTTGTGTTTGATGCCCAAGCAGAAGCCACTCAGATGGCCAGCTGTGGGCGAACAGGGGTAGAACCCCAGAGGCAGAGGGCAGCACAAGTCTCAGGGCCAGCAGGCAGGGTGAGACCACATACCCAGGGTACCAGCAGGCCCCCGGTTTTCTTGCAGACATGACACACGTGCCCCTTGGAGAGTGCTCAGCCCCAGTGTGGGGATCAGCAAGCAGTCTGAGGTCCTGGGCCTTTCCATTCCCCCAGACCTGCCCACTTGTCGCCCCCCATGGAGGCCAAGCATCAGCCTGCCTGGGCAGGGCTATGACTCAGCACTACTGTCCCCTGGCCCCGCACCCCACCCCAGCTTGCTCAGACACCTTCTGCTCTGGCAGCAGTGGCTCTCCCACCTGCCAGCTCCACCTTGGCACCTGGCAGCTGCTCTATGGTGACCTGGAGTGGGAGGAGGCTGGAGGCCCAGCCTGGGTGTCTGTGACTTCAGGCCCTTCCTTGCATAAGGGCATCTGGGCAGAGCAGGGAAGGCTCTGCCCCAAGTCCCAGTAGGCTCATGTCTTAGGGTTTGCAGGCACTGTCAGGAGAGGCATGTTGGGGTACCCTGACATATTGGGGTCCACATGCCTCTCCTGCTTACTGGCCTTGGCTTGCAGGTCAGAGAGGCTCCCATCGCCTTCTAGGGGCAAACCCGCCCATGTTGTTTCCATCCCATGTTGTTTCCATCTTCTTCTAAAGAGCGAGTCTCCCTCCCCGCCCTCCAGAACCGTCATCCCTGCGTCAGCTCCCACCGTGGCTTTATTTTAGAAACACAGGGTCCGGAAAAGCCTCTGCCTGTACAGTCACTGATTATCGGTTTTCCTCCCCTCTTAGTAAGGAAATGTTTCCCACTGCCCTTTCATGCCTGGCGCACTAGAATCCAGTGTTCTACTTTTGGTCAACATTTGTGCACACTCCTTCCTGCCTGAGTGTCATGTGCTGGGGTTCCTTGTCTGCACCCCGATTTAGGTCTTCTAGAACCCAGCCTGGACCGCAGGGGTCTTCTTAGTGGCTCTTCTGTGGTCTCGCATAAGCTGATGTACTTTCACTGCCCCGTTCTTGTGCTGGTTTGGACTTCCCTCCCCTTTCAATTCCCCACTTCTCCCCTGTCTGAACACGGTGAGGCCCAAGCTGGTATGTCACCCTCTCTAGCACTGCTGTGCCCACCAGCCAGCACCCTACGGGTGTGTTACTGGCCCCATCTGCATGCATCGCCCTAATGGTCTGGTTGCCAGAGCCTGGCAGAATCTTCACGGTGCCGTATCCTTGTGTCCTTGGACCGTCAGGGATAACTATGGGCTGGGCCTGGGGAGGGTCTGTCCCAAAGAAGCTGGGCATCGTGGTGTCAAGGCCAGGCTTGGCTTTACTTTCCAAGCCCACACTCTGCCTCCTTAGGCTGCTGAGGCCAGCCATGGTGGGGGACACAGCCGGCATCTCTCTCATGTGTGGGTCAACCCTTCCCTTTCCATATGTGGGACAGGTGGTGCCCACCCGTCCTCATATACACGTCCTGTCTAATCGGCCTTATATCGTCCCAGGGACATGGGTATGACCATACACATGTAGGAACTAGGGTTTGAGGAGCAGGGGGTGCTTCCTCAGGGCTGCCTGGCTGGCAGCCTGTGGGGCTCAGCCTCCACTGGGGCCTCCGACTTCTGTCCCCACGACACAACCCACTTACCTGCTGTGACTTACTCAAAGTTTCTCTTTAAATTGACTTGCATTTTTAAGTACTTTAAAAATGACTTCGTATTCATACTTAAATGGAAGCTGAGGTTGCTGTAGGCAGAAGGAACCTAAACTGTAAGCTGGTGTCACTGCTGCCTGCAGGGACGCTGGCCATGGAAGGGCCAGCGGGGCGCTGGCTGTTTGTTAAACAACTGGGATTAGCGCGCTGGAGGGTGTGAGAGCCACACTGGCACCAAACTGAGATTTTCTCCTTGAAGGAAAGGGATTGAGAGAGAAATGAGAAAGGATTACCCTCCTCACGGGGAGGGCAGCTGCTGCTCACAGCTGTGGCCTCAGGCCACCTTGTATGTTCTGGAGGTGCAGATGGATACACAGGGAACCCAGGTACCCCCCAGGGTACCCCCGGGCTGAGACAGTGGGGTAGGAGTGCCAGCCCCACATCCCTTGTCCTCACTTAGGCCAGAGACCATCTCTCGTCTCAGGAAAGAACACCACTCTGACCTCAGGAAGTCACCCCCTCTTCTGCTCAGTTCCATCTGCCTGTTCATCAGGGCACCCTCTGCTGCTTCTCCCATCACTAAATGACCTAGCACGAGGTGCAGTGGGCATCTGTAACCAGGCCTGAGGCCTTCTACACTCAGATCCAAATGGGCAATCAATCAATCAATCAACCAACCACTAGGCCCCAGACGATCATCACTGCACCCTCTGGGAATCAAGCCTAGTGCGTGGCAGCTCAGCTCTGGACTCGGGGACATGGGCAGGGGAGGCGTGGAACAAGCTGAGTCTGTGCCTAGAGGAGCTCATATCCTGGCTGGGGAGACCATGAGCAAATAAGTGTGAGAGGCCATTTTTGATAAATGGCAGTGCCGTGGAGAAGAGGGAGCAGAGGCATGTGGCGGGAAGATCCAGGGAGGTGACAAGACACGATTGTAAGAAGCTATTGTCATGTAAGGGTGGGAGAGGGGGCCAGAGCAGGAGGCAGGCAGGGTGAGGACACCTGAGGGGGACACTGCCACAACTGCTCAGTTGGGCAGCAAAGACCTGCCTGGCCTGGGCCCAGCTCACAGCAGGCCCACCTGAGCAACATCCTTCCCATGGTTCCCTAGGGAGTGGCTCAGTGACGGCTGCCATGGCAGGGACCAACTCCTCCCAGGGGCCAGAGGGCAGAAACTGTGCCCACTGAGACCTTATTTCTCCCATGAAAGTGCCTTTGGTGGTGGTGATGGCGGGTGCATCAACCTGCACCCAAGAACTGTGGGCAGTCTGCTGCCAGTCCCTAGGTGGGACCCTGGACATGTGGGCTCCCCAGAAAGGCCGGCAAGGCAAGGCCCAGGAGTACGGCTGAATGCAACATGTCTCCCCCACTTTAGAGCTTGTGGGCCTGACCAGCATCACGTATAGCAGAATCTGGGTCGGCCCATTCCAAATGCTCCAATGGTTTTGGACACAACAACACATATTTCTGGACTAAAAAGTCTTATCTTCCTGAGGAGATAAAAGCCCCTGCTTGCCTTGGTGCCAGTAACACTGGATGGAGGACAGGGATAGGCCACCCTCCTAGGAGTTGCCCTCTGGGGAAAGCTGGCCTCCACACCCCACCACTTCCTTCCTGGGATCCCCCACCCCCCCACCCCCCCACCAGAAGCCTGGTCCCTGCCTCCCTGGCTGCGTTCCCCACTCCCCTGTCACAGTGCCCTGCCCCAGCCCACCCCACTGAAAACATCCCCCTCTGGGGCCAAGCAAGAGCTTCCCCCACTGTGAGAGCCCCCTCACTGTTGCAGCACCAGGCAGCCCCCTTGGAGCCTGAGGGACTCGGTGGAGACTTGCCGCCTGGCCCTGTGTGACCTTGAGCTAAGTATCATGTGCTACTGGCTTGGCACTGGGACTGGACTTCACCCCGGGAGAGTCCAGCAGGGATGCCCAGGACTGGCCCTTCATAGGCCTCTGGGCCGCTGGCTGCCTTGCAGGTGACTTCCCTGAGCATACCCACCATGCCCTCAGGTCGGTCTGACCTCCTATTCGAGGCCCACCTTACCCTCCCTCTCCTTCTCTGTTGCCAGCTCTGTAAAGATGTGTAGAACAGATGGATGGGTAGATGGACGAACACCAAAAATTACTGGTTCACAGCTCCAAAGCTTCCCAGCACTCCCTTCTGAGTGGGTTACCTCACATGACCTTGCCTGTGGTCCTGTGTGGTCTACTGCCATCCACACCGGGCCTCTGAGACCCCAGCAGGGGACTCTGACCCCTCTGCCGGTGCCTAACCTCCCCCAAATGTCCCAGGGCATTTCACCCACCCCTCCCCAAACTGCAGGCAAGAGTCCTCCTGAGCCTTCCTGCCTCCCCCTCCTACCACCCCTGGGAGTTCACCCTGCCCTTTCCCGCCTCAGCTGGTTTGTAATCCCACCCAAAACTCTATCCTGACCGTTTCTCATCCTGCTGAAAATAAGAGAGGAGCCCGGGGAAGGCATGGGGGGAGAGAGCACACCCGTGCACCCCACCCCTCGCACCCTGTGCACCAGCATCTCCTGGTCTCTCTCACACTGAGAAACCCCACACTTCCCTGCAAGTTGCTCCTGGACTCTCCCCTGGAGTGGTCCTGAGGAAGGGGCTTCCAGGTTGGCTTGCCCAGGAGAGAACTCTACAGTGTGGGCAAGCAGACCTTCCCCTGCCCTTGTCTGTTACTGATCCATCATTTACAAGCTTTTCAGGTAGACAGACCTACCGCTCCTTGTTCTAAGGTTAAAAAAAACAACAAAAACCCAACCCTGTAGATTCCACCAGGGGTGCGTGCGTGCATGCGTGTGTGTGTGTGTGTGTGTGTGTGTATTTATTATAGGTATATTTTCAAGATCGGTTAATGACCAAAAGTTGCCATCAAAGTTGGGACTTCTGGCTGGTTGGCATATTGAAATATGACTTAACACAGGGAGTCATAAGAAATGATAATACGAACTTTAAACATTTTAATTTAACTTAAGACAGATAATCATACATTCCTTTGCCAATTTTGGGGGCGGGCCATCTTTTCTCAGAGCACAGGCTCACTCATTGGAGTTACTGTCACTGTTCCTTCTCAAACCAGAGCACATTATGTGTGAGGTCCAGTTGGCTTTCTCCGGGCAGTGTGAGGTTGCAAAGTACCCAGGACCTGAATCCTAGGTTGTCATGGCTCTCTGTCTCCAGTCTCACAGTTTGGTCTTGCCCAAACCAAACCTAATCACAGCTTGTACTGAGGCTTTCCAAAGCATCCACTGAATTTCCACAGAATCCCTCTTTACGTTCATATTTCATCAGTGTGTATGGTGTTCAAGGATGTAGTCACAATGACAAGTACAACTGGCACACACAGGTTTGGGCCAAACACCAGTGACTCAAAGGGATGGCTGCCAAAGTGCAGGACACTGGCTCCCTGCTGTTCTGGAGCATTCGGCCGGCACGCTTTATCATGAGAACAGAGCACGCCCATTCATCCAGGGAGCATTGGTGACGGGGGTAAAAGGGTTAGAGCTTGCTTAGAGCACCAAGATTTCTACAAGTTCGTAAGTGACTCTGCATTTCATTGATCACAACAGCTTCTTTGAAAAAATGGTAGCATGTGCACACGTGAGACACTTCTGTGCTGGGGAAACAGGACTCTCTGTGTTGGGTTCTTTGCAGCCACTCCACAGCTACCGGGCCTCAGGCCATTGGATTAGCTTATCCATGTCCCCCCAGCCTGCCTGACCGGCCCGGCACAGGCAGACCCATAGCGAGTCTCCTCTTAAAAGCAGCCCCCCTTTCTTTGCCTCTTCCTAGCTCCCTGCTTATTTCGGAGCCAGAGTCTGAGCAGATGGGGGAAGGACCAAGGTTGGGTGCACAGTGTCCCCAGCTGCAGAGAGGCCCCAACAAATGGCTCTACCCCAGCTAGGCAGCCTCTCAGCCTTAGGGCACTGAAGACGGCCAGGGAGGCCCTTCCCTATGGCCCTGTACTGTCCTGTGGCTCTAGATGCCCTCAGCCTTCTAGCCCACAGCTGCTAAGGCTGACGAGATGAGATGTGATAGCATCGCCTGAGGAACACTGACTCAGGAGGAAATCAGGCCAGAGATTTCTGAGCCAAGAGTAAATAAATAAATAAAAATGAAAAGGTTCCACATACAAGGAGGAGGGAGGCACAGATGTGCAGGGAAGACATGTGGCCTTTACTAAAAGCCGAGTGGAAGGGGTTGCTGCCTGGGGTGGAGCCTGGCTCCTGGTTTCCATAGGGAAGGTAACTGCTGACTTTTAGTCAGGCCCGTGGGCTGGGTAAAGACTCTGATTTAACCACTCTGGGTCTCTTGCCCTGCAATTTCCTGCCTCTGAGTGTGGAATCCCAAGATCCTACCCCCCACTCCAGCTATCGTCCCCCCAGGCCAGACCCTCTCTGCTGAGGGCTCTATGGACCAGGCAAGTGCATAGCTCCTTCCCCGAGCCCCTTCTGCCTCCGGGCAGCTCCTTTTTTTTTTTTTTTTTTAATCTTTCTCACCTGAAAGGTGAGCACCACCCTTTTTCTTCCTTGACCTTCCCCACAGCCTGCTTCCCAAGCCTTCTGAACTCACGTAGGCCTGCAGGCTGTGAGTCTGGGGCCCCTGCAGGTCACTCTCAGTGGCTGGTACTGGTCCTCCCATCTATGCCGGGCGAGCCCTAGGAGTCTCTAAGTCTGCGGTAACCTCTGACCCTGTTGATGAAGTTCTCAAAAAGCAGAGCCTGAGATGGCGATTCTTGGGCATGTGACTGGTCCAGGGAGCAGGTTCAGGAGACAGGGAGACAGGGAGACAGGACAGGGCCAGGCAGGGAACCAGGCAAAGGTGTGGTTTCAGCCACCTTCTTGGTGTGGCCTGATCCCAGGGAGCTGTGGAGCCTAAATGAAATCAAGGCTGTCCCACCTTGAGGGACAGGACAGGGCCTCCCAGGGCCCAAGGCTCTTTTCCAGCAAGGGGTGCAGCTGTGAGCAGGCAACACTGATGTGGTAGGGGACAGTGTGCCGACAGGAAAGGGGATCTGGGGGCATATGTGGCATGTGTCTACTGCATGCTCTGCTCTGCATCCCTCTGTCCCCTGCCCCCACTCCTTCTGACAGAACCCAGTGCCTCAGGTCAGGGCTAGGCCTGGCTGGCCTCAGAGGAGCCCTCTGTCTGAAATCCAGCCACCAGCCTCCAACCCCCCAGCCCCTCACTGGGACTGCCACAGTGACCTCTCAGGCACCTTTGCTCTCTCCTGGCCTCTGCACTCTGTGCTTCCCCAGCAGCCAGGGGGATCTTTGTCAGACTGTAAGACAGAGCATCTCTCCTGTGCTCAAAACCTTCCCACAGCTGGCCATCTTAGTTCTGAGCCAGAGCCTGAGTCCTCCCAGGGCCCCAGGGCTCTGTGACCCTGCATCTCCCCCCGCCCTGCCGTGCCCCCTCCACTTTCCATGCTGGGTGCACTGGCCCTCCTGCTGTCCCTTGAGTATCATCCACAATCTCAACTCCAGGCTTCTGCACTGGCTGTTCCCTCCACCTGGAACACTCTTTGTCCAGAGAGCCAATCCATTCTTTCCCCAAATGGCTCAGATGTTCCCAACTCAAGAAGCCTCCCTTGCCCATTCTATTTATGACTCCCCAAACATCCCACAACACTGTGTTTTCTACCAGGGCACACAGCTTCCTTACCGTGTTTACTGCCCCCCCTTGCCCCCATCACACTTACCCCGCTCCCCATTCACACTTGTGAATGCCGGCTTCGCAGGGCAGGGACGTTGGTCTGTGTGCCAATGATGTGTCCTACAGGCCCAGGAGTACCCGGCAGGAAGCAGGTGCTAATAAATCCACCCCAGCCCTTTGTACTGAATGAGGGAGGGGCCAACTCATCACAGGGAGGGGACAGCCAGGGACTTCTGGGAAGTCTTCTGGAAAGGCCCTGGGCCTCCCCCAGATGAACACGGTAGATGTGTGGCCACCTCCCACCTAGTCTTGGCCAACCCTGATACTGCTCTGCCTCTGAGCCCTCAGCCCAGATGTCCCTTCATCTGGTAAGCCCATAAGAACTGGGCTTCCGTTGCTGCCACCGGAAACTTGCCCCCACCCCAACTCCATCCCTCCCTCAAGGCCCTGAGGCCCCTTCACAAACCCTGGTCCTCACCCTTGGCCTCCCCACCCAGCTCCAGCCTTTCTGTGCCAGTGACAGAACACAGCCTGGGGCTGCAGCTCTTCCTCTGCCCCAGTCCTCAGCAGCCACAGTGGCCATACCCCCACACCCCCTCCACACCGGTCCTCCACCCCTCGCCCGCCCCAGGAGAGCCCCAGAACAGCCAGCAAGACAAGACGAACACACCCAGAAACTCAGGCCACGTAGGAACTGAGCCCAGTTGAGGAGCTGGAGGAGCCAGGGCAGGGATGGTGGGTGCAGTGTGGCTGTGGGGCTTCCTGGAGGAGGCGGGTGGGGTTGGGGCCTCAGACAGTGCCATCAGTGTTTTTGCGCCCTCTTCCCTGCCATGAGGTGGGGCAGGGCTGGGGATGTGCGTGCATACGTGCGTGGCGTTATCATAGAGGAAATCAATGCCTGGCACTGGCCCAGTGTTTAAGGGAAATGAATAGATTTTGGCCGAGGACAAAGAGAGTTTGATTAATCAAAAATTGGATAATGGAGGCAACACTCTAATTATTTTTCTTCCCAGCATTTTATCGAGAAATATGTTTGCACAGCATATCAGAGGTAACAGAGTGGGTGAGGGGGGGGTGACCATGCTGGAGGAAAGCCCAGCCTGGGGACAGGGACACCGCACCCCACATGTGCTGATGTGGAGGCTGGCTGGCTGGTCCTGGTGGTTACTCCATGGGGCCACAGGAAGCAAGAGGGGACATGTGGTGCAGGCCTGAGGCTGCACACAGCTGGGGCAGCTTGGGTCACAGCAAAAGGGGTGGGCAGGGTTGCTTGCTGACATGGTGGCCAGGGGGAGTGGAGGTGCGGCACCACCAGCTCAGGTCACTGGGACCTCCTGCAGGGTGAAGGCTGCAGGTGTCAAGTACTCCAACCCATGGTCAAGGAGGGTCTTTGGAAGTCCCTCTGGGCAGTTTGGAGCAGTTTCTCATGTTCACCTTGGTGAGCTGCCCTGTGGCTGAGGTCAGATAGGACGACCGGGCCCCACAGGACCTTCTCATAGCCCTCCCTTGTCACTCACCTCCTCCTCCTGCACTGTCCCCACCACTACAACACCGTTTCTGTGGTCACCTAGTCTCCTAACTCCAGGCAGCCTTCTTGGAGCTCAGCATGAGGCTCACTAAATTGCTCATTCATTCATTCAGGGTACAGAAAGAGGCTGCCATGGGAAGAAACATGCGTAGGGTCCTGGGTTGCCTGTTAGACTCAGGAGGCTGGTGGAGGAAGCACTGAAGAGGAGATGAGTCCTCACCTAATCTGGGGGATCAGAGTCAGTGTCTGGGAGAAGGGAGAGATGAAGGAGAGATGAAGGATGAGCTGAAGCTTCTAGGCAAGAGTCACGGTGTAGTGGGCGGGGTCAGCCAGTCCTTGGCAAACACATCTGAGTCTAAATCCTCCCTCCAATACCCACCATGGACATCACTCGTCAACCATGACCACTTTCCCTCTGAGTCATAACATAGCCCCAGAATCCTTCTCAACACTCTGTGCTTTGGACAGTCACTCCAGAGTTGGTACAAGAAATGAAAACTATCTATACCCTTGACCAAGGCCAATTTAAAGGTGAGGACACTAGACCCAGACAGTGAAGAGGCTTCACCAGCGTCAGCATTACAGGGAGAGCTGGGACTAGAACCCAGGTCTCCTGATTTCCTCTCCAGTGCTTTTCCCCCTGCACCAAGCGGCTCTGCTGAGCTGGTCTTGGGGCACAGGCCATAGAAAGGCCATTCAGCCATCACATGGTCACTGCAGACACGTGTTCCTTTCCTACCACCGGGATCTAGTCTTGCTCTCTTACAACAGTTTCCTATGGACATGCCCCTATTTGTCATGACCATATGAAACCTCTACGTCTGACCAAGGACTTGCCAGGTCATACCATGTCACTGAGGGGCCAGGTGTCAAACTGAGGCATCTGATTTCCAGTGGCAGGGACCCATGCCTATAATGGCAGCATGAGAAGTGAGGCACTCACCTGCCTTGGCTTGTGAGCGAACCACAGTCGGGCCTCACTGGTGCACAGCCAGTGGTGTCCACCTATAGGTGATTTGTGTTTGTTGGCCAAACCTTAAGGCCAAAGACACACCTCTTGGGATCAGAGGGTTGAGCTGGAGCACTGGTTCTCCAGTGTGAGGACTATAGCCACTAGGAAGCCCAGCCCTCTGCATGAACGTGGCTCAAAAGATCATGTTAGCCCTGACCACTTGCCAGTATTCATTTACCCCTTGAACAGCCATTTCTTGAGGCCCTACTATGGCCAGGCCAGGCTCTGGGGCTGGATTCTCAGTGGCAAACAGCCAATGAAGGTCTTGACCTTACAGAGCTTACATTTAGATCCAGGAGAGAGATAGTATATAAAATAAATAAAACAGGTAATAGGTTATATTGTGATGAGTGCTAAGGGGAGAAATAGAGGCAATTACCCACTTGGGAAAGCCACCCCATCTTCCCACGTCTCAGTCTCCTTGACTATGAGGACAAAACTGAGGTAAAAATCAGCCCCTTCTTGGAGGAGTTGGTAGTGGAAAGATAAAGTGAGCCTCTGCCCTTCGAAGGCACTAGCTCACTGTAATCCACAGCAGGTTCTGCTGCTGTCCTCATGAATGCCTGTGTTTGGGCTCTGGGGGAAATGTGCATAACTGAGCCTACTGTCCTCTGCTCCAACACCACAACCTTGACCTCCCTGGCTCACAGGGGCATAGAGCCTTGCTGAAGGGCTCAGGGCTCAGATCCTGGAACCCTGCCTGGAAAGCTCTCCATTCCAGAGGTTGGGGAGGGCTATTCAGTTGGGGCAGGGTCTCTTTCTGAAACGTTTGCTCTGACCACTGTCTGCACAGCCAGGAAAGGCACAGCCGGCCTGGACAAACCCTCGGGGAAGGGTGTGTTTCTGGCTAGAGGCTGCTGGAAGGAATGCCGGGCTTGACACTGTTTGTAAGGCCTCTCCCTGCACCGTGGTTTTTAACAGTCTCGCTTCTTAGCACTTTTTGATGGATTCTCCAGGGATGTCTCTAAAAGAGAGTTATACCTTAATTTAGAAGCAAATAACTCAAAACTCTGTGATATACCAGGTTCCTTTGGAAAAGGGATGAACTCAAGGAAGCCATTGTTGTATGAAGCCAACTACGTGCCAACAGGACTGCCCAGCCCTCAGCCCTTGAACCGTGCCTCCCTCCCGAGGTTAAGGGACAGAGGGGGAGGAAGCAACACTCACAGGAGGCCAGAGTGAGGCTTGCAGGCTGGCTCCGACTGACCCTAGTGGCCCCAAGTGCCAAACACAGCCCGTGTGCCCAACTGCCCAAGGGAGAAGGGGGAACATGGTGGCAGGCCCGTGGAACTGCCCTCCCAGTGCCATAACCAGGCTTCATGGGCAAGCACTTGGGCAGTCAGTCAGGGCCCCATGTCTTGTGTAATGCTCTACTGTCTTGAAATGTTTAACAACTTTTACCAAGGGCCCACAAATCATATAGCTGGTCCTACCCCTGTTGCTCAGTCCCCATGCACTCCACGCATACCTTGGGGTTTGCCTCAGAGGCCCCGCTCTCCTGAGAACACCCTCTTCCACAGTCTTCCTCCACTCCACGTGGCCACTCCACTCCACTCCATGTGGCCATCATGATTGTGCTCCCACCTCACTTCCTGCTCAATCTTTCTCAATCTCTTTTCTGGAAGCTCCTTCTCGGCTCATGCTCTGAGAGGTGAAGGCCCTGAGGCCTGACCCAGCCCCTCTGGTCCCACCTACCCTTGATCCTCAAGTGACCTTGGCCAGTCCCTGGCTTCCCATACACCTGGTGCCAAGGACTCCGGGTTTCTACCCCCAGCCTCGCTCGCCCCTCTGACCGCCACATGTGTCCATGTCTACCAGGTCTAACCTAATTTCCAATTTCCTACCTCTCATGATGGAGTCCGCATCTTCCTTCTCTGCCAATGCCACTGCCATCCCTCCAGCTGTCCATGCTTCCCGTCCATCATTAGGTCCTCTTTAAAATAAACCCCATCCAACCACTTCTCATGACCCCTACTGCTCCCACTGTACTGGGTCAGCAGCCTCCTGCCCCTGACTGCTGTAACAGCCCCTCACGCCCCGCCCCCCCCCCCCCCCCCCCCCCCCGTTCTTGCCCCCATGTCCATCAACCACACAGGTCTTTTAACAGCAGAATTAGTTTGAGTATCTCCTCTTCTCCAAGCTTTCTCTCCTCTTCCTGCCTCACTGGGGCCTGCCTGACCTCCTCCGTAAACCACCCTCCCTACTGGGCTCTGGCTACCTGGCTTTCTGGTGAGGCCTCCAGCAGCAGAAGTGGGTCAGCCTCAGTGCCTATGCACCTGCCACCCTCTTTCCTGGTGCTCTTCCTTGTCAGTCATGACTCACCCGTCACTCTCCATGGCACTGTGCCAATGGTCCCTCCATGCAAAGGGACCCCCTGACCCTCTCCCATCCCCCTCCCATTTAATTTGGTTCTCTTCACAGCACCTACCTTACCTGGCATTCAGTTACCCAGGTGTTGTGTCAGCCTCTCTGAGACTGCTGTGAGCACCATGAGAGCAGACACTGCATCTGTCCTGCTCCTTGCCATATCCCTGTGCCTGGCACAGTGCCTAGTACTCGGCAGGTTCTGGTAAATATTAGCCAAAGGAATGAATGAATGTGCGAACCATTTCTGTTTCCTCGGGCTCTGTACGGAGGGCTGACATCTCCCATGTGCTCCAGGAGCCATCAGATGGTCCCTGTGGTTAGTCCCTGTCAGTTCACTACCACGAGCATCTTCCCTGCCAGTGTGGATGCGTGTAAGGGGCCAGACACATGGGGAGGTCCCATGCAGGGATAGGTGCAGGGACAGGGCAGGGAACTCTTGGCTCTGTTTATGGATGAAGACAAAGAAGCTCAGTCAGCACAGGGTTGGGCCAGGGGTGATAGGGCCAGGGCCTGACCCAGGTCTTTGGAGGCCTTAACTGGAGGGCCCCCCGAACCTGCTTTGGGGCATCTGGGCCTTTCCACGTCAATCCCCGGTCTGCCTAAGCTGTGTCCGGCCACTGCTCTGGGGCTGATCCTCAGCATTTGCCATGATGCCCCTATCCATTTCCTTTTGCCCTCTTTCCTGCCAACCACAGCGCCTGCAGGCGTGTGTCTGGAGGCTCAGTTACCCCAGGTTTCCTTCCTGGGGTTGTGGGAGAGCAGTATGCTAATCTTCTTCTTCCAGAGTTCTTGCAAGCCCAGCCATGGTCAGCAGCAGTGAGAACATCCTATACCCACACAGCATTTTAGGTCTTCCGAGTGCTAGCAAGAGACAGGATAGGGCTGCCTCATCCTCACATCCAGGGACGGAAGGCATGGCACACACTGCCATCACAGGTATGTACGCATGAGAAAAACACACAGAAAAACACGCTGTTCAGGCCACACCCCGAGTCTCAGGCCAGCCCTCCCACCATTCAGTCATCCATCCCACTGGCCTCTTACAGGGGCCCTTGCCAAGTCCACCTGGTTACCCAGAAGTTCCTGAAATCACCCTAGAAGCTTCTGAGATCTGGACCAAGGAATTCCTGAGACTCCACGAAACAGAAGAGCTGAGAGGTTGGGCACAGAGGGAGGAATCCATTCCATATCCCAAATCTAGCATCCCACAGACTCCTGCCAGAGTCAGAATGTGGCCTGGCAACAGGCACAAGAGTGAAGTGGCTCTATCCCTCTTGGCATAATCTGCACCCCTATGAGGGCAGGCAGGCCCTGCTCTCACTGCAGCAACATGGGCTTCAGCCAAAAGCTGAAAGTGAGTGTGTGTTAGGAGTTTGGGGGGGGGGATGCCACATACATGAGTAACAAACAGCCCCTTCAGAGGGAGAGCGAAAACATCCCCGGGTATGAGCAAGTGAGCAGATCTAGGGCAGAAAGTGACACTGGCCTTCCAAGGAGGAGGGACTATGTCTTATTTACCTCCTGTCTCAGAAAATCAACGTCTGTTAGAGGGACACACAAGAGTTTTAAGCCAAATGCCAGTGTCTTGTCCCTGGAGCACGAGGAACGTTGAAGGCACACCACTTCATTTGAACATGGCCAGGCTTTCCCATTCAATCAGCCCCTAAATGGAGACTCCCAAGCCTCCCTGTTACAGTTCACAAACATCCACGCCCCAAAGGGGCAGAGTCTCCAACTAAATATCATTCTCCATCCTGGCTAGGAAGGGGGCCAGGCTGTTGGTGACCCAGTACCCTGGCCTTGCCCATGAGACAAGGTGCCTGGAAGGGCAGTCTAGGTTGCAAGGAGACCCCAGAGTCTTTCAAGCTCTTCCCCAAGCCCACCCCAGCTCCTAGGTCACAGAGCTACTCCCTTTTACAGATGAAGAAACTGTGGCCTACCTGGAAGAGCCACAACTAACAAGCAGTGGGGTGTTCCATTTCCCCAGCTCCTTTAGCTCCTGTGCACCTCTCACCCACCTTTCCCACCACACCACCTATGTCTTCCCAAGCACATCCTGTGCTCCTTCCAGACCCAACTGCCTGAGTGCCCTCTCTGTGGTTTGTTCCACTTTCTTCCCTCTGCCCACAATGCCCACCCCATATGTGCTCATGTCCTTCAAGCTCCAGTTCAAATGTCACTTTGCCCACAGGCCCATCTGACTCCAGCCCAGACCTCATCTCTAAGGTCCCTCCAGAGGCCCTGGCACCCACACTCAGGGTTGGGAGACATTTCTCCCCTGTGGGGTGGTGCGTCGGTCTCAGGAGGGCAGGCCTAGTCCACTCCTACCTCACCGCCAGGCTCTGGGGGAGCAAATGCTCAGTAAATATTTGTTTAATCGAATTTGGCCAAGGAGCCTCCTCTAGACAGAGCCCAAGGCAGCCGGACTCACTCCCCAGAGCAGGGAAATCACTTGGGCAGAAGGGAGTCCATCGGGGGCTGGGATGCCTCACCAAAACAGGCAGACCTCGCCTACCAGGCGGGTCCCTCCATCCTGAGACAGGGACTCTAGGGAACCCTGGTCTCCGCACTGTCTTCTTCTTTCTTGTAACAGAGATCCTCAATTCTCGGCCTAGGCGGAGTCCTGCCATCATCACCAAGGCAGGCTCAGCACCGCCCTGCAGGCAGAGCCCCCGTGGATCTCCCGCAGGATACGGAGCCCCAGCCCCAAGGCCCTCACACCCCTCCCCCCAAACACCCCAACACCCCCACCGCCTTTTAAGGGAAAAAAATATTGAGCCAGGAACATATCACAATCGCAGCAGGTCGATACTCATCTCTTGCTCTAAACGCTTCCAAAAGAACCTGCTCTCTGCAAGACCGGTGACGGAAAACTGCGAGCCACTCGGCCCCGGGCCCAGGCCTCCGGGGCCCTCTCCTTCGTTTCAGCCAAGGCCACAGGTCGGCGCTCCTGCGGCCCGGGGTCGCCTCCTCCCCGCTCCCCTGGGAGGGAGACCCCGCCTCAGCGCCTCTCCCGCAGGTCTCCTGGCCCCGGCTCCGCACGGGCGGCTTTTTTTTTTTTTGGGGGGGGGGGGGGAGCGACGCGGCATCCCCGGCAGCCCTTGCCCACCTCCCGGGCCCGCGGCCACCCCCTCCTGCCAGCTCCTCGGCCCAGTGGCGCCCCTTCCCAGCACCTGCCCGGCCCGTGGTCTCCCCCTGTCCACCTCGCAGGCATCCCCACCCTGGTCGCCCCCACCCCGGCCGGGCATCCCTTTCGCTGCTCCCCGGCGCCCCCCGCCCAGGCGGATCCCTAGCACAAAGGCCCGGGTGGGGCCCCGGGTGGGGGTGGGGTGGACGCCCCAGCCGCGTCCCCGGCCCCCCGAGGTTCAGCGTGTGCCCCGGCCGCGGGTCCGCTCACTCACCTCCGGGCCGCCGCACGGTGCATCGGCCGAGCTGCTCCGGGTGGGGCGGGGCGGGGCGGCGAGCGCGGGCCGCGGCGCCCTCGTTCCGCACTACGCGGGCGGCGGCACCCGCGCGGGGACGTGACCGGACCGCGGGCGGCGCACACCCTCCGGCCGGCTAGGCTCCCTCCGCCCGCTCTCCCGCGCCGCCCGCCGCCCGCCCGCGGGTCCGCCCGCCCCGCGCAGCGCTGCCGCCGGCAGGGGGCGGAGCCGCGAGCGCAGCGCGTTGCCAGGCCAACCGCGGGCGGGGGTGCCGCGCGCCCGCCGGTGACCACGCGCTGGGCGCCACCGCCCCGCCACGAGCGCCGGCTCTCTTCCCATTGGGCAAGAGCGGCTGACCGATGCATATGAGGCCCAATGGCAACGGGCAGGGGTGGAGCCACGGTGCCGCGCGCGCCGCAGTCCCGCACGAGCTGGCGCTGCCCGTACAGGCGTCCCCGGGACCTGGCTGCGCGAGGGCACGGCTCCGAGCTAGCAGGACTGCTTCTCAAAGAGCCAGAGACAGAGCTTAAGAGTGGCGGAAGGCCCGGGCCCCCGTTCGCCTCCCCCAGTTTGTATTCGAACCCAGCTTGGCACTAAACTCCGCCACCTTGGGCAACCAACTGACCTCTCTGAGCCTGTTTTGCAAAGTGGGGCTAGTGGCACCTGCTTCCCTGAATTGTCGCGACCAACCGCTGGAACGTGTGCAAGGCTATGAGGCTATTCAAACCCTAAAGGTTTACACCAATGAGGTTAGTGCAGCGATGGGAGGGACATTAGTCATCTTTGCTGCTTGCTACCCCAGCGTGAAGGGGCTTTTTAAACGGTCCCTGGCAATCCTGGCCATAGAAGGTTGCCTGGAAAAGGAGGAGAGGAGGAAGGGTCCAGGATGTGTCCCTTAGATCAGAGAGGCAGGAGGGAGCCAGCCAGCTCAGTTAAGGCCAGGACCCCCGCCGCCTTTTAGAAGCTTGTGGAAGGTAGAAGGCATCCAACCGGCAGCAAAATGTACCTGAGCCAGTCTGCCAAATTCTTTCAATTTCCGGGGAGGCCCATTTGTGGGCCTCAACGCCAGGAGTCCCTCACTCCTGTGCTTAAAAGACTTGGGCCAGAGAACCAAGATATTAATGCCACTCCTTGTCTTTTCCATCATTGTAACTTGAAGCTTGGTGTATTCTAGAGCATCCCTGGTGAAATGCAGATTCTCCTAGGGACACCTTCCTTATCAATTTACACCCTCATGGTCACATTGCAAGGATCACCCAACACCTGGCAGGAGCACTGGAATTGATCATTGGCAAGGGCGGATTGGGTGGTCATCCCAGTCCAGGTTTGTGGTTTGAAGGCAGGGGCGGGGGTCCCATTCTGCAGGCTGGACGCTGTAGCATTGCAACATTATCCCATAACCTTTCTGGGAATGTTTCCTCTGCTTTTTGAGATGGAGACTGTTGGACTACATATCCTGTGACATGACATGCCCACCTGTGAAGAAGTTGCCCAGATTCTCAGGGACAGGACAGATGTTGGTGATGGGCATCCCGAGGTGAACGTAGACCTGGCACAGCGCTGGCTGGAGGTGGTCAGTGAGAACTAAAGGAAGGTGGCCAAAATTGTGGGGCTTCTCTGGGTGCATGCCCTCAAACCCCCAGCCTGGATCAGGCTGGGCCCCTGCCCACAGGACCACTCAGAGGCCAATGGATGTGATACCAGGAAGATGATTGGCACAGGCCCTGCCCTGATGTGGATCAGAGGTGAGAGGGGGTGAGGGTGAAGCACAGACCCAGCTCTGTTGCCCGTACACCCTTGGGTGAGTTATTTCACCTGGATGAGCCTCAGTTTCCTTTTCTGTCAAAGGGGACACTAATAGACTGTCCTTAGTGATTCTGAGGGGAAGTGCACGTAGGCACATGTCTAGAGATGGGTGAGGGCAGTTTCTGTTGTAGGATTGGGGTCAGAATTGAGCTGTTTGCAGAGGCAAACTAGATGTTAGTGTAGATGACCCTCTACAGCAGTCCAGGCATAAGATCGGAGCTAGCCCATGAAGCAGCCCAGTGGAGCTGGCTGCTACCTCCCTCACCTGACCCTAGGGGCCACTAATGATTGTAACCCTTCATACAGCAATTATTTGTTGATGACCTCCTCTGCACAGACACAGTTCTGGGATTTAGACAGGCCCGACCCTGCCTGTGGACCTTCCTGTCTGTGGGGCAGTAATCCACCATTACTCTTGCCTCACGGAGGAGAGCCCTCCCCAGAACCCTGGGCACACATGCAGGGGGAGAACTGGGCACTGGGACAGCAGAATGGAGGTGGCCTGTGACCTGGGACAAGAGAGAAGCATGTTCCAAGGTGGGGGATGTGCTGGATGTGAAGGAGCTATGATGATTGGGAGGAACCCATGGGAGACCAGCATGGCTGGAGCCAGCAAGCAAGTGTGGGTGCCAGAATACAAAGCTGGAGTGGAGCTGGGGACAGTTGAACCGGGCCAGGGGCCCTTATGCAAGATTGGGGATGTTGACCTAAGAACCACCGGAGAGTTTTAAGATTAGCTTTTTATTTTATTTTAATTTTTAATTTTTGTTTATTCATTTATTTTATTTAGAAAGAGCATGAGTTGGGGAGCGGGGCAGAGAGAAGAGGGGAATCTTAAGTAGGCTCCATGCTCAGCATAAAGCCCAATGCAGGGCTCGATCCCATGATCCTGGGATCGTGACTGAACTGAAATTAAGAGTCGGACACTCAATTGTGCCACCCAGGTGCCTCTAGCTTTTAATGTCTTTATTTTTTTTTTAAATTGTTTTAAGTGTATTTATTTATTTTGAGAGAGAAAGAGAGAGCATGAGCAGGGGAAGGGCTGAGAGAGAGGGAGAGAAAGAATCCCAATCAGGCTCCTCACTGTCAGTGCAGGGCCAGGTGTGGGGCTTGAACCCACAAACCGTGACATCATGATCTGAGCTGAAGCCAAGAGCCAGATGCTCAACCTACTGAGCCACCCAGGTGCCCCCATTTTTTTTTTTTTGAGAGAGAGAGAGAGAGAGAGAGAGAGAGAGAGAGAGAGAACAAGCAGTAGAGGGAGAGAGAGAGAAATCTCAAGCAGGCTCCACACCCAGCGTGGAGCCTGATGTGAGGCTCAATCCTATGATCCTGAGATCATGATCTGAACTGAAACCAAGAGACGCTTAACTGACTGAGCCACCCAGGCACCTGAGATGGTGTAGGTTGTCTTAATATGCAGAATCAAATAACAAAAATGTCAACTATTCATCCCAGAGAAAATAAGAAAGCAGAGATTCTGCATGAAGCTGAGTTCAGCATAGGGCTGCAGGATCACTGAGCGACAGAGTGTGTCAGGAGAGGGCCATGTGGTGGCTGCAGCCATGACAAAGAGCTGGCCCTGGCAGGGGGGGGGGGCAGAGTGGGGAGGGTGGGGGCCAAGGAAGAGGCCCCCATGAGAAGAGGTGCTGGAGGAAGGGTGGTGCTTGCTAAGCACATGAAGGACCAGTGGGAGAGGTAGCCGGGAAACCAGCAAGTAGAGGGTCCTGGAGCCTCAGGAAAAGTGTCTTGAGAGGTAAGATGGGGTCAGCCACATCATATGCTATTGAGAGGCCCAGTAAGCTAAGGACAGGGATGTGTCCTCATGAACAAAGGTGGGCACAGTTGGGGGTCAGTGTGCCAGCAGTTCAAGGCATGGGGGCCACATGAGGCTAACACTGGACAGGTGGGTCCCCCTGAGGTGCAGATGGCCTGGGGGCTGGGGCTGGTGCCCCATCCTCAGTCCTTCCTAGCCAGGAAAACAGGACCAAGAGATAACAGCTTGGGGCTCTGTGGTGAAAAGAGGAAGGGGGCCCTAGTGATTAAGCCTTGGACTTCACCAATCCTGCAGGGACAGATGGCTGAGGAGTGGCCTCTCCAAGTGGTATCAACCTATCTCCAGAAAATGACCAAAACTCAGTCACAGAGCATTCCGTGCCTGGACATCATGTCCCTTCAGTTCCAGAGCAACTGGTGGAGCTTTCTGGCTCATCAGTCACTGAATCCGTCCTGGCACACCAGCCATGCCAGACCGGGGGCCCTCCCCAAATACACCCATGCCTCGTGCCTTTGCCCTTCTGCCCCATGAGGCCCAGCTCCCCTGGGCCTACCTTCCTGCACGCCCAGAGTGCCTAGGATGCTGGAACTCCTCATCTATGTGAGTATGAACCTGTCTCGTCACGACTGGTCCCGGGCAGATTGTGCCATTGGTCTCCCCACTACCCGAAGATGGGGGTGGTGGCATCTTGCTAGTCTCTGGATGCAGGCAACAGCACCCTCCTGTCTGGCTCTTCTCCCGGCTTGACCTGCTCTCCCAAGCCCCTCTGGCTGACTCTCAGGCTGTGGCGGGGCTGAGTGGGTTTCTCCAGTTTATTTCCTTGGGGTCTGTGCAACCCCCCCAGCCCCAACTTGAACAAGCCGTTGCAGATCTGGGTTAGTTATAAATAGCCAGGCCTGCAACTCTCCTTTTAGCTGAAAAGCAAAGTGAACGAGCAGAGAGAGACACACCCGGCACGCGTTTTATTTTTAATCTTCTCCCTCTGTCTCAGAATGAACTGGGGTCCCAGTGCTCAGCATTTCTAGGAGCAGAAGCCCAAGACAAATGCCTGGGGCCCTGGCTTTGCCCCTGTCTGCTGTGTGATCTTGGGCACTTGAGTTGCCACTCTGGGCCTTGGTTTCCTCACCAAGGGAGGGAGCAGTGGAGGTGATCACCTCTAACAGTTGGACTTGGACTGTCTTCCTCTGCCTTTCCCCCTCCCCCCTGGCCCCCGCCTGTGCCCAACAACACCTTTGGGAGGAGAGGGTCCCTGGAAAGCCTAGGTGCAAGTGAGGCCCCAGTCAGGGCTCACTTGGGATGATGCACAAATTGGGATGATGCACAAATTCCTCATCCCCAGCCCTTTGCTTGGGTGTCCCCCAGCTAGGAACTTTCTTCCTCTATGCAAAATCTTTCCAGCCAGCCAAATCCTTGAAATATCGAATGTTACCTCCCCATGGTGAGCTAGGAAGGGGCTGTCTGGGTCACGTTGTGTCTGAGTTGGACCCAGGGCTGGGGCAGGTAGGGAGCCTGTGGGCAGGTGCCTGGGAAATGGCAGGTGGGAAATGGACCTGGAGCAGTCCAGGTGTGTGGTCTGGCAGGGCCCTGATGGGGAGGGTGAGGCTGAAGGGGAGAGACAGAGGCTGTGTTCCTGCAGGGCAGGGACTGCAGCTTTTGTTTTTGTATCACACTCCTCTAGTGGATCTCAGTGATGGTGGAGTCCCTTATTATGCTAGGCCCAGCTGTTTTGGGCTTATGATGATAGTCCCTTACAGAGAGCATGTTCCCACCCACTACCCATTGGCATTGCACAACTCCTTGCCAGCTAGGCTGGTTTCAATAATGAGGAAACCAGGCTCAGAGAAGTTAAGTAACTTGTCTAAAGTCACACAGCTGGATATATTTAGGAGTACAAGCTAGGCACTTTTGGAAATCCGTGTGTATTAAATCTTAAAAAGCCTAGTACTCTTTTAAAAAAAAAATGTGTATTTATTTTGAGAGAGAGCATACATGCAAGTGGGGGAGGGGTCGAGAGAGAGAATCTCAAGCAGACCCCGTACTGTCAGCACAGAGCCCGACGCGGGGCTCCATCTCACGAACTATGAGATCATGACCTGAGCTGAAATCAAGAGTTGGAAAGTTAACCAACTGAGCCACCCAGGCACCCCAAAAAGCCTAGTCCTCTTAAAGCAATGGGAAACTGCTTTTCCTGTATCATGAATGCCCTGAGAACAAATAGGGCAGACCTACTTCTTCCATCATGACACCCCAGTGAGAACCTGGCCGGGGAACTAGGAGCCACTGGACACGCATCTGTGCCTCTCCGCCCCCTCACCCTGGGGGCACCTGCCATTTGACATCCTCAGGAAGTGAGGGAGGAAGGCTGGGGTGATGTCTTCAAAGAGGAAATCCCTGGTGCTAATTGGCACTTAGAGACCTTTCGGCTAATTAACCTGTTTATTTGTCTCTCTAGAGCAAATTAGAGGGTTTCTGGGGAGGCAGAAGAGAGAGGTGTTGCTGGTGGCCACCTCCATGGGGGCTATATATGGCTTCTTGGTGGGTGGTGTGGGCCACTGGGGAGGCCAGGAAGAGGGCTGGGAGGTGGGCTGGGAAGTGTGGGCTGCCCTTCCATCAGTGCCCTGCTCACTTCCCAGTAATGGCTGCTATGGGAGCAATTCTGGGCACATGGGAGTTAGGCTCCTTGGGGGTGCCGCCCGGGCTGGTTCCAGGTTCCCCTCCAGACATCTGCCGGAGGGAGGAGGAGCTAACTGGAAGGAGGGAAGTGGAGTCCATCCTTGGGGAGGCTCACCACACCGCTTCTTCCAGCCCCAGTGCCCCAGCCATGCTGCCATGTGGAGTTCCCCTTTCTGAGGGGGCTTTTTTAGACCTCCTTGGCCAGAGTTCATGGACTTCCTGTCATCTTGGGTTGGAGGCACAGCTCTTTTTGTATATAAGATGCCAGCCTGTTAGCTTCTACCTCAGACTTGATTGCAAGCTCTTTTCCCTTTCCCCAAGGGCTGGCCAGACTGGTCTGGGGTTTCCAGCAGCTTAGAGAGGTTTCAAGTGGGAAGGAGGGGTTTGGGTGGTCCCCCTCCTTCCTTCTGGTGCAGGGTGGGGAAGGGAGGGAAGCTTCTATGCCTGGCCATGCAGGGATGGCTGTTGTGCTTACACAGGATGGCCGCTGCTTCTCAGGCTACTGAACACCTGTTGAACGCCTGTAACTGATGTCCCCCCAGTTACAGGTGACAACAAGGCTGGCACCTTTGGGGGTTCTCCAGGGCTGTGTGGTTCCCACTCTGGCTTGTCATCCATAGCCTCCTGCTAGCTGCTCAGGGGCCCAGGAGCCAGAGGCATTTGCAAACCTCCCCTGCCCCACCAGCTCTGCAGAACTTTCCTGGCTCCTGCTTGCTGCCCAGAACGGGTAAGGGGGGCTGGCCCACACTCAGTGCCCTTTCCTGTTCTGCAGGAGCCCAGGGCATTGTCAACAGTGGCCTGATCCCCTCACTCGTGTGGAAGCTGCAGAGGGAGGAGGAAGAGATCCAGGGGCTCCTCTTGGACACACTGGCGGCCTGCCTGATGGAGGATGCCACCGAGGCGCTGGGTAGCCACGTGGTGCCCTTCCTGAAGCAGAAGCTCCTTAGCACCAATGATGACATTCGCAGCAAAGCTGCCCGCACACTCATTGCGGTCAGGTGAGCCTGGCCCGAGTGGATGGAGCAGGGAGGGTGGGAGTGGCCGGCCCTGGGGCTTCTGCTGAGGCTCAGAAAAGGCAACTGAGCTGCCCCCAGCCCTGCAGCAAGCCAGCCTGCCCTGGAGGTCCAGGGAGCCCACCTCAGGGCCTGCTTCCCCTGGCCTGCTTGTGCCCTGGGGGAGAAGGACCCTCTCCCCTGGGGTGGCCACAGCCCTGTTGGCCTGAGGGTGTCCTAGGTTTAGCACTCACAGTCCTGTGTCCCAGGAAGCCCCCAGTCCTGGGGAGCATGAGATGGTTTTTTACCCCCTCCCTCTGAGGAGGGCAAGCACAGGAGAACTGGTGGTGACAGGGTTCACTGAGTGTTCCCTATGTGCCCAGCATTACCTACAGACCGCACATTTAGACATTCCTCCAAGGAAGGTGAGTATCTCCGTTTATAAGTAAGGAAATGAAGGCACAGGGGACCCAGGGTTACACAGAATCGTAGTCTAAATCCTGGCCTGGAGCCTGAGGGAGCACAAAGCCTCAGAGCTGGGAGGAAGGGCGGTAGGGAGGCAGCGTGTGAGCCTGGACAGAGATGTTCCCCAAGGATGGGTGGTCCCTCGTCCCCCCCAAGTCCATGCCTTAGATATGGCCACCTGCCTTCATCCTGACACCTCTTGCCTCCCTGAGGCCTGGCTTTCCCTCCATCTGGGATTCTCTCTAGAAACCCAGGCCATCGTTTCTACAAGTGTGGCCCTTGATCCAGACCCCTGGGAGCTTATGAACATGGAGATTCTGCGCCCCATCGCCCATCACCCCACGCCCATCACCATCTGCTCTTTGCTCAGAGGTCCCCTTCCAGGGAAGCCTCTAAGGACCATACCTGCTCTGGAAACTGGCAGCCTCCACCAGCCTGCATGTGCTTTGCACTATTCCCTCCTGTTTTGTGTGTCACCCCCAAGGGGAGTTCCTGAGGACAGGGCTTTGCTCTGTTTGCCGCTTGGGACTAGGGGTTCAAAACAGGGGGAGCTTTGGTCCCCTAGGAGACAGGCAGCACTATCTGGAGACATTTTTAGTTGTTCCAATGTTGGGGAGAAGGGGCACTTCTGGCATTGAGGGGGTAGAAGCCAGGGATGCTGTTGAGCATCCCACAATGCAAGGGACACAAGAACCATCCAGCCCCAACATCAGTGGTGCTGAGCTGGAGCAATCCTGCTCTGGCCTCAGCATCTGGCCCCAGGGCCTGCAAGGTACTCGGGCAGCCCTGGCTGTGGGAATGAATGAACACATGGGACCCCTGCAGGTGGGCCTCAGGACTCTGCATCTTTGATCAAGCTCCCAAGGGGAGCTCATGGGGAGTCCATCATGTACATTTTCACAGCTTTGTACAGTGCCAGGATTAGAAGTGACTTACAGCATCCTCTCTCCTGAGGGTGGCTCTCTACCGGTGTCTCCCTGGCAGCTTGCTGCTATTTGTGTGGCTGAGCCCATCCCTGGTAGCTCTGGCTCTTACATGGAGTCAAAATGAGTGTCCCTGTGGTTTGCACCCCTGGGTCCTGCTGCTCCCCATTTTGGAGCTGGGGGGAACAGGTCTGTTTTTTTTTTTTTTCATGTGATACCTTAGGACAAATCTCCATCACCCACCCCACCCTGGCTCCTCTGTGGTTTTGCCTTCAGTGGCCACAGGCCATGCTCCCAGGTTGTCTGAGTGTGGGGGGTGAGACCCAAATCTGTGCTCCCTGGTGACTTGGTACCCATTGGCTAAGCCTGGACCACCAGGGATAGTCCCAACACAAGTCTTTCTGGTGTCCCCTGGGGTGGTCCTGGGCCCTGCTCACCTCCTCTTGCAAAAGTGAAGCCACATAGTTGTTCCCTCTCTGGTCTAGCATCCCTCTGGAGGGCAAGAACCAGGTGTGGCAGCATGACGTCATCCCCATCCTGGTGCACCTGCTGAAGGACAAGGTGGAGGAGGTGCAGGCCAATGCCGCTGGGGCCCTCATGTATGCCACGGTGACAACTCAAGGTGAGGCAGCTTGCTGGCCAGGTGCATCCCCTGTATAGGTGGTGGAGCTTACTGGGCAGTGGGGGGTCACTGCAGCCTCCAGCATGCTGGCTGTCCCTGCAGGCTTTCCAGAACTCTCGTTTTGTGCTCAGCATCCTACTGTCCCCTCCCTGCCCCACCAAAATACTTTCCCGGCCTGTTGTTGAAGTCCTTTCAAGTTTGGGCCCGAGGCTCCACCCTCCTTCTTCTTCCTGGCCACAGTGGGCCACCTACCTGTAGTCCCTCCTGGTCACTCCCATTAGGACCTCTGTCCCCTCCTGCCAGGCTGTTCCCTGGGACTGGAATTCCCACCTCCAACCCAGGACGCTTGTAAGCCTGGATTCTGGGATTAATTATGTCGTTTGCCGTCCTTGATTTGGTTATCTTGAGCCCTAGGCAAACAACTGGAGCCTTGCTTTCATGGGTTTTTAAAAAATTTTTTTAAATCTTTATTTATTTTTGAGAGAGAGAGAGAGACAGAAACAGAGAGTGAGTGGGACAGGGGCAGAGAGAGAGGGAGACACAGAATCTGAAGCAGGCTCCAGGTTCTGTCAGAGAAGAGTACAGAACCCGATGTGGGGCTCGAACTCATAAACTGTGAGATCATGACTTGAGCCGAAGTCGACGCTTAACTGACTGAGCCACCCAG
Source organism: Panthera leo (assembly GCF_018350215.1). Classification (NCBI taxonomy): domain Eukaryota; kingdom Metazoa; phylum Chordata; class Mammalia; order Carnivora; family Felidae; genus Panthera; species Panthera leo. Next base: position 19,609,567 of record NC_056690.1, read on the forward strand.
GTACCCCTTCATGGTGTTTTTTTTTTTTTAATCAAAATTACTTTTTTCAATGGGTGGGGTAGGCAGCAAATAAGAGTATGAGATTACCTCTCCCACCTGGGGAACCCCAGCCAGTCAGGCTTCCATGTTAAGTTATCCAACCCTGGGCTAACAGGAGCTACTGGGCTGGTTTCCCCACCTGGAGGCCAGGGTGGGTAATCCCACTTGACCTCTGAAAGCTGTCTGTCCTTCCCCATGCTCACAATTGCCTGTACCAGCCCTATGCCCCGTGCTCTCTTGGTGTTCCATAGAGGACTGACTGGGTCTGACTCTCAATCAGCATGCTGTAAAGCCCCCCAGAATTGGCCTCTCAGCCATTCCCCACTAGACCCTAATGGTGGAATTTGAGACATACCAGAGGAGGAGAGGTTGGGGCCTTCCTGGAGCCACAGCCTCCTTTCGATTATGCAGTGAGGATGCTGACCACCAGGGCAGGGGCTCCCCCCAGCACATTTATTTCTTGGGCGTCCTCAGTGCTGTGTCTCATTTGGGCTTCCTTTGGGAGTTCTTGGAGGGCTGGAGGGCTCATGGTGGGCCCAGGTAACAGCTAGAACCTAGGGATGTGGGGCCACTTTTCACAAAGCTGGCACTCCAGCCAAGGGTCCCCAAGCCCCTGCCATGTGCCAGGCCCTGTGCTTGGTGGTGGGGACCTGGACATCTCAGCCTCTGGTGAACATTGGTGGGAGTGGCAGAGGGTTGATGATATAGAAGAGAAGCATGGCATGTGGTGGCCCAGGGCAGGGGCTGAGCCTCCTCTGGGAGGGGCATGGGTGTTGATCCAAGGGACAGTGGGAGTCAGCACGGCGGAAGGTAGCTGGACAGGTCCCAGCATTAAGAGAAGAGTACAATGGGGTGCCTGGGTGGCTCAGTTGGTTGAGCGTCCGGCTTCGGCTCAGGTCACGATCTCACGGTTTGTGAGTTTGAGCTCCGCGTCGGGCTCTGTGCTGACAGCTCAGAACCTGGAACCTGTTTCAGATTCTGTGTCTCCCTCTCTCTCTCTGCTCCTCCCCTGCTCGTGCTCTGTCTCTCTCTCTCTCTGTCTCTCTCTCTCTCTCTCTCAAAAATAAACATTAAAAAATTAAAAAAAAAAGAAAAGAGAAGAGTACATTAAGCATAGCAGGAAGGATGGGAGGCAGGGGGCAACCATCTGGCCTTTTAGCAGGCCAGGACAGCGGGGAGATGGTGAAGGTTAAGGAGCAATGTCTTCTTTACACATTAATGTCTGTGCCCACCACTAGACTGTAAGCACCAAGAGGGAGAGAACTATGTGAGTTTTTGTGCCTGACACAGAGTGGGTGCTCAAGAAGCATTTGCCACATAAATCAACAATTGGGTTTTACTTTTTGTGTTTCCTTGTGAAAACTGGATTGCCGGAGAGGCATCAGGGTGGTTGGGGAGAAGCCAGTTGAGGGGCTGGAGGGGCAGGAGATGAAGAGGGCAAGGTGGGAGGCAAAGGAAGATGCTAGGCCTTCGAGGGAGTGAGGAATGGCACCTCCCCTGAGGCCAGATGCCAGGATTGGGCTGGGGTGAGAGGAGGCCCCCTGAGGAACGCGTGGTGTTGGTGGCCCACAGGAAAGTATGCTGCCCTGGACACAGAAGCCATCCACCCGCTCCTGAGCCTGCTTGGCTCATCCTTGAGCAAGGCACGGTTGAATGCCACCAAGGCCCTCACCATGCTGGCTGAGGCCCCCGAGGGCCGCAAGTTTCTGCAATCTCGTGTGCCCGTCTTCCGTGTCCTGGAGGATGACACCAGTGAGGCCGTGCGGCGGGCAGCACAGATCGCCGTCAAAGTCATTGAGTGGAAACCCTGAGCCTTTTACTGGGCCAGATCTGATAAGCTGCATGCCTGAATAAATGGGCTGAATCTCTTTATCTTGCGTCTGAATGGCACTTTATATTCCTGGAGTGTGGTCACATCTTCCATTTCCTGCAAAGGGGAAACACCCGGCCTCAAAGGACTGGGTCATGGTGGCCAGGCAAGGAGGCATGGGCTAAGTCCAATGCCCAGGGATGGGAGGGTGGCATTCTGGCTCTCTGCTGGGGCCAAGAGTCCCCACAGAAGGTAGACAGCAGGGCTAGGCCCTCCAGAGACAGGGAGGGGCAGGAGTTGGATTGGGAGAAGAAAGACAGTTGGATCTGGCACAACCCAAGTTTCAGACATTTGAGTGACCAGGCCCTTAGGTGTGGCTGGATACTGCCCTGTTCAGCCAGTTCTTCCCCCTTCTCACAATGGGTGTCAGGAGGGAAGGTCACAGTGCCAGCCTATGTGGGCTCTTTCAGGGGGAATGTGAGTTGTATGAGGCCCCCTAGAGATGCACGCCCAGGACAGATATCTTCCCCGAGAAACAAGAAGTCTTAAGAGTAAACTCCCAGCTGGCCTATGCCAACCATACCCCAGCCCCACAGCAGCCCTCTGTCCAGCCTTCCACTTGGGCCTCCACCTGTCTCCACTTGCCTCTCTTCTCCCCCAAGTGAAACTGGCAAATGAAGCTGGAGAGCTTGAAGGGGTTGGAGGAGAAGCCAGGCTGTGGAGAGTATGAGGCTTGGGAACCCTTTAATCTCCTCCAGCCTTCCCTGCCTGGTCTGGCAGGATGATGGTTCTCAAGCCAGTTCTGACCTCTGTTCTAGAAGCTTCAGGAGGGGAGCTTAGCTTCAGGGGAGCTTTTTGAGGCTCCCTGACTCAAACGAGGCTTTCCTCATTATAGCGCCAACCTGCAACCATATTTCCTATGGGACAGAACTTCCCAGGCTCATGGAATGCCCACTTCTCCCAGAATAAACGTTATCAGCAGAACCAGAGTCCTCAAGTGAGCACCTTCTTATAGTTCTTTCAGTGACTGGGGCTTTCACTTTCCTAGAAGCAACAGAGAAGTTTGTGTCCCTGGAATTAGAGGATTAGCCCAAGTAGGTGCTCTTGTTCTAAAAGGGACTGGCTGCTGAGCCCATCTGGGGTTTCGGGTAAGTCTCATTCTCAAAACCGGCCCCATAGGAGGAAACCTTTTCTCCTTCAGCAAAACAGGTGCTTGAGGACCCCACTTCTTCATGTCCCCTTCCCACCTCAACCCATGGCAGCTCTGGCCAGGGTCACTGACTGCCTTGCTGCCAACACCCTGTGCTCTTTGTGTTTGATCCACGCTGTGGCCCAGGTGTGGATACTCCCTTCCTGTAGCAGCTATCTTGGGCCTCCTTCCAAGGCTCTGGCTGTGCTCTCTTTGGTCTCCTTTATAAAACTCCCTTTCTCTACATGACCAGTAGTGTTGGCATTTCTCACAGCTTTGTCTAGGCCTGCTCTCCTCCCACTCTGCCACACAATCTCACCTTCCTGGTATGGGCCTTCTCTACCAGGTTCTCTTCTTAGCTAGGCTTGCCCACTGCCTTGTCTCCCCCAAATCTGGGCCTGCAGCCCCAGCCTCTCTCCTAAGTTCTGAACCCTTCTATCCAACTTAACATCTATCCTTAAATGTCTCCAGGCAAGAGTTAACGCCAATCCTTCACAAACTGTTCTGAGAAACAGAAGAGGAAGGGACACTTCCCAACTCGTTCTATGAAGCTAATTTTACCCCATACCCAAACCAGACAAAAACATTACAAGAAAATAAAATTATAGACCAATATCCTTCATGAATATAGACCTAAAAACTCAACAAAATATCAGCAAACCAAATCCAGCCACACTAAAAAAGCATTATACACCATGATGAACTGGAATTTATTCCAGGAATGCAAGGTTGGTTTAACATATGAAAATGAATCAATGTAACACATAACTACAATAAGGACAGAAATCACATAAACATCTTAATAGATGCAGAAAAAGCATTTGATGAAATCCAATACCCATTTCTAAAAAAAAAAAAAAAAATCCAAACTAGGAATAGAAGGGAACATCTGCAAAAAGTCATCGCTAATATCATTCTCAATTCTGAGAGCCTGGATGAGTTCCCCGTAAGATCAGGATATCTGCTCTCACTACTTCTATTCAACACTGTACTGAAGATTCTAGCCAAAGCAATTAGGGAAGAAAATGAAATGAAAAGCATCCAGATTAGAAAGAAAAAAGTAAACTATCTCTTTTTGCAGACTACATGATCTCGTACATGGAAAATCTCAAGGAATACACTTAAAAACTATTAGAACTAATCAATGAGTTCAGCAAAGTTGACAAAGAAAACAACTCCATTTATAATAGCATCAAAAAGAATAAAATACCTAGGAATAAATCTAACAAAAGAAGTGCAAAACTTGAGTACAAAAAATAAAACATTGTTGAAAGAAATGAAAGAGGACCTAAATAAATGGAAAGACATCCTATGTTCATGGAACAGAAGACATACTATTGTCAAGATGGCAATAAGTATCTTCATGCAACTCAAACTCAACATGTCCCAAATGGTGCTCAACTTTTCTCCCACATCCACTCCTTTTCCAGTGTGGCCTGTCTTTGGAATTGGTGCACCCTTTGCCTGCATGCTTAACCCAGAGAGTCATCCTGGCCTCAACCTCCAGAAGTCTAGTCAGTCAAGTCCCATTACTTCTGATTGCTGGCTTCTCTTGATGCCATTCCCTTCTCTTTTCTTCTTTGCCACTAACTTGCCTGGGTTGCTCTAAACAGCCTCCTAGCGGGTGTTCTTGCTTCCCTTTAATCTTTCCAGCAACAGCCAGCAAATCTGAACCTGTCACTTCCCCACTGAAGCTCCCAAGAACTTATGATCCCAAAGTAAATAAAGCAAATCAGGCCTATGCTCACCTTGCCCTCCCTGTGGCCCACTGTTCTATGCATAAGCCATGTCTTGGCATCCTCAACCATGCTTTCCACTCTTGTGTCATGACTTTCCACATGTTGTCCTTTCTGTTGTCCAGTGCACTGACTTCCTTCTTTGGCCAGGGGAGGCCTTTCTTGACTCAGACTAGGTGGGCCTCCTTGTTGTATACACAACTCATGGAGAGCCAGTGTGTATCTTTGGTATCAGGCAGGGCTGTTCCAGGCCCTATGCCCATTCCCAATGTACTCAGTTCCCTTGCTGAGCCTGTCTCTTCCCCTATGAGATGTGGTTAATTCTAGTCCTTCCACAAAGTGTGGTTCTATGGCTTGAATGTGATAATGCACTTACCCCTGGCAACAAAATAGTAGGCCATATTAAATGCTGGCTATCATGGCTAGTGTTTCACTCTCTGCTTCCTATGCTGTATTCACAACTATTTCCTTGTAGCGGCTGGCACATAGTAGGCACTCAAAAATGTCAGCTGAAGGGATAAACTAGGGAGGAGAGACTGCATGTGAGTGTGCCTTGAGTGTGATTTTTGTGATGCTGGGTGGGCCTCTGCCAAATCACTTTAAGGCACCTGGAACTTCATCTAAAGACACATATTATTGATTTTTGAGAAGAAGGAAGAGGAAGGAGCAGCTTATGGAGTCCCTGCAGAAACACAGCCTCAGAGTGGCCTATACTTGACAGCTAAAGGAGTTTAGCTCCTGGATCCAATGCCCAATAACATGCCAATTGTAGGTAGACTGGGAAGGACTGGGAAGAGCTCAAGAAGGAGGAAGTTTTCCTTTCCACCTGCCCTTCAGGGGTGCGGTATGGCTTTAGCCAGACAATGCTGAGTTGTTGAGAGGACTGTTTCACTGAACAGAGACTGCTTCAGCTCCACCAGTGGTCCAGACAGGAGCCAAAGTCCCACCCGTGGGCAGCCTCGGCTTCAGCTGGTCTGTGAGGTCTTTGGCAGTGGGCACAGCACCTGTAGGTGGGAACCCCCACGTGGGGGTGAGGCTTACATTACATGGCATCTTTGCCAGCAGGGCATACCTTTAAAAGGAGGAGAGAACAAAGCAAATGGAGGTTGGGCATAGGAAGGAAATGGTTACAGTGAAGTAAACACAAGCAAAAATCTCAAATATATCTAGAAATAAAAAGCCAAAATTAAATTTAAAGTGAAAGTCAGTGTTTATGCAGTAGAGCCATTTGGAGAAAATGACTCATTTTGTAAAGGAACAGATGTTCTCATTTGCATAGTCTCTGGAGTCGCAAATGGACTTCACCCTGTCCCCTCAGCATGCATGCCCTGCAGCTGGTGGCACTTGATTTGTGACACTGAGGGAGTGTTTACATTAGTGTAATCCTTGGTCCCATATCCATGAGTCTCCCGGTAGGAAACACTTTCTCCACTGGATGATGAGGGACTCTGGAAGAGGCTGTGGTTTGCTTGCTCTTCCCAGACACCCCTGGGCCCCAGCTGCCTTAGTAGTAGTAGATGTGTAACAGGACTATGGTCAATATCAAGAGGAACCCACTGGCATTGGTAATTTCTCTCCTGAAGGGGATCTCTGACATGTCATCATACTTTGTCCCTTCCCACATGTCACTGTGGTTTGTCCCTTCTAATATGTCACCACTCTCTGTCCCTATATGTACATCATGGCACTCTGTCTCTTCCAAAGTGGCACTGTGCTCTGTCCCTTCAGACGTTCCACAGCACTTTGTCCCTTCAGACCTGTCCTGGCACTTTGTCCCTTCCAATATATGCTCTGTCCCTTCCGATATGGTACCACACTCCATCCTCTCCTTGGCTACTTCTTCTGGGGCCAGTTTGGGGCCAGGCTGTGGCTCCAGTCCACAGAATGCATTCCACGCTTTCCAGAAGCAGCCCTGGGTCTCCTCAAATGCATCTGGAATAGAGGGAACAGGCAAAGATCAGGATCACAGGCCAGGACACAAGAAGGACTTTCTATGGTGTCATATCTCAGCAGTCCCAGAGAAAGACCAAAAGACTCTCTCCAATATGATCAGTCCTCAGCCCCTGCTATGGAACATCTACCACCATCCTCAGAGACATGGGCGAGTGGGATAAGGGGCTTTGGGAGTTTGGCAGGAGTGGGGTGGGAACTGCCTGGGGCCATGCTTGCCTTCTGGCAGAGCCTTCAACAGGGCCCAGATCCTGGAGTGCCTACCCTTCTCTGTCTTAGGCACATGGCCGAACACAGTTTGGTAGGTTTAGGGCACAGGACTGCTCCTCTGAATCTGCCTCCCCAGTCGCTACTCTCTAGAGGATGGAAGAAATCCCCTGATTTCTGGACACTGCTCTCCTTGGCAAGCTCTCAGAGAATGTTTTCCTCAGGCAGGTATCAGTCTCACGGCCTGGCCCAAAATAAGTTACTCCGGGCACTTGAAGGGGAAATCACTGATGCTTTTCAGGAGGCAAAGGAGGGAAGTCTAGGATTTACAGGGAATTTTCCATTCAAATTAGTCAGAATGCCTTTCTGGGACTTAAAATTGCTCCCTGTCTGTCTGTACAGCTCCTGCTGGCTGCTCCTTTGGCCTGTTCAGGCTCGGGTCAGCACCACGGCTAGCTCCGGCACACCCATGTGGGTCCAGCGGCTGCCTGCAAACAGTTTCCTCCTTGATTACCAGATGGGCATATCTCAGTTCGAGTGTGCACCCAACAGTGTTCGTTGCGACCTGTTCTCTGTCTCATTCTGTTGGGCAGCATCCATGCCAGCCGTGTCCCGAGGCTGAGGTAGCACCATGGATGACAGAACCCATCAGCCAGGGACAGAGGAGCCTCTGTTACACAGGGAGGGCTGCTGCAGCAGGAGGACCTCAAAGCCAGGGACACAGATCTCTGCTGCCAGTGCTGAGAAGTCCTGAGTGGCACATTCTCAATACCCATGTTATCATATTGTCATGCAGCTGCCAGGCCCAAGAGGCTACTGTATGTAAAAGGCAACTGATCGTTTTGATGATGGCCCAAGGGTTATATGATGGGCAGTGGGATGGCCAGTGGCCGAGAGCACACATTTTAGAGTCAAACTTGCCCATGTTCACATTGGTGCGCTATTTCTGCCTGATTATCTGTGGACCTGGGGCAAGTTACTTAACTGTTCAGTGCCTCAGTTTCCCCATCTCTAAGTGGGGATGATAATTGTACCTATCACACACACCTATCACACCACCTGGCACATCCCAAGTGAGCAGTAAATATTAGCCACTGTCATTATCATCATCATCATCATCATCATCCACCCATGACTATGGAGAGAGGAAGAAGAGGAACGGGAGGTGCACCAAGAACAAGCACCTGGCACCTAACAAGCCCGTTTCCCCCCACCAAGAGAAGAGACATTCCCAGAGAGTCCTACATCCTCCAGGTGTATGGGACAACCTTGCTTAGGATAGACCACTCTTCTGCTCTGCACCTGCCCCCAGGGCCTCCTCTGCAGATGACAAGAGGGAGCCTGGGGCCTCTTTGGGCTCTGAACTTCCCTAGCAGTGGTGGAGGGGGGCCCCAGAAGGCTGCCTCCTCCCCTAAACTCACAGCCTCCCTGGGTACTCTCTGCCTGAGACTCAGGACTAATCTCATTAGGCCTTTATCCCTGTTTGCGTCAGGGCCACAAGAAGCTCAGGTCACCCCCCACCCCCACCCCCACCCATGGCCCCAACACTCCTTTTCTGACCCCATCTGCCGAAAACCTTCCTCTGGGCCTTCTGGAGTCCCCCCCACCCCCGGAACATTCTGCTTCTGCTTGCTGGGACTGAAATCTAACTGTCCTCAGACCTCTTTTCCCGGAGCCCTCTCTCCCTTTTCTCCCTCAGGTTTCTCTTGTTAAGGCAGGGCATCATCTCTATGTGGCTAAATCCAGTGGCCAGTCCTAAGGCTTCATCTTTCTTCACTCATCAGTATTTGCCTCTCCTCCAATGGCTTCTCCTGGGGTGTCTCTTGCTTCTGCCTGGGCCAGATCCCTGTCTCCTCCCCCTGCCCCTCCCTTCCAAAGGTGGCTCACTGTGTCTGCTGCCTCTCCCCAGCCCAGAAGCCTCTGCATAGATGTCCAGAGACATCTCAACCTCAACAGACACCCCAGAGGGGGCCTCTGCCTGGAAAAGCATTTCTGAGAGGAGGGACCATGGGGCAGTACAGGCCACATCCACCCAAAACACTATCAACCAGGACCTCCTGCAGGGTTTGGATCCTTCTCACCTGGGTGTGCTTGGGGTGCTGGTCTCCTCCTTTGTATTTCTGCATCCAGATCTACCCTTTCCTCTTGACTATTTCGTAAACTCCAACAGAGCCGGTGGAGCTGGGGAGAGAGCGGGGGGCATGTCACCATCTAGGGCCCTGTCACACAGACTGTACCCAGTCACAGCCAGAAGCTGGGCACCAGGGTCTCCATGGACTGAGATGAGACCTGGTTGTTCAACTCCAACAAGAGACAGAAGGAACATGGGGTAGGGAAAGCATGGCACTTGGGGACCTTGGATTTCAATTCTGGCTCTGATACTGTGTGCTTGCATGGCTTTGGCACAGGGGACACAAACTGTCTGGGGCTCAGTGTCCTTCAACTATATAGTAGGGGTAGGAGAAAAAGTGCTCAGAGCTCCTTCCAGTTCTAAGAGTCCAGGAACCTGTGCCCTTCAGGATGAGAGCAGCCGCCTGTCACCTTGGTCTGCTTCTTCCGGTGGAGGAGGAGGCCCTCTGACTGGATGAGTGGACAGGGCAGACCCGGGAGCTGCTTTCCTTCAAAGAGCCCCTCCTGCCTGTCAGAGTTGAGCACTAACCCAGCCCAGAAGAGGCTTTACCTGGTTTACCTGGCCCCCCACTGAGCTTAGTTACTCAGACTCAATAAGGCATTTGCAGATGCAGAAGGAAGTGTCCCTTCCCTTCTGCTCTGTGACCTTGCTCTTGTCCTGAAAACACACATGGAAACTTTGGGAAGTAACAAAATCCAGCCAATTGTTGTTGTTGCTGTTTTTAAGGGCCAACTAAACGAACATTTCCACCAAGCCTATCCTGGAATAGATTTTGATCTATTGTACCAGACTCATTATATTTGAATCCCAGCATCCCTACCCCAACATATGGCAGGGATATGAACAGGCTGGGTTGGCCCCTCTCTGGCCAGCCCACTCCAAGACCTGCCTGAGCCCCACCTCTCAGACTAAAATGTTGGAACTAAAATTCTGTTGTATTAATAACAGAGACTGGGTTTAGCCTCTAATTGCTTCCTGATGATGCCATATGTGTATATTTGCCTTCCCAACGACACTATCAGCCCCTTTGGAAGAGGTTGCTGGGTGCACTAGAAGAGCCTGGGTTCATGTGCTGTCCCTGTTGTCCTGCCTCCTCTGGTAGGCGGTGAGAAGAGGGCCTGGCCCACTGACACTGATCCATAAGTTCCAGTTCTCCTGTTCACTTCTCCCTCCCTTGTTGGCAGCTGCTTTGTGTTCTCCAGAGCACCTGGCACACTGGGAGGCAGGTGGTAAACAATCAACAAATACTTGGCTGCTTGAGAAGTGGGCACAACCAAACAGTTGAGAGGAAGAGAACAGCAAAGAACACAATCTAGACAATTAAGACCCTGAGCAACAGGAAATCAAGTTCCCCACCCACCGCCGGATTCTCAAGGCGCTGGGAGCTGGGCAGTCTCCCAGCTGTCACTGATGCAGCGGGTGTGCACATCCCACACCCCTGGTTGTCCTCCCCATATGCTCTAGCCCTCTTCCAACTGGGCTCTGTGCACAAGAGAGGAGTGAATCAATTGGAAACCACTGACCAGGAAGCATGGCCAGAGGGAAAACCCAAGATTGAGGGGGAGACCCTGAGGCAGTCTTCTGAGTTCAAGGCTTTTACCCAGAACCCAGGAAAAGCTGCAAAACAGGCATGTAGATCTCATAGACTCATCTTCCTTCTGATCTCCTCCCTAAACTTCAGATACAGTAGGGCTTTCTGGCTTGGCCAAGTCCCTGTCCTGCGAAGCCTACTGGCCATGCTGATGGAGGTGATGTAGGGGAGCCAGGTTGGGGCCCAACCCTACCACTTACCTATTTGTGGTACCTTGGGCTTAATTTCTTGACTTAATTTCTTGACTTAATTTCTCTGGGCCCAGACTTCCTATATTCCAATTGGGGCGACTGATATCTACTTCCTGGGAGATGGGAACAGCAGCTCAGGAGAAGGCTGAGAGGCACCCAGCCCTGAGATGAGCCACCAGAGGCTTCCAGTATTCCAGTCCCCTCCCCCTTCCTGATGGCTTAATTCCCTGAGGATGGGTGGAAGCTGGGACTGCTCTGATTACATTAATTCACACTGAGGTTAGTGAACTTAACACTTCTAAGGAAAATTTGCATCTTAAAAGCCAAACTTCTCATTCTAAGTGAATATCTAATTGGTGAATTGTTGGAAAGTCTTTTAGTTTAGTTTTTATAGCAGGGCCCTTTCTCTGTTCTTTGCCTATTACTGACCCATCCCCCAAGCCCAGTCCCTAGCCCTCCCTCTTTTCAAAAAGAATGCAGGAATTCAGTCACTCTCTCCCAAACCAGCAGAGCCTAGTTACTGCTCACGGGGACTCTGGGACTGAGGGTTGATCCCAGAAAAACCTCACGACAGCACTTACATGTTTATCGGGAATTGGGTCCGTGAATAAAGAGATCCCCAGGATGGTGAAAAGGCTGACTATGAAGAGGATTACAGCAAAGTAGAGGTAGTGCATGCCACAGATGATCAGGGGGCACTTGCTGTTTGCCCCACAGCTCCAGGGTCCGTAGGCAAACTCAGACAACATTCGAGAGAAGCCAATCAGAAGTCCTCCGGTCAGCCCCCAGAAGGCACCCTGCCAAAGGAGGAGCCCCAAGAGAGTCATCTGGAGGGGATGGGTGGTGAGACAGACCATCAGCCTCACCTCCCCACCAGTTGAGTTCTGAAATTAAAATCATCATCGTAACAAAGGCTTTAAATATCTTGTGGAAGGAAGCAGAATGTAAGCACCAGTGAGGAGGCCGTGCCTTCTTGGGCTGAACCAAGACCTGAGACCCCTGCACTTTCTCTTAGGTCAATCAGAGAACTTGAGAAACACTGGAAACACTTTTAAGTAAGATCATAAAAAGGCATCTCAAACATCATGTGTCCGAAAGGCTGTGGTGACACCTCCATCTCCCTGGTTGCTCAGGTTGAAACCCCAGGAGTCATCCCTGGTCCCCTTATTTCCATCCTGCCCTACCACCAACCTATCAGCAAATGCTGTTGGCTCTGCCTCCAAAGTATATCTGGAATCCCATCACCCTATGGCTACCGCCCTAATCCTGAAACTGCCATCTTCTCTCACATAGGTGGCTTCCCTTCCTGGCCCCTGCCTGCCCACTGTCCTCACAGAAGAGTGAGCTCTTCAAAGCATGCATTAGAGAATGCCTTGTCTGTCTCGCTTAAACTCTCCAGTGGCTTCTCATGGCCTGCCATCAGAATAAATCTCCACCCTACCCATCAGTTGACTTCACCTGGCTCTGCCACTCTCCCCTTGGTCATTCCACTTTAGCCACTGCATGCAAACTTCCTCCTGCATGTTTAACCTGCCTGTTTTGCTCTTGGCTCAGGCCTTTGCACTTGCCCTTCCCTCTGCTTGGGTCTCTCCCTAGATCTTGGTATTTCTGGCTCATCCTTCAAGGTTCAGATTCAAGGTCACTTTCTTAGAAGTCTTCTCCTACCATTGGCTAAGGTCCTTGTATCCCCCCTACCTCTAGTGCCTGCCTTGCCACCCTCTACTATCCTTTTTTATCTTTTAAACAATACTGCATCACTATCAGAAATCTTTATCTGCTTATTGGGTATAATCTGTCTCCTCCAGCCAGACTGTCCACACTTTAAGAGTAAGGACTTCATCTTGGCTCTAGAGCTGTATCTGGAGCTTGACTTAGATGGAGATGGATGTCAGAGGAGACAGAAGATATGGTACATGGGCAAACATCTTGGAAAAAGGCCTAAAACCAAACGCCAGGTGGACGATCCACAGGAACAATTTATTGAAGGAGATGTGCAGAACGGGAAGATCTAGAAACAGATGGACAGCAGAAGCCAGATGAGCATGCCATCTGAAGCAGAGTGGAGGAGAAGGCCTAGAGAAACTCTCTAGGTCAAAGGGGTACCTGCAATTGCTTGTAACCTTGGACGAGGGGTGTCAGGGGAACCCCTGAGCAGATTCCCAATTTTCTTTGGCAGTAGGCTCCAATACCTCAATGCTGGTGTCATCATTGGGAGGCAGATTCTCATGACAGCCTGACCCTCTTGCCCATGCCCTTGCCAGCAGAGCAGAGGGCAGCAGCTCTGGCATCTGCAGAGTCCAGCCACCCTGCCCCCCACATTCTTGGTGCTAAGTTGAGTCTTGGTGAGCTGAGCAGAGCAAGGAGCTCTGGCAGGTTGGTCTAGAGGATTGGACACCTGAGATGGGCCGATAGGAAGCACCAGCCATGTGGAAGAGTAAAAAGATATTCCTGGCAAAGCAAACAGTATATGCAAGTGAAGGGAGAACAGAGAAGGCATAGGACAGTTAGGTAATCAGCACTGCAAATCAATTGGAGTAGGTGGGGCCCAGGGGCTGTGCATGGAGAGGGCAAGGGCCAAGAGGTAGGCAAAAGCCAGATCACATGACACCTTAGACACTGTGCTCAGGAAATTGTGCAAGGCCCAGCTACTCGGTGCTGCTAGGGGAAACAAGTTATGACTCAAATAACAAACAAAATATTCTAGCAAACCATGCTTTCAAAGTCTTATTGATAAAATGATTGAATCATTAGTAGGAATCTTTATTTAGTTTAAAGTGTGAATGGAAGATATGGTCTTCACTATAGGAAGGGTGAAAGGAGCTCATGACTGTACATCCCCCTGTGACCCTGAAATCACTGAGTATGACGCATCCATGTACAGAGGCAACAGAATTATATTTTCCTACAACCAGATATGTGTGAAGAAGGAGCATGCACACTGCATCATCTATGTCATGGTTAAAAGTGGATTACATTGTAAAGGGAAGAAAAACAAATTAGAGCTCACCTTTTCCCTGAATGCATGAGGGAGCTCAGACTAAGTCTACCCAGGAGGAAATAATCTCTTGGAAAGCAATGATGCAATGGTGTGAACTCTTGAAGCACAAGAAACCCTTCTAGGGCAGCTCTTGCAAAGACAACTATGATGTGAAGGCAAGTCCTCACACTCTGTCTTGCAGTGGCCATGCCAACACCTACCTACCTTTTCAGTGACTCTCTTGCAAAATACAGCAAGCAGGAAGATGGCAGCAATGGGCGGGGTCAAGTAGCTCATAACTGCATGTGTGTATTCAAATAGTCGTTCACTGTATTCTGTTTCCATAATAGGGACCCAGAGGATAGTGACAGCAAGTAATATTATAACAAAAAACCTGTAAATTATACCAATAGTCAATGGCAATTTGATGAGCATTATTCCCCCCACCAGTAAAATATCTATAAACCATAAACTATTAGCTCAATTATTCCTTAGATTAAATTCAGATGCCCATTCATAAATGTGGAACAGAGGAGACAGCTACATACCTAAATACTGATAGAACCATAAAGCTGCAGATAAAAATCATTTAACTTCTGAACAAATAAAACTGTCCATTTGCCTGTTACTAAACCATGGATAGATTTTCACCACATTTGGAGGGTGTGTTTGGTCAGTCATGCTTACATTATAGTACATGGAAAATATCAAATTCTTGAGGATAGCATGCTATAAGACATTTCAGACAGATTAGTACAGCACATAATTTTGAAGATTTTGACAAGTTCAGAAACTTATTTAAATTTTGCTAAAAATTTTATGAAACTGAGTGGAGGCTCCAAATGTTCATTATTTTTTCTTAAAAATTTTTAAATGTTTATTTTTGAGAGAGACAGAGAGACAGAGTGTGAGCAGGGGGGGAACAGAGAGAGAGGGAGACATGAATCTGAAGCAGGCTCCAGGCTCCGAGCTGTGAGCACAGAGCCTGACGTGGGGCTAGAACTCATGAACCGCGAGTTCCTGACCTGAGCCAAAGTTGGATGCTTAACTGACTAAGCCACACAGGTACCCCCATTATTTTTTCTAAGTAAAAGATTGTAAAATATGTATTGATATATAAAATTACACTAGATTACATGTCATCCCAATGATGAATAAATCTTAGTTCTGTATCAACAAGGGCTTAAAAATTATAATTTAGAGTGAATGACTATAAGATATGAAGGACAAATTCCTTGATAATCAAAGAAGACACAAGGATGTGAATTCCCACCCAAGTAATGATGTGATAGTTTGCATGAGACTAATCCTCCCACAGTAACAATGATAAGTTGGGGGCCAAATATTAAACTGCAACACTCAGGGAGCCAAAAAGCAGGCGGAAATGGGAAAGGATTTAATCCTTGAAAGAATACAACCATAGTGGATGCTATCTACACTACCCAGCTTTTCTTCTGAAGGCTCTTCCTAGTTTGCATGGTGTGGGTGGCTAGAAATTAGCAGAGAGCCTATTACTAGGTTGGGGTATAAGAAGATAGAGGATGGGGGGGCGCCTGGGTGGCTCAGTCGGTTGGGCGTCTGACTTCGGCTCAGGTCATGATCTCACGGTCCGTGAGTTCGAGCCCCGCGTTGGGCTCTGTGCTGACAGCTCAGAGCCTGGAGCCTGCTTCAGATTCTGTGTCTCCCTCTCTCTGACCCTCCCCCATTCATGCTCTGTCTCTCTCTGTCTCAAAAATAAATAAACATTAAAAAAAAAATTAAAAAAAAAAAGAAAAAAAAAGAAGATAGAGGATGGGGATTCAGAGTGGTTGAAAATGCTATGGGGGAATTTTAGAAAGGAGGGAGCTACTGAACAAGGGGGTCCAATCTGTGCATACACTTCCCTTATATCCTTGGCTGATCCCCAAACTATACATGTGTGGGAGACTCTCCAAATAGTCTATCAACAAGTGGCTGCTGGAAGGTTGAAAGAGTTGAGCAGACTTCAGTGGCTGCCTACACTGGGAGAGACAGAAATTGGGAGTTGGAATCTCATAGAGTTAGAGGGCCTGTCTAACCACCTTAGGCTTTTCACTGAAACTCCTGAAGGGCCATGCCATAGAAGTAGAGACTAAATCCCAAGACTAAGAATTTGCCATAAGACTGAGTGAAACTGAAACAGACCCACCCTAATAAAGTATAAAAACAGACCTCTGCAAGTTTAAGGTGATCAGCTAGTAATTTACCCACATGCTTGAACCAATACACTTTAGAAGACCATGATCAGAGTCTCTACAATAATGTATTTATTCACAACATTCAGTATACAATAAAATTTACTAGGCATGGGAAGAAATAAGAAAATGTGATCTTTAGTCAAGAAAAAAGGCAACTGATAGAAACAGACCCCAAGATGGCTCAGATATTAAAATCAGCAAAGACTTCAAAGCAGCTATTATAGCTACATTAAAGGACTTAAAAGAAATGATGGTTATGAGAGAATAGATGGGAAGTCATAATAGAAAACTGGAAACTATAAAAAGTTTAAAAAGGAACCAAAATAAAAATTTTAGAACTGAAATTCCAGTTCAATATATGACATGAAAAATTCACTGGTTGGCCTTAACAAATTGTAAATGGTATAAGAAAGGGCCAATAAACCCAGAGGCAGACTGATAGAAATCTAAACTGAAGAACATAGGGAAACTTTTAAAAAATTTAAAATAAACACACCTCAGTGATCTGCGAGACAATATCAAGAGGGCTAATATGTGCGTAAACAAAGTCATAAAGAGGAGAGATGAAACAGAAAAATCGACAAAGAAACAATGATCAAAAATTTCTCCACTTTGGTGAAAACCATTTATGTACATATTCATATGCTCAGCAAAACCAAATCATGATAGATATAAACACATGCACACATACCCTTAAGCATATCATAACAAAACTGCTCAAAACCAAAAATGAGAAAATCTTGAAAGCCACAGGGGGAATAAAAAACATTATAAATAGAAAGCAGCACTATGAGTTTTGGTGACTTCTTATCAGAAATAAGAGGTCAGAAGAGAATGAAAGAGCATCTTTAAAGTGGTGAGCAAAGTACTGCCAATTCAGAATTATATACCCAGCAAAAATATCTTTCAAAAACAGACAAAACAAAAACATTTTCCAATAACCAAAAGCTGAGAGAATCTGTCACCAACAGACCTGCATTATGAGACGTGCTGAAGAAAATTCTTCAGGGTGAAGGGAAATTACAGAGATGGAAACTTAAACCTAAGGTTGTAATGATGAGCACCAAAAAGGTAAAATATATGGGTAAATATAAAATGCTATATATTTATTTTTTCTTATTTTAATTTAGTTTATTTATTTTTTTAATGTTTATTTTTGAGAGAAAGAGACAGAGTGTGAGTGGAAGAGGGGCAGAGAGAGGGAGACACAGAATTCAAAATAGGCTCCAGGCTTCAAGCTGTCAGCACAAAGCCCGACATGGGGCTTGAGCCCACAGATTGTGAGATCATGACCTGAGCTGAAGTCAGCCGTTTAACTAACTGAGCCACCCAGGTGCCCCTATTTTAATTTAGTTTAAAGGCAACTGACTGCTTACAGCAAAAAATTATATTGCTATCACTATACTATATAGCAATTATATACACACATATATATGGGGTTTATAATGCACAAAGAGATAAAATATATGACAAGCATAATGTAAAAGATGGAAGGAGAAAATGGCATATACTGTTGTAGGGTACTTACATTTGACATAAAATGATAGAGTATTAACTCTAAGTAGACTAAGATAGATTAATAATGCCTATTGTAATGCCTAGAACAACCAAAAGAAATTAAAAACTATTTCTAATCATATTAATGATGATGTTAAATGCAGATGGACTTAACTCTCAAATTAAAAGGCAGAGACTGTGGGTGCCTGGGTGGCTCAGTTGATTGAGCGTCTTGACTTTGGCTCAGGTCATGATCTTGCAGTTTGTGAGTTCAAGTCCCACACTGGGCTCTGGTGCTGACAGCGCAGAGCCTGGAGCTTGCTTTGGATTCTGTGTCTCCCTCTCTCTCCACCCCACCTCTGCTAGTGCTCTGTCTCTCTCTGTCTTTCAAAACTGAATAAACATAAAAAAAATTTTTTTTAAGGCAGAGATTGTCAGATTAGATATAAAAATCAAGGTTCAACTATATCTGCTTTACAAGGCACTCACTTTAAATATATTTAAAGGTTAAAAGTAAAATAGATTACAAACACTAAGCATAAGAAAGCCAGTGTGGGCTATATTAATAACAAAGTAAGCCTCAAGACAAGGAGTATTATTAGAGACAAAAAGCTACATTTCATAACGGTGAAAGCATTAATTCCTCAGGAAACCATAACAAACATAAATATGTAAGCACCTAATACTAATACTTCAATATGTATAAAGCAAAAATACTCAGAGAATTGCAGTGAGGGAGAAATGACAACTACACAATCACAATTGAAGATTTTAATACCCTTCTCTCATTATAGAATATACTGAATGTATATACGTATAGATATAACATACACACATCATATACATAAAATTATATATACAATATATAACAGAACTAGACAGAAATTAAGAATACAGAAATGTCAACACATTTCAAAAGATTAAAATGTCATATAGAGTACATTCTTGGATCACAGCAGAATAACTTAGATATCAGTAACAATAAAATAGGAAAGTGCCCACTACTTGGACATCCAACAGCACACTTCTAAATAACCCATGAACAAAGGAAAAAATCGCAAGGAAATTAGAAAATATTTTGGACTGAATGAAAATGAAAACACAACCTATCAAAACTTGTGGGATGCAGCTAAGGCAGGCCTTAGAGGGAAATTTATAGCTTTAAATGGTAATAATAAAAAATAAGAAAGGTTTTAAGGCAATGATCTGAATTTCTACTTTAAGAAGCTATAAAAAAGAAGAGCAGTGTAAATTCAGAGTAAATTTAAAAAAAAAAAACAAAGAAAGAAAAGAAAAACAGAAATTGATGGGGGAAAAAACCCACAAAAACCAAAAGAATCAACAATTCCAAAAGTTGGTTCTTTGGAAAGATTATTAAAATTGAAAATCCCTTAGGCAAATTTTATCAAAAGAAAGATAACCCCCCACCACAAATTACCAATATCAAGAATGAGAGTTGGATTATTGCTAAAGATCCTACAGATTTTAAACGGATAATGAAATTATGGGAGGTGCTCAGAGCCATCCCAGTAAAGATGCTTCTGAACATCCTGCTTACCAGTATATCAGGGAATGCAAAAACCATGCTAGGCAAATAACCTGCACCAAGATCAGGACTGAAATACACTACTTGGGTGATTTAGCCTGACAAGACTGATTACCAGATGTAATGAATGCAGTCTGGCAAGATGGCTTCTCCTAAAAGCATGTCAAAAAATGCATAGATGATGGCACAAATCCTTAAAGGTATGGAGATTACAGAATATGAGTTAAAAGTTATAAATCAGATGTTGGGAGTTTGCATTCTTTTTTGTTTCAATGTTTTATTTATTTTTGAGAGAGAGAGAGAGAGCAGGGCAGGGGCAGAGAGAGAGAGGGAGATGTAGAATCCAAAGCAGGCTTCAGGCTCCAAGCTGAGCTGTCAGCACAGAGCCTGACATGGGGCTCAAACTCACAAACTGTAAGACAATGACCTGAGCCAAAGTCAGACACTTAACTGACTGAGCCACCCGGCACCCCTGGAGTTTGCATTCTGAGATGTGACCACAATTCTAGATGATGCAAAAATTTGTTTAAGCTATGTTAATAAAGGTACAGTTGATGCAAATGTGAGTAGCAATCGAGTGTCATGCTGACCATTTTTTTTTCTTATAAGCATTATTTTTTTACCGTTCACAGTCAGATATACATCTGAAATAGATTTTGTGTATGGTGTGAAGTAAGAGTCAGCATTCTTTTTTCCATGAATAGCCAAATCACCCAGGACCATTTATTGAAAATCCTTCTCCCCATCAATTTCTCTACTGCATTATACTGGAATCTTTGCCATAAATCAGGTGACTGTGTATCTGTGGGCCTTCTTCTGTATTCTGTCTGTACTATATCCCATTGATTTAGACAAATCAAATTTGATACAAATATTTGTACCCAAATCACATTGTCTAATCAGTATCACTTCATAATAGATACTGGTATCTGTTAACTTAAATCCTCCAGCTTTGTTCATTTTCAGGAATTGCTTTGGCCTTTCTTTTCTTCTTCTTCTCCTTTTTTTTGGTTTTGGCTTTCTTTGCTCTTTACATGTCTGTCTTAATTTTAGAACTGGTTTGCCAATTTTTACATGCACAAATAAATCTGCAATTTTGACAAGGATTACTTTGAATATGTAGAATAATATGAAAGGAATATAGTGTCAATATTGAATCTTCTAATTCCTGGATATGGTATATTCCTTTATATACTTCAGTCTCATTAATTTTTCTCAACAATGCTTTGTAATTTTCAGCAATTTTCTCACTTTTGTGAGATTTATTCCTAAGTGTTTGATATGGTTTAATGACACTACAAATGATAATGTGTAAAATATGATTAATTCTTATATTTTGATCTTGTACCAGTCTTGTTAAATTCACTTTTAAATTTTAGCAGTTTGTCTATAAAGTCTTTTATGATAATTTTATTTCTATCCCCATGCCATTTATTTCCTTTTCTTACCTTTTTGTGCAGGATAGTACAACTCCAGCAAAACTTTGAATAAAAGTGGTTGTGGTGGACATTTGTGTCCAGTTCCCAATCACAGGGGAAAATATTTTCAGATGTAAACATAAAGTATGATATATACTATAGGTTTTTTAATATATATGTATATTAAAATATACATATATATTTAAAAGCCAGAGTAAAGAAGTGCCTTTAAATTCCTAATTTTCTAAGATGAAACAATAAATAAATAGGCATTAAACATTCTAAATTATTTTCATCTGTTGTGATGATTGTATTATTTTCTCCTGTTTTCAGTTAATGTGGTCAAGTACGTTGATTGATTTTTGAATTAAAAGAACTATTCTTGCATTCCTGGAATAAACCCCAGATGGTCATGGTCTATTTTTCTTTTTCTATGTTACTGGACCTGCAAATATTCTGCTTAAAATTTCTGCATCTATGTTCATATTGGCATGGTATGTATTTTACCATGTTTTCTTTAGGCTTGCCTCAATCATATTTTAAAGATATCTCTTTTCAATGAGTTCTCAGGATACAAAATGAACATACAGTAGTGTACAAAATCAGTAATGTTTCTATACACTAACAATGAGTTACCTGAAAAAGAAATAAAGAAGACAATCCCATTTACAATAGCATCAAAAACAATAAAATACTTAGGAATAAATTTAAACAAGGAGGTGAAAGATTTCTATACTGAAAACTCTAAGATGTTGATAAAAGAAATTGAAGAAGACATAAATAAACAGAAAGATATCTTGTGTTCATGGACTAAATGAATTAATATTAATAAAATGTCCATACTACTTAAAGCCATCTGTGGATTCAGTGCACTCCTTATCAAGATTCTAACGGCATTTTTTTTTTAACAGAACTAGAAAAAGTAATCCTAAAATTTGTTTGGAATGACAAAAGACCCTGAATAGCCAAAGCAATCCCGAGAAAGAAGAACAAAGCTAGAGGAATCACACTTCTTGATTTCAAACTATATTACAAAGCTATAGTAATCCAAATAGTATGGTACTGGAATACAAAGAGATGCATAAACCAATAGAGCAGAATTGAGAGTCCAGAAATAAACCCATACATATACAGCCAACTAATATTGGACAAGGGAGCCAAGAACACTCAATGAAGGTGGTCTCTTCAATAAATTTGTCCTGGGAAAATAGGATATTCACATGCAAAAAAATAAAACTAGATCCCTATCTTATACCACTCACAAAAATTAACTCAAAATGGATTAAAGATGGGGCACCTGGGTGGCTCAGTCAGTTAAGCATCTGACTTCGCCTTAGGTCATGATCTCACCATTTGTGAGTTTGAGCCCCGTGTCAGGCTCTGTACTGACAGCTCAGAGGCTGGAGCCTGCTTCAGATTCTGTGTCTCCCTCTCTCTCTGCCCTTGCCCCACTCGTACTCTCTCTCTCTCTCTCAAAAATAAACAAACATTAAAAAATTAAAAATGGATTAAAGACTTAAATATGAGACCTGAAACTATAACTCTCAGGAGAAAAGATAGGAAATAAGCTCCTTGATATGGGTTTTAGCAATGGGTTTTTGGATATGACTCCAAAATCTCAAGGAACAAAAGCAAAAATAAACAAATAGAACTAGGTCATGCTAAAAAGCTTCTGCATAACACAAGAAACAACAAAATGAAAAGGCAACCACAGAATGGGATAAAATATTTGCAAACAACACATCTGATAAGGGGTTAATATCCAAAATATATAAGGAACTTATACAACTCAATAGCAAAACAAAATATAACATATTCCAAGTAATCCAATTAAAAACTGAGCAGGGGCGCCTAGGTGGCTCAGTTGGTTGAGTGTCCAGCTCGATTTTGGCTCAGGTCATGATCCTAGGGTCATGGGATTGAGCCCTGTGTCAGGCTCCATATTAAGTGTGGAGCCTGCTGAAGATTCTCTCTCTCCCTCTCTCTCCCTCTCTCTCTCCCCCTCTGCCCCTCTCCCCTGCTTGCACTCTCTCTCAAATAAAAAAAAAAAAAACCTGGGCAAAAGACCTGAATAGACATTTTTTCCAAAGAAGGTATTCAAATGGCCCATAGGTACATGAAAATGTGCTCAACATCACTAATCGTCAGGGACATGCATATCAAAACCACAGTGAACTATCATCTCATACCTGCTGGATAGCTATTCTCAAAAATGCAAGAGATAACAAATACTAAGTATTGATGAGGATGCAGAGGAACAGGATCCCTTGTATACTGTATGCTGGAATGCAAACTGATGAAGCCACTATGCAAAACAACATGGAGGTTCCTCAAAAATTAAAAATTGAATTACCATATAATATAGCAATACTACTTGTGGGTATATATTTGAAGGAAACCAAATCACTGTTATGAAAAGATATCTGTACCCTCATGTTCATTGCAGCTTTATTTACAGTAGCTAAGCCATGGAAACAATCTAAAGGTCCACTGACAGATGTTTGGATAAAGAAAATATATGGATACACAATGGAATATTATTCAGTCAAAAAAAGGAAAGAAATCCTGCCATTTGTGACAACATGGATGGACCTTAAGGGCATCATGCTAGGTGAAATAAATCAGACAGAGGAAGACAAATACCGTATGATCTCACTTACAGGTGGAATCTAAAAACACCAAACTCCTAGAAACAGACAGCAGATTGGAGGCTGCCAGAGGTGAAGAGGGTATGGAAGAAATGGATAATGGAGGTTAAAGGCACGAGCTTCCAGTTATAAGAAAAATAACTTCTGGGATGCAATGTCCAGCATGGGGATTATAGCTAACAACACTGTATTGTATATTCAAAAGTTGCTGGGATGGCAGATTTTTAAAATTCTCATCACAAAAAAATATGTACCTATGCGTGATGATGGGTATTAACTAAATTAATTGTGGAACTTCTTGAACCTCTGGGTAATGATCCACCAGTTTTGGAAAATCTTGGCCATTATCTTTTCAAAATTGCTTCTACCCAAACTATTCCTCTCTTTCTGTGATTCCAAGTGACATATATATTATTCTTATGATTGCATTCCATGTATATCTTCATTTTGTGCATGTGTTTCATTTTTGATATTGTCAATTGATCCATTGCCAATCCATTAATTATCTGCTATATCCAATCGTTAACCCATCCAAGTTCTTAATTTCAGATATTTATTTTTCTTTTTTTAAGTTTATTTATTTATTTTGAGTGAGAGAGAGGGAGAGAAAGAGAGAGAGAAAACATGAGTTGAGGCACAGAGAGAGAGAGAATCCCTATGGAGTAAAGACAGCAACTATGTTTTACACATATACATCCCCCACCCCATGCCTAGCATGGTGCTGTATGGCATCATGGTTAACAGCATGGTCCTGAGATGGACATGTTCTCCTACTTACTGCGTGATGTCAGGTAGACCAATTTCCTTCTCTGAGCCACTCTCCCCCCATTGATTGGTAAGATGAGAATAAGAACAGTAAAACTTACCTTTAAAGGTTGTCATGAGGACTAAATGAGACAATGAGGTAATTCTGTAAATTTCCTCACAAGGACTCTTTGGGGGGGTACATTAAACTATGCTAGCATTTTTTAATCATCGTGATTATTATTTTTTCCCAAATGGAAACAAGTTTCTTTGTGATTTTAAAAACAATACATCATCATTGCAAAACTGCAGCAAAAAAGTACAACCATACTGTATTTAAACAAAATAATTCTTATATACAGTATGATAGCCTAATTTTTCACATAATCACTTCTGGTGGGCATTGTTTTCATTGACAGCAGAAACTAGCATGGTTAGAGGAGTCCTTCACCTTCCTGTTACCATGAGCTCCTTTTCAGTGGCCATAGGCCGAATCTGGGTATAGATGTCCATTGTGAACAGGGTGCTGGCACAGTTGAAAATAGAAGTCAGGGAGGACATGAGAGAGGCCCATAGTGCGGACAGCATCAAGCCTCGTATGCCTAGAAGAGAAGGGACATTTCCTAGACCTCCAGCTCTCTGGCCATGCCAGGAGATGCCTTAGGCCTCCTAAGGCACTTTTCTATATACTACATTTTCTCCTACAAAAAACATTCAAATTTTATTTGGAGTGGCATTCCATCTAAAATAGATTAAAGCATTACATTTGTCCTTGCTTTGTGATGAAACTTGCTAGTTTCCTGCACTGTCTTTATATAATAATGAGAGTTAATATCTCTTGGGTGGTTATTTTGTGCCAGAATATTTCCTTGGGCATTAGCCTGTACCATCTTCCCTACAGCCCTGTGAGATGGACTCCACTGCTGCCTCACTTTTACAGATGAGAAGCCAGTGGCTCAGAGAAGGTTCAGACTGGAGGCAAGGGATGTGACTCCTTGTGTCCCAGTGTCCTCATCTCTAAAGTGGGCATAAAAGTACCTATCACACAGGGCTGTTGTTAAGATTAAGTTAAGCAGATGGGTTAACAGAGAGCAAGCACTCATAAAATGTGAGCTATTAACATAACAATCTAATATTTTCACCTGAAAGGCTATCCTACTGCAGGGACTTGACTCTGCAGAATGATTTCTACGTGTTGATGGGAGAGCCTGAGGCTTAACTGGAGCCTGAGCTGGAGGCCCACTGCAGCAAGGTTCCCAGTGTATTCTGTAGGCTACTGGGCCAGGCAAAGACTGGTGTCCTTGCATCTACCTCCCTTCAGGTGCCCTGCAGTTGACCCTCACTTGAAGCCCTGGGTGCTTTAGGATGGGCTCAGCTGCGTAACCTGGACAACTTCCTTCCTGAACTGTGCAATGGTCAGTATTTCTCTCACTCAGATTCCATCTCTATTGGATTTTATGGAAATAGCTCAACTTTGATCTCTAGAGCTCTTACTGATCTTTAGAGCTAATATGGGATTTAAAAAATGTTTGGCCATCTCCATGGGATTTGAGGAAGTAGTTGAGATGAACACACAGACTCACTGTTAATTTGCAGTGAAAGCCATCTCACTGTTGGTGAACTGTCCATCTCCCTGATCACCCAGTGGACATAAGCTCTTTGAGATCAGGGCTAGGTATTGCTCATCTCTGCCTTCTCATTGCTTAGGACGATGCCTGGCACAGAGTGGAGCCCTCCAGCGGAATGAGTGAGTAAAAGCTTGAGTTAAGCAGGGGAAGTGAATAATGCAAATCGTGGGCATGAGCTAGCTGTGCCTCTGAGAGTATATACCTTGTGTGAGCGTGTGAGAGATGATGGAGAAGGAGGCCCGGCTCCTTCCCTCAGGGCAAGCAAAGCTCCATTTACATCACTAATGTCCCCCCTACTTCACAGCCAACATTTTCACCCAGAAAGATGGGCTGCCTGGTAGATAAGCCACCCCCAGCTTTCACACTGCTAACTATCCACTTAAAGCCTGAGGGCACAGGTTCCAATGGGGACACAGATGATGTGGTTTCCATGGCAGGGCCCATCTCTTACCTTCGGGAAGCAGCTCTACCACCAGCACCGGGTAGGCAATGGAGCTGCAACCAGTTCTGGTGCCACAGAACCTCTCACATACTGAAGGTACAACACATGCCACTTTATCTGCAAGGGGAGGTAACAGTCAGGTCACACCAACATGTTGGCCTTAGAGCTCTAGAATCTGAGTTGAAGGAAAGGGAAGCAAATTAGGAATCCTATGTGGATGTCAGATTGGTCTACTGGTGACAGCTCCAATTCATGATCCTTCTCAGGAGGATCACTCCTCAGGAGCTTGGGGTAGAGGCAAGGGCTAGGAATTAGGCTCCTAGGAGCCAGATCAATCAGGGCTTCTACCAATTCACTGCTTGACCCCACGCATGTCATATGGCCTCGACATGCCTTTCAGTGACCACTGCTAGGTGACAGATTATTCATCCACATACTAATGCGTGAACAACTCATAACCTTATTTGCTTAGCCCTCACAGGAGTGTTATTT
This sequence comes from Panthera leo, assembly GCF_018350215.1. Taxonomy (NCBI): domain Eukaryota; kingdom Metazoa; phylum Chordata; class Mammalia; order Carnivora; family Felidae; genus Panthera; species Panthera leo. Next base: position 19,636,019 of record NC_056690.1, read on the forward strand.
CAGAGTATTTGGGAAGGAATTTTGGACAAAGGGAAGGAAAGGGAGTGAATGTGATATGTTGTTTAAGAGCTTAAATTAGGAATATAAAGTTATAATCTGATATAAAGTTACCCAAAACAACAAATCAACTTTTATGACAAAGAAGCAGGATATTGCCCCAGTTTATGGGGCAAGCTATTTACTGGGGACAGCTATCGAGCCTAAGCACTGGTTACCAAACATCTTGAGGAAGACTAATACTAAAGCTTGATTAGAAACTCAAGGGGGCAGCTGCATCCATTTACATCTTCCCACTCTCCCTGCCTCCTGCTTCGGGTAACAGAACCTCTGTGACACTTGGGGTGGTATAGGAAGGGCCCAGGAGCCAGGCCTGGCCATTCTGGAAGTTCCTTCCCCTTGGCTACAAGACTGGTCCCTATCACTAAGTGAGTTCACTAAGACTCCTCTAGGATTTTTGCTGGAACTATAGGGAAAAGAAACACTTGGTGGGTATTGTTGAGCTGGTGGGATAGAGGTCTGCTGCAGCTGGTGACCACTTTGCCAAAAGAAGGCCCGAGGATGACACTAGCTCTGAAGAAAGAGGAGCTAAAAAGGTGCATGTCATGTTCAACCAAGGGCCCCAAATAATACAGTGTCCTAAACAGAAAAACAGATTTCAAGAACCACACCTTGGCAGTTGGCAGTGTCTGGCCCCCAGCTCTGGCCAGGGGAGAGACCCAGAATCTAGGGCCAAGAGCACTTGGGTTATTGGAAAAGCATATTCTTCCAGGAACATGGACAGGTGCCAAGCTTCCATGATAAGTGGCTTTCTGGCTTTATACACCTGGCATGTGCAAATGGATATGTGAATCTGGCCATTTCTGAGGACTAGGAACAGGTGGTTCCTGGCTCTTCTCACCCCAAGGGCTCTCCACCAGTGCATCCCATCAACTCTGTTCACCCCTTGGTCAGAAGGCTGGAGAGAGTTGGGGTTCTCGAAACCCACTCCAGCTAGAAGGAGAGGCCATTCCCCGCTCTTTTTCCCTCTCCCTAAGTAGTTTCTTCTCTAGAGTCCAAGATATATGTGACTCTTCCCAGTCTTCTTCTTTAGTGAGCAGGGTGGTCTCTGCTGTGGAGTGGGTTAGGGAGGCAGGTCCACAAAGCCCAGGACATTCTGGAGTCCTAAAGAGCACAGCAGCATATTTCTTAACCAATGAGGAGGCATGAGACCCCCAAATGCCACCTGACAGTCAAAGACCAAATCTGGGAATGCTGAAACAAGGCCTTTCTCTCTGTTAAAACTGGAAGGGAATTAGGATTAAAAAGAGGCATGCCTCGGGGCAGAACGAAGGATGAATTAGGTTTAAAGATGTCTCCTGCACCTGTTACTTAGCAATAAAAAGTGTTTTACATTCTGTTTGGCCTTGTCAAAGATCAGCAGCAGAAGATTCCCATGGAAGCCATCTGCTTTGCGATAGTGGCTGCACCTATCAGAGAAAGTGCTCCATGAAGGTTTAATGAATAAACAAACCTGGTACCTTGAGAGACAGTACGGCTAGTAAGACAAGGTTGAAATGGAAATAAGACATCCGCAGAATTATGATAGCTCATTAAGGGAAACAGAGATGCTTTAATGGCATTTAGTAGAAAGAACGTGGGCCTGAGTCAGACCCACTTTGGGGGTTTACATAAAGCTCCCCCTCTGACAAGCCCTCCTCAAGGTCTAAGTGAGCAGTGATAGCATCTTTCAGATCCCCAGCACAGCACCTGGCACAAAGGCGTGCATGCCATGATGATGCATCAGTGCAAGGGGAGTAAGTAAGCCTTCTTGCAGATTGTGCCTCCAAGCCCTGGCAGAGACTGGGCTCTGGCTGCATGGAGCATTGGTCAGCTCTTCCCTGCCTGAACTCTTCGCACGGAATTTCTCTCTTGCCACCTACATCCATGGTCTCTGCCAGACTTCTGTTCGGCGGCATCCCTAATCCGAACCCCTTAGCTCCCTAGAAAGGAATCTGGGGCATCTCAACACCTCCCAATACTGTGGGAGGCCTGATGACCCTAAACGTCCTCTAGATCTCTAAGAAAACAGAAGATCAGTGTGAACACATCAGAATTAAGAATTTACCCGGGAACAAGATGCGGCTGATCATTCCCGGCATCACTATGCTAAACATGGGCAGCAGCTTCAGGTACCCACAAAGGACGCAGCCGCCTCTCACATGAGACATGTTCTTCCCTGCCAGGCATCGCTGGACAAAAATCTGCCAAGGAAACACAGATGGGTGAGGTGGGGGGTGGAGCTATCAGTGAATCAAGTGTGGGCTACCACGGCACAGACAGGATAACTGTGACCTGCTGCAGCAGCAGGATGTGCCCTCTGGTGGGTTCTTGCTAAGCTGCTCACCCCAATCGTCCAGGCATCTTCAGGGCAGGCAGGGCCAGAGGAGATGCACGTGACCAATAGCATGTTTTGCTCAGTGCACAGTTGCCCGAAGGGACAGGAATGGTGTGCGTGACCTTGGCCTCATTGTTAGCACTGCAAACCAACTACAGAGGCACAGTGCTTATGAACTGTCCCCTGGCAAGGACGAGACTCCCTCCTAGAGGGCACAGACTGTCCCTGTGGGGCCAGAAGGAAGAGGGCCCTTGTGACATCAATCAAAGCAAAGGGTCCCCGGCACCAAATGAATTTTCAGAACTGGGACTAACTTTGTTCATCTAAATTGAAATGAACCAGTATAGATCTTTAAAATGCAAAATCTCCTAGGAGATGTCTCACGACCCATTTCATAGTGCTCCTGCCATGAGAAGCAGTGTGCTCTCAGGCCAAACAGAATGCTACAGCTGGCAGGTGGAGAAGCACTTAAGAAAGCACATAAAGACATGGTCCGGTGCATCACAACAATGCAGTATTATGTATGTACTCAAAGTTCGTTTCTGAAAAACATTTAGATAGTGTGAAAAATGCTCACAGTGTGATGGTAACTAAAAGGCATACAGGATCCAACAGCAGGCTGTACACCGTGGCTCTGTACTGAGAAAAAAATTGCACAGGAATAAAGTGACATGGTTAGAGTGGTTAATCCTGGCATGGTAAAATTAGCAGGCAGGATGGTCATCTTTATGTTTTGTTTATTGTCCAAATGCATCATTTTAATAATAGGAGGAAGAGTCCCAAAGTGGTGCTCCTCATGCAACAGGTACTGTTTCTCAGGAGGTCCACTGGTATCCTGTTGCTGGCCTCTCAGTGAACGCAGGCTTCCACTTGAGTGGGTGTGGGTGGGCAGCCAGGCTGCATTTCCTGGTCTTTACTTAGCCCAGTGCACAGAAGAGCCAGTCTCTCAAGAGAGGGGATGAAGGAGGAGGGCAAGGACAGAAAGTTGGCTCTCATTCTGAGGCAAGGGTGATCAGAAAGGCAGTACATCATCCATGTAGGAAGTCCTAAGCACTTTTGTACATTATCATATATTACAAAGTGGGGCAAAGAGAGGACTATTGTTTAAAAATGGTGGTGGCCCAAAGTTAATTTTCCTTCCCTCAGATTGTTTGCTTCTCTTTTAATCAAACATTTTTCTTAAGTCACTTTCTTTGCTAGTTAGAAGTTATGTATTCTACTTCTGTGTATTTAATAATGACCTGTAAAATTTTCACATAGATACAACTTCAAGTCTACAAATACAAGTCTTCACATCAACATCCCCACCCTTCTGAACAATTTAGAGTCCACAGACAGATTTAACTCCAAACTGTGGTCCAATATTTTAGTTTTGTTCTATTTTTCACTTCCTGTACTTGTATTATTATTTTTCAGCCCATTTGCTCAGGACCTGTCACTATCTTTGCTATTTTTCTTGCTCATGAGTATTTCTTTTCTTTTCTTTTCTTTTTTTTTTTTTTAACGTACATCCTTCAGTCCTTCTTTAGGGAAGGTTATGTCTTAATTTTGCCCTTGGTCATGAATAATACCTTAGCTGGGCATGTACTTTAGAGGTGACAGTTTCCTCAATGCCTTTGAAAATTTTACTCCTCTGCCATGGGTTATATGTCTGCAGCTGAGAAGCCTGTTGTTGGTATAACTGTCTTCTTTCATCAGTAATCTTTCCTCTTAGGTACCTTTCAAAATCTCCTTGTCTTCGATGTTCTGAACTTTCATTACGGTTTCATTCCATTTCTTTGTGTGGATTTGTAAATTATTTCTGCTTGAGATTCACTGTGATTCTGGAATCCAATGCTTCCTGCTCTTTTAGCAATGGCAAAACTTCTCAGCCACTTTCTCTTAAAATATTGCTTCTCTCTCCTTTTCTTCTGGAGCTCCAACGAGATATATTTTAATCCTGATTCTCTCTTCCATGTCACTTTGTTTCCCTTTCATACTTTCCAGCTTTGTGCTTTCAATTTCTTCAGTTATCTCTTTCAGATGACTATTTTTTCCCCTTCAGCTATGCTTAATCTGCTAGTTTTTAAATGTTTATTTAAGCAACCTCTACACCTAATGTGATCTACGACTCTGAGATCAAGAGTTGCATGCTCCTCCCACTGAGCCAGCCAGGTGCTCCTTTAATCTGCTATTTTAACAGCTACTGAGTTTCACATTTCAGCAAGCCTATTTTTCATATCTAGAAGTTTGATTATTCAAATCTGACTGATCATTTTGGTAGAATGGTGTTAATGTTTTTAGTTCCATTTTTATTTCTTTAAACTTTTTTTTTTGTATTTGGTATTGTATACCTCAATGTTCTGAAGTTTGGGGGTATTAATTCTGCTGTTTCTGGCTCAAGGTGGTTTGATTCTTCCGTGTCTTCTAATTTCAGCTTAGGGGCTCGTGTTGGGCAGGCATTCATTTGTGGGAATCCTGCAAGACCTCGGCTGAGGGTGCATCTCTCCAGGGAAAATCTGCCATTACTCCTGCCGGGTCAATGTGTAACAAATTTTGGATGAGTTTATGTTCATTTCTTCCCATGGGGTTTCCCTGACAATTCAGGGAATTAAATTAAATTAAAAATTTAAATTAAACACCTAAATGTATAGGAAGGCTAGTCTTCCCTTGTGAGTTCTCAGGGGAGAATTTTTCTTCCTCCTGGGGCCCAGGTTGATTTTGTTTGTTTGTTTGTTTGTGTGTTTGTTTTCAGCTATTTCTCCTTGCTGGTGGGCAGATATTTTCCCAGTCCACCTTTTCACTGAGGTAACAACCTTCACTCTTCACCACTCATGAACTCAAGGCCTTTCTCCTGTTCTCACCTGGCCAGTTAAACCTAAGCCTCGGAAATCCTTGCTTGGCAAATGCTCTCAGGGCACCATAGGTGTTAGTGTCAGCTTAACTCTCTCTCTCTTTTAAATGTTTATTTACTTATTTTTGAGAGATAGAAAGAGATAGAGAATATGAGCAAGGGAGGGGTAGAGAGGAGAGAGAGAATTCCAAGCAGGATCCACCCGGTCAGTGCAGAGCCCAACGTGGGGCTCAAACTCACCAACCGTGAGATCATGACCTGAGGTGAAACCAAGAGTCAGATGCTTAACCAACTGAGCCACCCAGGTGCCCCTCAGCGTAACTCTCTTGAGTTCACTACTCTCTTTGGTTTTTTGGCCTCTGGAGATTTTCTTCCTTTCTTATGAGCTTTGCTATGACTACAAAAAGATGCTTGTTACATTTTACCCAGTAGGACTAGAAAATTTTGTTATGGGAGGTAGTTCAGGAAATCTAGTTTACCCATTGTCAGAAGTGAAAGGCCAGGGGCAACTTTTAAATTTGCAGAAGAAACTGAAAAGAAAAATACAGAAAGATCAATAAACATGTGATAAATAGATCGGCAAAAATACAAATAAAAAAAAAATCCTCAGAGCTATATTGGAGAGAATACCCATGTATTGTGCTCTGGATCTCATTTCTTGTCTTTCCACTCACTACATTTTAAAGACCCTTTAGTGTTGCTACAGGTCATCTAGTCCATTGCTCTCATGACTGCACGGTATTCCACAGTCTTACTGCCCCCATGCCATTTTATCTACCCACTTAGTTGTAACCAGCACAATCAACATTGTGATCAACATTGCATATTATAGTCCCTCATGAACTTGCATGAGGATATTTTAGGTAGCTTCTGAGGAACACCACTGCTAGCTCAGAGTACGATATACTTACTTTTATAAAATACTGCTGGATTACCCTCCAGAACAGATCACACCAGTCTATACTTCCACCAGAAGTACACGAGTTTTTTTTGTTTTTGTTTTTGTTTTTTGAGAGAGACAGAGATAGTTTAAGTGGGGGAAGGGCAGAGAGAGAGGGAGACAGAGAATCCCAAGCAGGCTCCACACAGTCAACACAGAGCCCAACTTGGGGCCTGAATTCATGAAACCACGAGATTATGACCTGAGCTGAAACCAAGAGCTGGGTGCTTAACTGGCTGAGCCACCCAGGAGCCCTTGTGTGAGGGCTGACCTGGGCATTATCAATCTTTCTAATTTTGCCAGGCTTCTTGTGGTTTTAAGCTGTACTTATGTGATAACTCTGGGTTATATGCTTGTTAGCATTAATGCTTGTTTCAATTTCCTTTTTTATAAATGGCCTGTCATTATCTTTTGCCCACATTTCTATTGGAGCTCCTTTTTCTTATGGATTTGCTATTGTTTCTTATTCATGATAAATCCAATAATCTTCTCTAATCTGTCATCTGTTGACTTTATCTATGATACTCTTTGTTAAAAAGTACCTATTGTGTATGGGCCCCTGGGTGGCTCAGTCGGTTAAGTATCTACCTCTTGGTTTTGGCCCAGGTCATGATCTCAAAGTTCGTGGGCTTGAGCCCTGTGTTGGGCTCTATGCTGACCAGATTCTCTCTTTCTCCTTTAGGATTCTCCCTCCCTCCCTCTCTCTCTGCCCCTCCCCTGCTCATATGCTCACCAATACTCTTTCTCTCTTTCAAAAATAAACTTAAAGAAGTAAAAAATAAAAAGTACTTATATGTAATGTAATCAAACCAGTATGATTTGTACTCCCTGATATGTCTTAAAAATATTCTGTTATCTTCCTTAGATGCATAGTTTCACTTCCCACATTTAAGTCTTTAACCCACCTGAAGTCTACCTTTGTACTAAGTGCTGGCTGGGGGTGAAGTTTTGTTACTCCAGATAGTCCATTGGTTTTCTAACAACTAAGTTTTCTAACAAAGAGTATGTATCTCCCCCATTTCTTTCTTTCTTTCTTTCTTTCTTTCTTTCTTTCTTTCTTTCTTTCTTTCTTTCTTTCTTTCTTTCTTTCTATTCATTTAGTTAGTTAGTTAGTTAGTTAGTTAGTTAGTTAGTTTTATTTTAAGTTAGGCTCCAAGCCCAACCTGGGGCTTGAATTCATGACCCTGAGATCAAGAGTCTGTATGCTCTACTAACTGAGCCAGCCAGGTGCCCCACACCCCTGTTGATTTCTGAAGCCTCCTTAGATACATATTAAATTCCTATAAGTACATAAATCTGCCTGACCTCTTTATTCTGTTCCATTAGTCTGTGTGTCTATTCTTGGATATTTCAAACTATTTTTATTATTGCTACCTTGTAGATGTTGAAATATCTGGTTTGGCAAGTTCTCTCCCTTTGTTGTTCAGTTTCAAACTTGGGTTAGGGATTTATAGCATTTTCTTCTTCCACAAAATGTTTAAACCTTTTTTTTATTGTGATATAAATATGAAAGTATTTTTTTATTGTGATATAAATATGAAAGTACACGGTAGCACATTAACAGCATACAGTCTAACACCCATCCAAATCGAGATGGAACATTGCAGGTACCCCAGAAGCCTCCCTGTGGCTCTTTTTTTGTTTTTTGTTTTGTTTTGTTTTTTTGCAAAAATTAATGTGAAATTCACATAATATATAGTTAACCATTTTAAAGCGAACAATTCAGGAGCATTTAGTGCATTCCCAATCTTATGCAATTACCACCTCTCTCTACTTTCAAAACTTTTTCATCACTCCAGAAGAACAAACACATCCATTAAACTGTCCCCCTCCATTCCTTCTCTCCCAGCCCCTGGCAAGCACTAATTGGATTTCCATCTCTATGGATTTGCCTACTCTGGACATTTCATATAAAAGGAATCATACATTAGGTGATCTTTCTGTCTGGCTTCTTTCACTTAGTATAATGTTTCCGAGATCCATCTAGGTTGTAGTATGTGTTCCTACTTCATTCCTTTATATGGCTGAATAATATTCCAATGAATGGATACACATTCTGTTTTATTAATTCATTGGTGGGTGAACATTTAGATTGTTTCCACCTTGTGGTACTTGTGAATAATGCTGCTACATGGGACTTTTTTTCATCTCAACCCCTTCCCTTGCTCCAGATATGACTGCTTTCATGACTACTTTATTTCTTCCTTGCTTTTCTTTATATATATGCCAATTACTATGTATTCCTAAATGACACAAGTTAGCACTGCCTGTGTTAAACTTTATAAAAATGTAATCATGCAGTGCCTAGCCTTCTGTGTCTAAAATCAAGCTGTGAAGATTCATCCATGTTATTGTGTATAGCTGTACTTTCTTTTCATTTCTCTATTGCCTTTGCACCATGTGAATATTTCATAGCTTATTTAATGAGCTACCATTGATAGTGAGCCATATAATATTCAGAATAAATTTGAGTCCTTAAAAAAATCCAGCTGAAATAGTGATTGGTTACATTTAATTTACAGACTCAGTTGGGGAAAACTGACATGTTTTTCATGTGATAATGATGGGAAGAAGGAAACAATGAAAATAGATGATGGGTTATAATGGGACTGTGAGTGAAATTCCTTTTAAACAGAATTTCTTATGAAGTTCTTTAGGCAATAAGTAAAGACTGGAAGGGAAACCTGATCACTGAGTGCAGTCAGGCCCGCTGTTGCCTATAGAGACTGGTAAAGCCTAGAATGCAATGAGACCGACCAGCCTCCAATGTAGTCACTTCACCTGCACCACGTCTAATTACCTGATCAGTGCACCAGTAGTATAAGGAGAGGGTGGAGACGCCAAAGACAATTCCAGGCCATGGGAGGTCTCCAGTGACGGGATCTCGGAAGATATGGAAAAAATCCAGGCGAGGAATAAAACACTCTGGCTTGGCAGTCCAATTTCCTTCATGGATTGGGTCTGGCTTACTATGTGGGTATTTATTCAGTAGCTCCTGGTATCCTCCCACTTCCTGAAAGGCTTAAAACATGATAAAATTTATCAGTATCTTACACCACACAATAACATATGTTTGAAGACCCAAGATTACAAAGTGAGACCCAGTTTCATTGACTGTACCTAGTATAAAAAGCACAATGGACTGAAAAATAGTCAAAACTGTATGTGCCTAAAAAAAGACATCATCTCTTCCAAAGAGAAATGGGAGTACAGTGGACATTGGTGGTTGTGTGCGCCCCGCCCCCCCACTCCAGCTTCTGGTAGCAGAACCCCTCTTTCCAGTTGCATTCCATCCTGTGTCGCTTAGGTGGGCCTCATCAAACTGTCCACCATTCCAATATGGCATGTGCCCCAGGCCTGGCCAATGCTCTGTCCCATGGGCAACAGCTGATGTGTCAGGAATAGATATGAGACCCAAACTGGGCTAATCAGAATCTGTCCCAGGAGACTTCTGCTTAAGGAACCAAAAAAGCCTTCTTCCTTTCTTTGGGGTTCTGAGCTAGTCTGGCAGTTTGCAGCTCTCTTGTTTACCTGGTTCATTCAGAACCCTGGATCTAGGCATAACTGAAGGTACTGTGCCCCTGGAATTTTTACTTACGTGAGCCAAGAAGGTATTTACTTGCTTATGCTAGTTTTGAACTAAAGTTCTATCACAAGCTTTCTAAAGAATCTTGGCTAGAATAGAAATTAATATTCACTTTCCTGCAATGCCAACAAAATGTTTATAAAATGTCATATTTGAAATTTTCCTCAGTCATAGCATTCATCTGTCAATATCCTAAGTGGTATACAATCTTAACATTAAAAAAAAATGTTTTTAAAAGGCACAAAACACCCATAGTTCCACTTAACTAAAAAATTCCCTTTATTTTGGCATATTAAAACATGTTCCTTTGATACAGATTTGATTATTGAAATGTGTTCAGAATCATTTAGAGTTGAAAGTAGTCAATAAAAGAATACTGAGTGAAGACACCTCATGGCACTTCTATAAATGAATTCCATATGGATTAAAAGAAAGCAAAATACTAAACTACAAAGTTATTAGAAAAAAACACAATATCTTCATGAACTACAGAACTAGAGAGTTGAGTTAGTCTACCTTCTTAGACAAGTCACAAAAAGGAAGAGGAAAGTTGGTAAATTTGACCTCAAAATTTAAAATTTATATGACTGAAATCAAGTTAAAAATCTGTCAGGCCAAAAGAAGAAATTTGTGTCATGTATAAAGAACTCTTATACACCAATAGCCAAGGGAAACTACTCAGAAGAAATATAGTAGAGAATATGAGTGGGTAATTTACAAAAGAGGAACTCCAAATGGCCACTAAGTATATAAAATGATGCTTAACTTCACCAGTCTCTAGAAACTTCCAGTTAAAACAAGAATGAGATACTTTTTTTTTCCTTCCCCTGTTTGGCAAATTTTTAAAAAGGCTTAAAACATCAATTATTGGCTGTAAGGGTAGGGAACACATATTCTGACATATATTGCTGAGAATATGTTAATACAGCCACTTTGGAGGATAATTTAGGGTATGTCTCAACAAAGCTGGGTTTATTCCAGGAATTCAAGATTGAGTTAACACTGAAAAATAATTCAATATAATTCACCATGTTAACAGAATAAGGGAGAAAAATAATATAATCATCTCAGTAAATGTGGAAGAAACACTTGCTACAATTCAAAACCTGTTCATGATAGGGGTACCTGGGTGGCTCAGTCGGTTAGGCATCCAACTCTTGATTTCAACTCAGGTCATGTTCTCACAGTTCATGAGTATGAGCCTCATGTCGGGCTCTGTGCCGACAGCACAGAGCCTGCTTGCAATTCTCTCTCTCTCCCTCTCTCTCTGCCCTTCCCCCACTGGTGTGCTCTTGCTCTTGCTCTCCCTCCCTCTCTCTCAAAATAAATAACTTAAAAAAAAAAAAACACGTTCATGATAATTCTAGCCAACTAGGACTAGAAGGGAACTTGTTAGCCTGGCAAAGAGTATTTACCAAAAATTGACAGCAAATGATTTATTTAATGGTGAAATATCCAAAGATTTCTCTCTAAATTGGCAAAGAGACAAGGATTTCTGTTGTCTCTACTTCTATTCAACACTGTACTAATGACCCTGGCCAGTGCAATAGGCAAGAAAAGGAAACAAAAGGTATAAAGTTTGGAAAGCAAGGGAAAAAAAGATAACTTCGTGACCTGGGTACTTGTTACCAGGCTGTGTTCACTTTGTGATATCTCATCTAGCTACATACTTTGACTTGTGCACTTCTCAATAAAGTTTACTACAAATACAAAAACAAAAAGATTTAATAGATCTCCATTCACGGACATAGAAATTTGCCCAAGATATAGAACCAGTGGTGGAATAACAGGCTGCAAAATTTTGTTTTGATTCTGTTAAAATATGTCTCTCATAGATTAAAAAAAAGATTGTATACATGAAGAATATATCTGGAAGGATATATACAAAACTAATAATACTAGTTGTCTCTGGAGAGTTGAATTGAGAAACTGAGAGCAATGAATATTTCACTGTGTACCTTTTTGTTTTGTTTACCTTGTGTGTGTACTACCTAAAAATTAAAAACAAAAAATTGCAGCTGGATGTGTATGGGGTCTCATGGTGACTAGTTTGGACAATACTCATTTGGATGTATAAGATCTTGTATATTTTTAAAAGAAAACAATTATTCCATTAGTTTAAAATAGTTTACCTACCAACATCAATGCCCTAATTATAAAAAAATCCCATTACATTTCTCAGAAAAAGTCTTAGTCTGTTTGGGCAGTTATAAGAAAATACCATAGGTTGGGTGACTTACAAACTGCAAATATTTACTTCCCATGGCTCTGGAGGCTAGGAAGTCTGAGGTCAAGTGCTGGATGATTGGGTGTCTAGTGAGGATCCCCTTCCTGGCTCATACATGGCTATCTTCTCAATGTGTCCTCAAATGGTGGAAAAAGTGAGGGGGCTCTCTGAGGTCTCTTTTATAAGGATACTAATGCCATTCATGAGTGCTCTGCTCTTATGACCAAATCAGTTCCCAATGGCTTCGCCTTGGGGGTTAGGATTTCAACATATGAATTTTGGGAGGGAGACGAATATTCAGTCTATAAGAGTAAAGAATATATAATTACTTAGAGATATAATTGCTAACATTAAGTGGAATATTCCACCTGCTCCTAAAGTTTAGTCAGATGTCATTTTCAACTATTGGGGTGAGGGTGGCAGATTTTAAAAATGTTGATGTTTAACACTAGTACACAATTAAAAACAATGGCTTAATGTGTTCTATAGTTTAGGGTTTTGTCATTCAAATTAGTCAGTGCTTCCCAATTCATTAAAAAAATTCCTTAGATTATGCCTGATGTGTATTTTGTGTTTCAGCGATATAGCTCTGAGTACACCTCATGGCACACTAATGCTTACTGAATGTTAAGAGTGAGGACTACGTGACTCTGTTTGATTCTATCATTTCTCATTCAATGGGGCTCAACAACATGCTTTACGGAACCACAGTCCTTCAACTGTATTCACGTACCATTTCAATAATTTTTCAATACCTGAGACAAGAGTTTTTCCTTCTAGATTTATGTAAGACCAATCTCTGACCCATGGAGCAGTGGGTAACACCATCCTCACTGAGGTCATTATCTTAGCTAGTGGGAGAAAACTATCATTTTAAGGTTAAATGTATTTGCCATTACAGGTATTATAATATGTTAGTTCACATAGTGGAATTTGGTGTTTAGAGACTCAGCTATGATTTCTGCTCTTAGTGTGTCTCATGAGCAAGTTACTTAACTGAATAACTCAGTTTCCTCATCTGTAAAATGGGGATAACAATAGTAGTTATGCATCACAGTGATGTGAAGATTAATATGGATAAATGCCTACGTGGTACCTGATACTCGATTTCTGTTAGCTATTATTTTCATTCTTACCACTTAATAAGCACCTACCATATGCCTCAGACTGCACACTGTGTGCAGGATACAATGGTTTTGGTTCTTAAGAAGTTCTGGAGCTGAGGGGTATGATTTATTTATATGACACAATCAATGAACAATCAAGGTATATATCACAAAAATATCAAGGTGTGTGTAGTAGTGATTTGAGTCCACAGAAGAAAAGACATGTAGATGGAATAATAACAGAATCACATTTTTGGAGGTGGGTCTTCTGTTGACCTTGATGGGTAGATTTAACTGTGTGGATGAAAAGGAGAGGGGCTTATAACTGCAGAGGAAGAGCATGGGCTGAGGCACGGAGGTGGGGATGAGTGTGGTGGGCCAGTCGATCACTGTCCCAAAGCACTACAGTTTGTCATTACCACTTCTACGTCTTCTGAAGTGAGCAAAGGTTTACTTCTCAACTTTTTGTGTGACCTGAGATAATGCTCTAAGGGATCTGAGGGCCTCAGTCTCCTCATCTGCAAAAGATGAAAGTGCTGAAATGGCCCCAGACAGCAATCAGACTGGAAGATTCCAGCCATGGTGCCCAGTCTTCCAAGATTGACTTACCAAAGACCATTAACAAGATTGATCCCAGAACCATAACAGCAGCATGTAAGGTATCAGTATAAACTACAGCTGCAAAACCACCTGAATAGGTAGGAGAAAGAGAAACAAAAGCAACATTTGAGACTCTCTGCTGCAAGTCACTTCTGTATCCCTATTCTACATGCTTGTCTCCTTCCAGATCTCTCCATTCACACCTTTGTACCTTTAAGTCAGTAGGTCTTACAATAACATGCTTAGTCTTGGTACATCCTGTGTTCTCTCTTTAACATCCCTCATGATCTTTTGTTGGATTCTTATCTTGCCCTTCTATGTCCCAATTTCCCTTTACTTCCCATTTTTTGGATGAATGAAAAGCTGGTAGTTTTCCTAAGCAAAAAAGTACATCTTTAATCACAAAATCTCAGTTTGGAAGCAACAGTTAGCAGCATCTCTGGTCTCAACATGCTAGATGCCAGCAGCACCACCCCCCCCTCCCTGGTTGGGACAACCCAAAATGTATCCAGACATTACCAAATGTCACCTAGGAAGAAACCCCCAACTCCCACTCCCTTGTGCATTGAGAGCCATTAATTGAGTGCATTCCATTCCCTACCCTGATCCTCCTCACTCAGACAGTGGTAAACTGCCAGGGACGCTCACCAGCATCCAAGATTTGCACTGTGGCTGGAAAAAACAAGTGATGAGGGCCCCCGCTCTCAAAACTTAGGCAGAGACTCTGGGACAGAATTGCCTACATAAAAGATGCTATCTGATGGCCTGACCAGGTTACCAGGTGACCAGGATGACTGAAGCTGCCGCCTCCCCCTAATTCCTTTTCTGTTTCTACTCTTTTACTTAGCAGCCTGCAGTGTCAGATGATGGCCCGCTCCAAACATGATCACTGCCATCCTTGCCAATGCCCTTAGAAAGCCCCCACTGGCCTGATCTGATTTCTAGAGGTAGTATGTCACTTAGGCACCCTGCCTCCATTATTTTCACTGTTCCACCCCCTCAGGCCTAGCAGTATGATCTATAGACTTAGGGAAAATGCAAAAGCTGAGACCCTCTGCCTCCTTGTCTACTAGCACTCCACTATAAGTAGTAGAGCTTTGGGGCGCCCGGGGTGGCTCAGTCGGTTAAGCGTCTGACTTTGGGTCAGGTCATGATCTCATAGCTCGTGGGTTCAAGCCCCGCGTCAGGCTCCAGGCTGACCGCTCAGAGCCTGGAGTCTGCTTCGAATTCTGTGTCTCCCTCTCTCTCTGCAATTCCCCCACTCACACTCTCTCTCTCTCAAAAATAAACATTAAAAAAAAAAGTAGAGCTTTTGTGTCGGTATAAATACCTGTGTGGTTACAGTAACCTCACCTGTGATGGTATAAATGCCCATAATTGTCAGCAAGATTATGGTGGCCAGGTAGACGTCTAACCCCAAAACCAGTCTCATGAACATGGCACCAGTACAGATCTCCACCTGAAATGAGTACAAAGGAAACAGGCTGCATTTTCATTTCCAGCTCAATCAACAGCAGTATCATAAAGACCCTAGAAGCCATCTGCAGGAAGTGGTCTATGGTTAGCACATTCACTCCGTCACTAATGGACATGGGGTGAGGCCTACCCAAGTTCTGTTGGGAAAAAAGGCTTATGCCCCATGAGTTCAACCAAGGTCAGCACTTTTAGGGCTTGGGTCAATCCAATGAATTCAGTTCATACAAAACTTAGCCTATTCCTCTCTAGACCCTTAGAACAGGGAACATGCTCAGAGAGTGAGCTGTTCTTATAGTTCTGCCATTGGAAGAGGCAAAGGGGACAGCTCAACAGGGGCTGGTAAGTTTTTTCTCTAAAAGACCAGATAATAAATACTGTAGGCTTTGCAGGCCACATACTGCCACTGCTTTCCACAACCATTTAAAACTATAAAAAGCCATTCTCAGCTCAAGGACTGTACAAAGCAGAACATCAGGTTGATTGGCCTGCAGGCTGGATTTGTTGATCCCTGGTTTGGCTGGCACTGATTTTAAAGCATCTGCATATCATTTAACTGGCTAATCTCTTGCCTAGTTATTCTGGTCTCCAAAGTAGGGATGCAATGGGCAGAGATCCTCCCTTTATTCATCTATCCATTTATTCACCAAATGTTTACTGTGCACCAGCATAGCAGATACTCGACAGGGTTTAGAAGACACGGGGCTACTAAAACTCAGTTGCTGCCCCCAAGAAGCTTATATTTAGTGACAGAAACTAAATAGGCAATTTCTATGTAGTGTGATAGGTGATACTCACATTGTATATCTGTATGGATGCGTGCATGTATTTATTTATTTATTTATTTATAGTTTTTATTATAGAGACAGTATGAGTGGGGGAATGGGGCAGAGGAAGAGAGAGAAAGGATCTTAAGCAGGCTCCACCCTCAGTATACAGCTCGATCACATGACCCTGGGATCATGACCTGAGCCAAAATTAAGAGTTGGACACTCAACCAACTGAGCCACTCAGACGCCCCTCATTCAGTCAGTTAAACACACACACACACACACACATTTATCAAGTGCCTTAGGTGCCAATAATTTTCTCAGCACAGTGGGTAATGCAGTGAACAAGCCAGGCAAGGCTCTCGGCCTCAACAAGCTTGCACTGAAGTGGAGAAGGCAGATAATCAGAAAGGTAACAGATAAATTATTCTCACATGGTAACAAGTATTACAAAAAAAACCCACCAAAACATAACAATGAAATAGAGATTGACTAGGTACACCCATGGAAGGCTTCTTCAAGGAGGTGATATTTGAAAATTTTTTTTGAGGGGGGGTACATTCTAGACACAGTGTGAAACAAATGTCAGGGGCTTTCAGTGGGAATAAGATTGGCAGGTTTGAGAAACATAAGGCAGGCAGTGGGGCCAGAGCCTGGTGAGAACAGGGGAGGAGACCAGGAGACAAGGCTGGAGAGGCAGGGACTAGAACAGAACATCCTCACAGATCATAACAAGGGGCTTAGGTTTTCTTGAAAGGGTGGTGGAAATTCCTGGATTGTTTTAAGCAGAGGAGTGACATCACTTAATGACATGACATAGATTAAGGCCAAGGTTCTCTAGAAATGCAGAGGGACCTGTAACTGAGGCTTGGGAGACAAATAAGATGCCCCTGCCTTTATTTTTTGCAAAGTATTACTAAGCTATTTTTTTTCTCTGCTCTAGCTTAGACAGAAGAAAACGTAAGTAACTTATGGGGCCACAGAGTGAACTGCTGACACCAATCTAGCACCATCCTACCTACTGAATTTTTGTTGTTTTGTTTTGTTTCTTGGGATGGCTTTTATACAACTCACCGAGATCTTATTGAAGATATAGAGGAATAAGTACAGAATAGCAAGGAGGAACTGGATCCGGAAGCCACCAAACCTCTTCCTCAAATATTCTGGCATTGTCATCACCTGTACAAGCAATAAGAGAAGTCACCACCAGACAGAGTGCCAGAAGAGGCAGACCCACAGGGATGCGCCTTGATCACAATGTGCTGGTCATCATAGAGACACAGCTGATGGGGGGGGGGGCCAGGGATAGAAGTTGCAGCAGGGTCACCCACTCTGGCTTTGGATTCCATGCCACCAGTTAAGATGGGGGAAATAAGAAAGGAGAAGCAATAGTATTGTCTTCAAGAAGCAATCTCCTGAAAGTAGGAGGAAATCTAGCCATTTGAAGATGTCTCATGATGACAAATCACTTTCATGAAATAATCCTAGAGCAAATTCAAATACCTTATCACATACTACAAATATAACAAGTACTCAGGAGAGACAGAATTTGGGGCGCCTGGGTGCTCAGTCGGTTAAGCAACCAACTTCGGCTCATGTCAGGATCTCACGGTTTGTGAGTTCGAGCCCCGCGTCGGCTCTGTGTTGACAGCTCAGAGCCTGGAGCCTGCTTCGGATTCTGTGTCTCCTTCTCTCTCTGCTCTTTCCCCACTCATGCTCTGTCTCTCTCTCTCTCTCTCCTTCAAAAAGAAATAAAAACATTAAAAAAAAATTTTAAGGAGAGACAGAATTTGACTCAACAGCTCTCCAACCTGGTCATCTGTGCCCATGTGCTCTCATGTGTGTGCTGTTTGCCCCAAACAATCCTGTTCATTTCGATTTCCATGGTCTCAGGCTGCGTGCACCCCACGACAGGGATGCACGCATGCACAAGATGTCTCTTTGTTCATTAGATGCTTGGACCCAAGTGCAGTGCCAGGCTCACAGTAGGTGAATAAATGTTTGTTAAATGTATACTGTCCCACTTCTATCCCAAGTATCCTCATATGGGCTGCTGTCACAGAGTGTAACAGAATGGCTTAAGCAACAGAAATATTATTATCTCTCAGTTCTGAAGGCTAGAAGTTCAAGGTGTCAGCAGGCTTGGTTCCTTCTAGGGGCCGTGAGGGAAGGATCTGTCCAGGCCTCTCTCCTTGGCTTGTTGATGGCTGTCATCTCCCTGTGTCTTCCTATTCTCTTTCCTTTGTACATGTCTGTGTCCAAATTTCCCCTTCTTATAAAGTCATACTGGATTAGGGCCCACCCTAATCATTTCATTTTATTACTTTGAAGATCTTATCCCAAAATACAGTCATAATCTGAGGTAATTTCCTTGGGATTATGGCTTCACCATTGCAGATGCTAGACAACATGGCAAATAAGCCTTTCACATTTTTAATGCCGCTCTACAAATATTTACAAATTTTAACAGTTTTATAAGGCATAATTTATGCACATAAAACTCTCCCATTTTAAATGTAAAGTTTGATGAGTTTGGGAAAATGTACACAATTATACAATCACTACCATATTAAAAATATTAATCATTCTCTTCTTAAGATGGATTTTATTTATCTATTTATTTATTATGGGGGGAGGGAGGGGCAGAGAGACAGAATCCCAAGCAGTTTCCATGCTCAGTGTGGAGCCTGACACGACACTCGATCCCACCACCATAAGATCATGACCTGAGCTGAAATTAAGAGTTGGATGATTAACCCACTGCTCCCCCCAGGTGCCTCACAAAATATTAATCATTCATAATGCCCTCCATAAACCCCCTAGGGTTTGCAGTTAAGGCCTTCAACCCACCCTTGGTCCTAGCTGTCCCCACGGATTTGCTTTTCTAGAATTTTAAATAAATAGAATCATTTACTATGTACTTTTTAATGTCCTGCTTCTTTCACTGGCCTCATGTTCTTGGTTGAGATTCAGCCACATTGTTGCATGATCCCTCTTTCATGCTGAGTAGTATACCACATCACATGTTGTTTTTCTACTCTCTTACTGTAATTTAGATTATTTCTAGATTTGGCTATTAGGAACACAATTGCTATGAAGCTTCATGTACAAATTTGTGTGTATACAAATGTTTTCATCTCTCTGGGGTTGGTAAAGATCTATGTCCAGGGAAATACTACTGACTGGGTGGTCAGGTTTAATTTGTGAACAAACTGCCAAAGTGTCACGGCCATGTGATTCTGTATTCCCTCAAGAAATGTATGAATCCCATTTGCCCCACACCCTCTCCAGCTCTTCTCCTCTTAGTCATTCTGGAACAGTGGTATCTTAAGTAGCATTTTCCTACTATATAAAAAAAAAATATCTTTCAAAGAGTTAAAGGTTATGGGGCACCTGGGTGGCTCAGTTAGTTAAGCATCCAACTCTTTTTTTTTTTTTAATGTTTATTTCTGAGACAGAGCATGAGTGGGGGAGGGGCTGAGAGAGAGGCAGACACAGAATCCGAAGCAGGCTCCAGGCTCCGAGCTGTCAGCACAGAGCCTGACGTTGGGCTCGAACCCACAAACCGTGAGATCATGACCTGAGCCGAAGTCGGTCGCTCAACCGACTGAGCCACCCAGGCGCCCCAACATCCGACTCCTGATCTCGGCTCAGGTCATGATCTTGCAGTTTGTGAGACTGAGCCCCATGTCGGGCTGCAAGTTGACAGCGCATAAGCTGCTTGGGACTCTCTCTCTCCCTCTGCCTCTTCCCTGCTCAGGTGCACTCTCTCCCTCTCTCAAAATAAATAAATAAACTTAAAAAAAATAAAATTTTAGGGGTGCCTTGGTGGCTCAGTTGGTTAAGTGTCCAGCTCTTGACTTTGGCTCATGTCATGATCTCATGGTTTGTGAGTTTGAGTCCCACATCGGGCTCTGTTCTGGAAACAGAGCCTGCTTGGGATTCTTTCTTCCCCTCCCCCCCAACTTGTGCTCTGTTTCTCTCTCTCTCAAAATAAAAAATTTTTAAATGTTTATTTATTTTGAGACAGAGAGAGAGAGAGAGAGAGAGAGAGAGAGAGACTGAGTGCGAGTGGGGGAGGGGCAGAGAGAGGGAGACACAGAATCTGAACCAGGCTCCAGGCTCTGATCTGTCAGCACAGACAGAGCCCGATGTGGGGCTTGAACTCACGAACTGCAAGATCATGACCTGAGCTGAAGTATGACACTTAACCAACTGAGCCACCCAGGTGCCCCTAAAAATAAATAAATAAACTTAAAAACAAAAATTTTATTTTGAAGTCCCATATATCAATTTCCTCCTTTATGGTTTTAGGTTTTTTTGTGTTCTGGTTGAGAAATCTTTCCCTACTTAATCACTTTATTCTTCTTTATTTTGTTTTGCAATAAGGTTTTTTTAAATTAGCTTTAGGTGTACAAATAATTATTTGATATTTGTATATATTTCATCTACATTTTTGAAGAGTACTTTTGCTGGATATGGAATTTGTGGTTGACATATTTTTATTCCTTTCAGTATTTACATATGTCATCCTAATGTTTTCTGGCTTCCATTGTATCTGATCAGAAGTCATCCATTACCTGTATCATTTCCTCCCTGCATATAATGTATTTTCTTTTAGTTCTCTCAAAATGTCCTCTTTATCTTTACTTTTAGCAGTTTGACTATGATGTTAACCTAGGTGTAGCTTTGTGTTCATTGGTGTTCGTTAAGCTTTTTGCATGGAAAATTAACATTTTTCACCACACTTGGGATACTTTCTTACTATTTCTTCAAAAAATTTTTTTCTGCCTCTTTCTTGCTCTCCTTTCTGGGATACCAATTACATGTACGTTGGACTACTTGATATTGTATCACAGGTCTCTGAGGCTTTGCTCCTTTTTCTTCAAATTTTTTTCCCTTCTGTTCTTTCTCTTGGGTAATTCTTATTGAATTCACTGATTCTCTCTTTTGTCATTTTTTTGGTGCTGTTGAGTTCCTCCTATGTATTTTTCATTTCAGCTAGTGTGCTTTTTAACTTTAGAATTTCCATTTGGTTCTCTTCTATAGTTTCAGTTTCTCTGTTGAGAGGCTGTATTTGTTCATTCATTAGTATCACATTTTCCTTTATTTCTTTGAACATATTTATAATAGTAGGTTCAAAGCCTTTTTTTGTTAAATCAACATCCGGGCCTGCTCATTTATTTACTGCTTTTTCTTCTGGAGTGTGGGTCACATTTATATTGCAATTTCTTTGTGTGTCTAATAATTCCTGGTTGCAGACTGGCCATCATAGATCATATGATGTAGCATTCCACAATCTGCTTTGTTCTTCTGAAGATTGCTGTTTCTTGTTGTTGTTGTTGTTGTTGTTGTTGTTGTTTTGTAGGCAATTAACTTACCTGGACTCAAACTGCAACATCTTTCATGTCATCCCACCTCCCACTCCTACATTGAAGTTTATAGTTGCTGATGTCTATGATTGTTTTTTCAGCTTCTAGCTGCTGCTAATTTAGCCTGGTCCTATGGAGGTTTTCTTTGCACTTGAGTAGTCTCACAGTCAGTCAAGGTTTCATGCAGAATTTATGCCAAGTTTATAAACTTTGATTTATACTCAAAGTTAATTCCCTCTTTGTCTCCCTTGTTTTTGGTGCTCCCACAAAAGTTTCCTGTTGCTTTGTTAGCCCCCTGTTCTCTCCTCTGTTATGGGTAAGACTTGTTCTCCACTGCCTACATTGTGTGGGTTGGGGAATGTACTCAGTCCTAGGCACTGTAAAGTCACAGATCTCACACGTATAGCTCTGTCTCTGTAAGACAGAGCTCCCTTTGGTTTCTGTCTTTTTTTTTTTTTTTTTTTTTGGCTCCCTGGGTTCTCATGCATGCATCTGTACTTTGGTGGTCAGCCAGGGATCTGAGCTTTTTCTATCTTACTTTAAAATTCCCCTCTACCTCAAGGACATAAAGATATTCTATACTTCCTTATAAAAATTCAAAATCTTTTGCCTTTCCTATTTAAGTCTTTAATCAATCTAAAATTATTTTTGTGTATAATAGGGATCCAATTTAATTTTTTTCATATGATAATCAATTGACCCTCCTTTACTCAGTGATCTGCAGTGCCATTGATGTCATAAACCAAGTTCATGTATATGAGCGTTCCTTAGTTATTTCTCTTTTACACTTGTCAGTGTTTTAATTCTTGTGTCAATACCATACTGTCTTAATTACTATAGCTTTATAGTAAGTCTTGATATTTGAGGGCAAATCTTTATTATTTTTCGTTGATAGGAGTATCTTTGCTACTTTTATGCTTTTTTACATACATTTTCTTTTTTCCAGCTTTATGGATATATAATAACATACAACATTGTGTAAGTTTAAGGTGTACAACACAATTTGATAAACATATACTTGCAAAATGATTATCACAGTAAGTGATATCTATATACATATACTTGCAAAGTGATTATCACAGTAAATATCTCCATCACCTCATATAATTACCTTTTTTTTTAATGGTGAGAACTTTTGAGATTTACTCTCTTACAACTTCTAAGCATATAACACAGTATTGTTAATGATAGTTACCACACTACTTAAAAAAAATCCTTGTAGCCATTCTGTGCCTTTTGATTGGAGAATTTAATTCCTTTATATTTAAAGTAATTATTGAAAGATAAGGACTTAAATGCTATCTTACTCATTGTTTTCTGGCAGTTTTGTAGTTCCCTTGTTATTTTCTTCCTCATGCTGTCTTCCTTTGCAAATTGATGATTTTCCATGGAAGTATGCTTTCATTTCCTCCTATTTATCTTTTGTGTATCTACTGTAACTTTTTGCTTTTTTGTTACCATGGGGTTTACATAAAATGTCTCATAGATGTAATAGTCTATTTCAAGGTGATAAATTTGATCACATACAAAAACTGTACCTTTGACTCCCCACCTCAACATTTTATGTTTTGATGTTATAATTTCTTTTTATATTATGTATCCATTAACAAATAATTATAGCTATATTTTAATATTTTTATTTTTTTATTATTTTTAAATATTTATTTTGAGAGAGATACAGAGAGCGTGAGCAGAGGAGGGACAGAGAGAGAGACACAGAATCCGAAGCACGTTCCAGGCTCTGAGCTGTCAGCACAGAGCCTGACATGGGGCTCCAACCCACAAACTGCAAGGTCATTCCCTGAGCCAAAGTTGGACACTTAATGTTCTGAGCCACCCAGGCACACCTAATTATTTTTATTTTTTAATATGTATTTAGTTGAGAGAGAGAGCAAGCAAGTGGGGGAAAGGCAGAGGGAGAGGGAATCTTAAACAGGCTCTATGCCCAGCAAAGAGCCTGATGTGGGTCTCAGTCTCACGACTGTGAGATCATGACCTGAGCCAAAATCAAGAGTCAGATGCTTAACCAACTGAGCTATCCAGGTGCCCCTCTCCTTCATTTATAAAGGATAACTTTACCAGGTAAAGTATACTTGGTTGGCAGGGTTTTTTTCCATCACTTTAAATATATCATCCCACTCTTTCTTGGCCTGCAAGGCTTCTGCTAAGAAATCTGCAGATATCATTATGGAGGTTCCCATGTATGTGAAGACTTTTCTCTTGTTTAAAAAATTTTCCCTTTGATTTTAGACACTTTCATTACAAGAAAAAGAATATAGTTTTAGGTTGAAATTTGGTGGGGGGACCCATAGGCTTTATGATCTTGGATATCCAAATCTCTTCCCAGATTTGGGAAGTTCTCAGCCATTATTTCTTAAAATAAGCTTTCTGTCCCTTTCTCCCTCTCTTGTCCCTCTGGGAGCCCCTGATGTGTATATTGTTTTTCTTAATGGTATCCCATAGTCTCATAGACTTTCTTAACTTTTTCATTGTCCCCCTTGAGTGAATTATTTCAAATGACCTGTCTTCTACTTCACAGATTCTTCTGCTGGATCCAGCCTGCTATTTATGTGATCTATTGCACTTTTCATTTCATTCATTGTATTCTCCAGCCCCAGAATTTGTTTGATTATTTTCATGATCTCTCTCTGCTAAACTTCTCATTTCCTCCATGTATTGTTTTCCTTATTTTATTGAATTGTCTTTCTGTATTTTCTTGTACCTCACCAAGCTTCTTTCAAACAACTATTTTGCATTCTTTATCAAACAAATCTCAGATCTCCATTTCTTTGGCATTGGTTACTAGAAAACTGTACTCCTCTGGTGGTGCCATGTTTCATTGCTTTTTCATGTTCCTCAGAAAAAAATTTTTTTAGGTAGGTTCCATGCCCAGTGTGGAGCCCAATGTGGGGCTTGAACCCATGGCCCTGAGATCAAGACCTGAGCTGAGATCAAGACTTGTACACTTAACTGACTAAACCACCCAGATGGCCCCATGTTTCTCAAATTTTGTATTACTGTCTTTGAGGAAGCAGTCACCTCCACATCTTTACTGACTGGCTTTAGGAGAGAAATACCTTCTCTAAGCTCTGCTAGAAATTCCAAGGCTTTCTCAGACTTTTTCTATGGATATACCTGCTCCACATTTCTTGTTCCTTTTTGGGGGGAATCCTTTTTAAGATTATATGTCTTCTCTTGATCCTGCAAAGCCAGGCCAAGTTCTGACAGCCTCCCTTTGCTTGCTTTCCCTAGGGCAATGCTGAATGCTCAAGTTAGTGTGCTTTCCTCAATCCCACAGAGTCAGTATGGCTTTCTGTGAATGCTCACTAACTTTCTACAAAAAACACTTGCTCTTGCCACCATCAGGGATGCAGAAAGAGAGCTGGCCAGAGGGTGGAGGTGCATGTGGGTGAGGTGTGTGGCATGCTAGGGTGCCCTTGGGCCAATTGAGGGGATCTATAGGTGAGGAGACCCCAGCGGCTCACTGGCAGGCTTCCTGATAAGTCTGCAAAGTAATTAGTAGGATTCATGTTCCTCTGATCATGGCTGAGAGCCATGGCTGCTGTTCTCTCAGCCACTCCCCAGCCTCCTAGATGTGCGGCACACCTCCATATTCTGGATGGGATGAGAAACAAGTGGGTCCTCTTGGCAGACTTCTGCACAACTAGATTGCTGAGCACTTACTCCCATACTCTCAATTTCCCCTGTGGGAGAAATTTCAGGCTGAGAAGGTCTCTCCTGGCACTTAGCTGTGCCACCTTGGGGAAGGGGTGGGACATAGGTACACTGAAACTCTTCCTCTCACTCTCTTCATTACATCCAGTCTTCGATTTTCTTTTTTCCAAAGTGTGCTAGAACTTCTCTAGTGGAATTCTGGTCTTCCACAAAGGCCCTCTTATCTGTGGGTGATTACTGAATTGGTGTTCTTTGAGGGAAGATGGCAGAAAGCTCTTATTCCACCATGTTGATGATGTTATTCCACATATCTTCACAGATGTGCAGGCCAGATGGTCTCTGTTCTCTCTCAGCTGGTCACTGACATGTATTTATCCCCTTATCTCCTACATACATTTTATTATAAATTTTTTTAAGTTTATTTATTTATTTTTGAGAGAGAGAGAGAGAGAAAGCATGAGCATGAAGAGAGGAGAGGCAGAGAGAGAAGGAGAGAGGAAGAGAGAGGGAATTCCAAACAAGCTCTGCAATATCAGCATGGAGTCCAACATGGGGCTTAAATTCATGAACCATGAGATCATGACCTGAGCTGAAATCAAGAGTTGGACACTTAACCAACTAAACCACCCAGCTGTCCCCTACATACATTTTAGAATCAGCATGTCAAGTTTCTAAAAAAATTCTGTTTGGAATCTCATTCCCAGCACAGACTAATTTGGAGAGAACTAACATTTTTAGGATATTGTCTTCTAGTAATTAACATAGTTGTTCGTTTCATTTATTTAGGTCTTATTTTTAGATAAAGTTTTCAAACGTTTTCTGTAAAAGCCCTTAAAAGTGAACCCTTGAATAAGGTCCAGAGGGAAACAGCAGGCAATTACCAGCATCTGTGTACCCAAGGCCGAGTGATGTTATTTCAGGCATTTCTCAGGGTTTAGGGAAGTCAGTAAAACGATCAAAAGACTGAGAAGTTTAACTTGCCTCCAGGATATGTTTATGTACACATGAAATATTTGTAAGAAAAAATACTATAGAGAACAGAGTAACTGATAATGGCTACTCACCCCAGCCTTAATGTAAATAGGAGAAAATATCCAACCAAGAACACACAGCAGAAACGGAGCCTGAAACCAAGAAAGAGAATTACATTAGGGTTCCATCTAGGGCAAGCTCTTAAATGAGATGCAAGCTCAGTGACTTCTGTTTTGAGTCTAACAAATGTATCAGTACTGGGGAACCTTATAAACAACAGCCCAAGCACGCACCTTCTAGTACAATAAACTACTTACAGGCACTTGATCTTTGCCTATGAAAGAGTGCCTTCTTAATTTGGTGGGGGGGGGGGGGGGGGGGGGGGAGGGGGAGGGGGAGGTTTAACTGAGCCAGTTTTCAAGGTATTTATTTTTACTATTGTTTGTCTACTTCCAGAGAGGAACAAAGGTGGCTTATATATAGAAGATAGTTAAAAAAAAAAAAAAAAAAAGAAGTATCAGAAACCATTCAGAGAAATGAGGGAGAAACTCTACCAAAATTTCATACAAGTTATTGAAAATAAGGAATAAATTTGGCTCTGGCTTTCTTACAAAGAAGGGGTAAGGTAAGTTGAATTTATAAAGAAGATGCTAGTAAATTCTGAGAAGTAAATGGTGGTAAAGGCCAGGGCTTTTTGCTAGGTTTGAAATTGACTCTGCTAGAAGTGTCGTTTATTTTTGTAGTCTATAAGGAGAAAGATTAGACTCAGAAAGTAGGGAGCTTTCTGATTTACCCAGAAAAGTCAGATGGTTTATACAGAAATAAGTTAATAAGCCCAAGACTTATAAATTCACTTATATTTAGGCGAACAAATTCTATGTTCTACAACAAATATATCCCACAGATTAAATAAATAATCCATTTAATAGGTTTTATGGTTCAAACCTGGTATTCTTAGGAGGTCATTTAGGAATTTTGTAGTAATTGGTTGAATATCCTGAAGAGCACAGTTGAGCCCATTCTCAATACATACTTCAAATATACACATGCATATACATACACACATACATGTACATATAGACACATATACACATATATATCTGTATGTATATCTACACATAAACATGTATGTACACATCTATTTAAATGTTAATATGGTCTTTTCTCTTTTTCCTCCCTGGATGGTCTCCTAAAAGTTCTTTGTTCATTGTATTCCTATAGCCCTTGGGATGTAAACATTCTCTGTCTCTTCATTAACTTCATTAACTAAGAAGAATGAAAACTAGCACAATCATTTTGAAAATCAAAGACTTGGTTCTTTTCTTCTGTGACTTCTAAGAGGTCTTCAATATTTACCAGAGGTAGAAAGCAAGTTTTTATATTTAGGAGTTTTATTTGGACAATAATAAAGAGGGAGGTTAGTTGCTGCACAAGGTATTACTTACATTCCATTCAAAGGCCCCAACAGCAATCCCTGAAGTCACTCCTATTCCAGCCAGGCCCATGAAGTGGCCACTGCCAATACTGGAGGCAAAAAGAGAAGCGCCTATCTGAAAATCAAAAGGTGATTACCTAGCAGAACTATCAGTCCAACTCCAAGAATTCATTTTCACAAATGTAAACTGAATTTTCCATTTTCTCAAAGGGGATTACTCCCTGGGCAGAATTCCCATTTATGTTTCTTCTACACAAACACCCTACCTACAAATTAGAAGCCAGTGAGAAGAGAGAACATGAAAAAAGAATGGCCATTCTTACATTGCCACATTTCACATGCTCCACCCACTTACTTGCAATTCCCTAATGCAGAAATATTAGCAGAGTGCAATTTCATCATTGTCTAAATAATTTAAAAATATCAATAATCTAACTGGTTGTAAGTGATTGGTTAAAATACTAAGGTGCATGAATATGATGAAATACAATGTAGCATACAGAAAGAATAAAGGAGCTTTTCATTAAACAATAAGGTAAGCAGTATGTATGATATAATCTCATTAAAATTTTATGTGTGCATCTTACACTTGCACAGATATATGCTTATATATGCATGGGAACGGTTCTGGATATATATATATATATATATATATATATATATATATATATATAACAAAATATTTCTGGAGTTATGGTTATAGAGATGGAATGAGGAGAAAATTTCAAGTTCTATACTTAGACTATAACTTTTGGGCTTTTTACAATCAACATCTGTTACTTTCAAAAGAAAAAATTCCTAGAGGTATTTAAATGAGCAAAATCCCTCCTAAACCAATAACAGCTTTTTAATTGAGTAGAGATAGCCACTCCATTCAAAACAAAAATCCAACTATGATGCCTTTGACATGAGATAGATTTTAAACTAAATTATCAAGAGAGGTTGAAAATAATGAAGCCTTTTAGGTAAAAACAAACACCTCATCACTGACAATATTGACATAGGATAAAGTAGTATTCAAGATCAAAAGCATTAGGGGCCCCTGGGGGCTCAGTCAGTTAGGCATCCACTCTTGATTTTGGCTCAGATTCATGGGTTCAAGCCCCACGTCAGGCTCTGTGCTGGCGGTGCAGTCTGCTTGGGATTCTCTCTCTCTCTCTCTCTCTCTCTCTCTCTCTACCTCTCCTCATAAATAAACATAATAATAAAAAAAATTTTTTAAAGTAACTTTATAGTTACCTTATAGAACTACCTTTTACAAGGTAAAATGCACTAATAAGCCATCGTTGAGAACATACAGATATCAAATACCTTAACAGGGACAATTGTAAGGCAAAAAAGTCTTAGAAGTGGCACATAATAAATACTCAAATAATAGTAGTTATTTTTATTATTAAGAATGTTCACTACATTTACCATAATAGTTAAAAATTATATACAGTCTAATTTGCCCAATAATATGGTATTTAAATGGTGGCGTGTCCATATGATATAACACTATGCAACTGTATATAAATATAAAATAAATCTACCTATCTATGTTTATACAGATGTTGGAAGTTGCTAGCATGTTATTAAATTAAAAGATAGCTTTAAAAGGCACCATTTGTTAATTTAATAACTACTAATAAATGTCCATTGCCAACTATGCCCAGGCACTGTTCTAGGTATTAGGGATACATTAGTGAGTAAACTAGACAAAAATCCCTACTCTCATGAAGCCAACATTCTTTTGGGAAAAAGAGAATAAACAAAATAAATTAGAAGATTATTTTATAGCATGATAGTAATAAATACTATAGAGGAAAAAAAACTGGAGAGGTGGATAGGAAGTACTGGGAAATTGGGTGGTCAGGGTAGACTGTCTGAGAGAAGAAAACCAGAAGAGGTGGGGGCATAAGCCATGGGGATTCTGGGGAGAGTGCTCCAGCCAGAGAAAGCATCAGGGGCAAAGGCCCTGAGGCAGAAACACAGCTGGGTTGTTCAAGGACACTGGCTAGAGATGGGGAACAGGCATCCTGGGAGGCAAGGTCAGAGAGGTAACGAGGTACAGGACATCTGTGCCCTACTACAGGCCACTGTAAGGGGCTGGACTTTCATTTTGGGTGACATAGGCACCCCAACAGGGTTTTAAGCAGAAAAGTGACATGGTCTGACTTGAGTTTTAATAGACTCTCTTTAGCTGCTCTGTTGAGATTGCATATAGAAGAGCCAAGGTAGAAGGAGGGAGCTCAACAAGCTGTTATACTTAATCCAGGTGAGAGACAATAGCAGCATGGACCTGGAGGCAGAGTTGATGGGAAGTGGTCAGATTTGAAAGATATTTTTTAGATCGAGTCGCAGGATTTCCTAATAGATGGGACGTTGGGTACAAGAGAAACTAAAGCATCTAACAAGCCTCCATGTTTGTTAACCAGAGCAACCAGAAGATGGAGTGTTGCTATTCAGGAGAAAAGAAAGGTGGTGAGAGAAGCAGATTTGCTGAGGGAAGTCCAGGGCTCCCTTTGGGGCTTGTTCAGTTTGAGATACCTGATAGACCTCTCAAGTGCAGTGTCAAACAGTACAGGTGTCATGTGTGAGTCTGGAGTTCACATGAGAGACCTGTGATTTGTTAGCATGTAACTGGTATTCAATGCCATGAGCTAGACGAGTTGCCAAGTATTTGAGTGTGATTGGAGAGAAGCAGTCAGGCGTGGGCCCTGGGGACTTCCAGTGTTAAGAAGCGAGGGAGATGGGGAAAACCAGCTGGGGAGACTGACCATGAGCAGCTGGGGAGGCAGCTGGAAAGGAGGAGAGCAAGGCGACAAAACAGGGAGGGAGGGAGGAAGGACTAAGAGCCTCAGAGTTTCACCACTGCCAAGCCAGCTTAGATGAGCACTGAGAACTGGGCACAAGAATAAGCCATGTACAATTTAAAAAAAAAAAAAAAAAAAAAGGAGAGAAGGAAAAGTCAGTCACATGGAGGGCCTCAACAAGAGCAGCTGATACCCATCAGGTATCTGCTAATAAGAATATAAAACAAAAAAGATAGCCAGAGTGGCAAAAATCATTCTTTTAGTTTCCTTTACTAATACCATAAAATATTTTGTTCATGAAGCAATAACCCTAACAATGAAAAGAGAAGCCACAGCAAAGAAATTAATAAATCATAACATACGTAAACATTGGGAGGGCAAAGCATGTTACTGTCTCTTGGAAACCGTTAGAAGTGTCAGTTTTATGAGGTAATATGGGAAAGATTGTCATTTCTCTAGGTACAGAAAACATGACTACAGGTCTAAGTGGCTCAGGCAAAAGACTGGGGGTCTCACAGCCCAGGAAGAGGCTGTGTTGCTGGAATCCTCTGCAGAAAAATAAACTAAGGTAGGAGGCCCATTGCAAACATTTTTTTGCTGCATTCAATCTCTTTCTAAAGCAGGTTTACAAAAAAAAAAGAAGATTCAAGTATAATTCAGAGAGTTAAATGCCAGGAAAATGCTTTTCCCCAAATCTCCCAGCTAAGAGGCAAAGCCATTTCTGCTAGGTTGTTGGATCCATCAGAGTAAGTGTACTTTCTTTTTCCCTTTGAATAAAGACAATTTCTCCTTCTGAGACAAGATTTCTCTCTTTGAAGTACTACCCCAGTGTGAAAAAAAAATCTTTGCCATAAGACTGGTTAACATTTGAGGGCAAAGAATATTAATGAGTAAGGGCCTGCTTCTTATATAATTCTCTAAATGTACCTTACATTCCTGTGCTGGAAATGCATGTACATTTTTACATGTACATGTACATTTTACATGTACATTTTACAGTTAATTTTTTTTAATGTTTGTTTATTTTTGAGAGAGAGAGTGTGAGGTGGGAAAGGGCAGACAGACAGGGAGACACAGAATCCAAAGCAGGCTTCAGGCTCCGAGCTGTCAGCACAGAGCCCCACGCAGGGCTTGAATTCATGAGCTATGAGATCACAACCTGAGCTGAAGTTGGACACTTAACCGACTGAGCCACCCAGGCGCCCCTATTTTTACATAATAAGTTATAAAGCAGCACTGGCTCAGGCTTGCCTTGGGTCCTAGGAGGTTGGGCCCTTCTGGTGACCCACATCTTCCTCCTCCCTGGGGCACTCCTACCCACTCTATCCTGGGTACAGGGTCATGGACAGGCAGCTGCCTCTTCTGCTGTGGGGGTTTTGAGGCACTCCTCTTGGATGGAGTCACTTTGAATAATGAATAATACATAAAAGACAAGAAATGGTTTCTACCCTGCCTCCCTCCATCTAGCATCATGCTGTTCCATACCCAAGCTTTGGTATATGCTGTTCCTTCTGCCTGGGATGCCCTCACACTCTACCTGCAAACACCTACTCCACCTCCAAACCCTGCTCAGATAACCCTACCTCTAGAAGACCTTTCCCGTCTTGTACCCCCTCCACCCAGCAAGCCTGAGTTTACCTTTCATCAGTATCTGGCCTGTGCACCTCCCACCAGACTCACTGCTGTCCTGCACTGTAACGTGATGCAATTTGCTGGATACACATATAACTCCCTTTCTAGATTGCGGGCTTCCAGCAGGCAAGACTGTCTATTCCCCACCTGTGTCCTGGAACCTAGAACAATGCTTTGTACATACCAGGCACCTAATAAATGGTTAGTGAATTAAACTGAGTTGAATGAAAACATTTTGGTAAGAAACTACTTACGAGTTAAGCAAACTCTAATGAAATGACTTTCCCAATTTAGCAACTTCAAATTATTTTGGGTATAAGATATCTACATTAAAGTAACAGACAAGTTAACATGTGGCCGCCTAAGCGGATTGCCACATGCAAGCCTTACTCACCGGCCACCATGCTAGATTGCGGCCAGCCAGGAAGAAGTCGTCTACTGTCCCACGACTGCTTGACAGGATAGCCTTAAAAACAAATGAACAATAGAAATACAAGAAACAAACTGCTCCAAAGACACAGATCTCTCAAACGATCACCTTCATTTATCCATAAATCTCTTTAGCAGAGACCCCCCCAAATCCATTTTCCCTTTCTTTCTTTTTAGGAATAGAAGCCCCTACTCACTGGGTTACTCTGGCCACCCAGCAGGAGACTACAGTCTCTTCTAGCTCTGATTGTGTGGACATCTCCATTTCTCTACACTTCTGAGAAATTAATATTGCTTTATTTTTTCCCCCAACTAGTTAACCAGTGTCATAGCTTCTAGCAGAGTCTGGGAGATGAGTGGTTAGTGAATGTATGGATCAGTGAGGAATGGCAAACCTGAACAGGCGCCCAGCTTCTTCCAGAACAGCTGTCACTCTGCCATTATTACGGTGTCCTTCCAACACATCCAAGTCCTCTCTACTCAGGCTCCCCAGCTCTGATTCCCAGACTCTGATGTGGCCAAAAGACAATCCTGGGGATTTCCTGGAATGCCTAGGACTGGCATGACCTAAGGATGACAGCTGATTGACAGAAATATGTTTCTGTGGGAAGAGTGAACTTAAAAACTGCCGTCTGAGGGGTGCCTGGGTGGCTCAGTTGGTCAAGCGTCTTGACTCTTGATTTCAGCTCAGGCCATGATCTCACAGTTCCTAGGATTGAGTCCTGCTGGGCATGGAGCCTGCTTGGAATTCTCTCTCTCTCCCTCTCTCTCTGCCCCTCCCCTGCTTTCTCTCTCTCTCAAAATAAATAAATAAACATTAAAAAAATCCTGCCATCCGACGTATCTATATTATAATGCAATTTCCTCACATCATAAAGCCTCAAACCAAAGAAACAACTCTCCAAATCAGACACATTAGGTTAGTCTCACCTCATCTAGTCACTAAATATTTACCAAGGGTCTACTATGTGCAGAGCTGAACTTTTTAAGGAAAGCATCAGCTGGGAAACTTTTAAAAGGACTTAAAAAAATTCATCTGTTCTCAGAATAAAAGCATCCTCGCTTTCCACAAAGAGAGGACCAGACAGTAAGAAAAGCAGATCCTGGGGAGAAGGTGGCTTAAGTGCCTGTCCCTGCCTCTTCCTTCCTCCATGCTCTCTTCTTGGAATAATAACACCACCACAGCAGCCAGGCTGGTGGGGGAAGAAGATACAACCAACTCTTTCTCAAAGATCTCTGGGCTGAGACTGATAAAAAGAGAAAAACAAAAACAAAAACAAAGTGTAAGTTTTTTCCCTTTACCATCCTATAAGAGCCAAGACACTAGCAGCAAAGACTGATTTCTCAGTTCCCTGGGGGACTCAGCAGACAGGAGTTGATGAATGCTTTCAGAAAGAAGTCCCATCTGTGTGAATGTGGGCAATTTGGTTCAGCAAGAAAAGGGTGGTTTAATAACTGGAAGAAAATAAAGCTAGATTCATCCATTGAATCATACATAAAAATAATTTTCAGATGTTCTAGAGATTTAAATATGAAAAAACTATAAACTATTAGAAGAAAATTTGGGATAATATTTGTACAAATTTGGAATGGGAGAAAACTTTCCTAAGAAAAGCAGGAAATCTAGAAGATGCAAAGGAAAAGAGAGATAGTTGACTTCTTCAAGGTGAACAAAAACTCAAATGACAGAAAGACACCATTAATAGTTTAGACCAGTGGCTCTCAACAGAGATGATTTTTTTCCCCAACCACTCAGGGGATATTTGGCAGTGTCTGGTTACATTTTTGGTTATGAATGGGCAGGCGTCAAGGATACTTCTAAGCATCCTATTATGCACAGGACAGATACCCACAATGAATTATCTGGTCCCAAATATAAGTAGTAAACACTGGTTTGGACAAATGACAGCTTGGGGAAAACAGATGAGCAAGTCAAATGACAAAGAAGTTGATAAAAGCAAACAACACAGATAAAAAATGGCAAATAAAAAGATGCTCAACCTCACTAGGAGTCTAGGAAGTACAAATTAAAGCTACAAAGACATACCACTGTCCACCCATCAGGCTGGCAAAACACACACACACACACACACACACACACACACACACACACACACACACAGTAATGAGCAAGTCTTGGGGGAAAGAGCATGATCATATCCTGCTTGTGAAAAATGTAAATCTCAACAAGCTCTGGAGATTAGCATTTAGTAATATCTACTAAAATTTCAAATAAATGTATACTTCTGACCCAGCACTTCCAATTTTGGGAATCCATGCTACACAGATTAAAAGTACCAACACAACAATACCTGGCATCAAAACCAATACCTGGCAACAATCTAAGTGTAGATTAGTAGGGAAGAGCTGGATAGTATCTATTTGTGGGGACTACTAGGCAGTTAATAACAACATAAGCAGTATCTCTATCCATTGACCTAAAGGATTCTCTCCATATATAGTAAGTGGGGGAAAAGGCAGGCTGCAGAGTAATGTGTATGATACGATCGCATCTTCTATAAAGACAAAACACAAAATTCTACGTGTGTCTGCATGTTTGGATAAGCACTGAGAAAGGGGAGGGATACATGACCCATGGTTATCTCAGAGGGATGGGAATGGATGGGGGAAGAATAGTAACTTATTCTTTATTTATGCATCTTTTCGCTATTACAATGAGCATGTTAATATTTTCCTAATTAAAAACAATGTAAGATTATCCAAAAGAACAAATGGAAAGATAATACAAAGAAGGGAAAAGATCAGAGCATTCTGGATAACTATGTATGTTTTATGGCTCCCAGAACAGAAGGAACAGCAGGTTTCTTTAGGAAATGACCAGATGGCTTACCAGTCCTCTGACCTTGGCCAGACTTAGGCCCCAACTGAGTCTGGGACAAAACTGGGTGGGGGCTTCCCAATTCAATGAGAGCACTAGAAGAAGGATCCAAAAATAAGTACTCATTACTCAGAGACCCTGTGTCTTTGGGTACTTAGAAGGATGTTTCTCATAACTGAGGCCAATTAAAAAAAAATCCTCAGTTTGAATGATCTGGATAAACACCCCAGATTTCTCCTTTATGTTTGGAATAAAGAGCCTATATTTTCTCTTCTGGTACAAAATTCTCTTAATAGGATGGAGACCATGTCTCCATTACTCTATCTGCTTACTAGCAGCATAGTGACTTAGTGTAAGCCCTCAAAAAGAGTGTCCAGTGATCGTATTTTGAAAGGCACAGTAAGATTCTGCACAGTAAGATCCTGCTCGTAACCTGGTGAAGTGTCCCAAAGTAAAGGTCACATGGGCATGAAAGCTTCAGCTGGGTGGGGGCCACCCAGAATGAAAACTCTCCCATTGGTTTAGTGAATGGTGGCAGTCACCAGATACTCCTGCTTGGTGAAGCAGGCCAGGCAGAGGCTTCTGATGGTTAACAACTTATCGGAGGGGTGACACCATGACACCAACCAAAGCTGTCATACCCATCTGATCTTTCGCTGGAATGCAGGCCTGTCCCAGGGTAGCATGGTTAAAAGACACCTTTTTGAGTGCTTACGTACTAAGCTCTAGTGGGCAGATGGCAATAAAGGAGACATGGTCTCCACCCTCTTAAAAGAAGCTTGTACGAAGAAATAAGCTTTTTATTCAGATTTAAAGGGAACACTTAGAGCCCTAAGTTACTAGTGACCTTTGAGATTTTGCTAGCAAGGCAAAGGGATTAAGATCATGAGTCAGATCAGACAGCTCTAGGTTCAAATCTGGACCCAATCTTTCCCTGGTTACTTAAATTCTTTGAGCCTCAGTTTCCTCAACTGGGGAATTAGTGGGAATGACAGTATGTTATTCACAGCAGGGTTGTGAGGACATGAACTTGAAGCACTCACAGCAGACCTGTCACTTAAAGGCCTAATCAGAGATAGCCGTCACTATTATCACCATCATCATCATGATCTTAATAGCGCCTGCTTATCAAACACCTCTCAGGTTCCAGGTAGCGATCACGGGGGAGGGATTTGAGCCTGCTCATTTATTTGGGTGGTGGTGGGGGGGTGGGGGACACGTGAGATTAATCAATATGGCTCCATTACTGAGGATTTGCATTTATTTACCTTTGGCTGGAGGGTAGGAAGTAGGTAGGCACAGGGAGAGTGAAGAGGTCTCCACCGGCCAACAAGGGCTGTGCATAGGCTGGGGCAGGATACTGGGGCGGGATGCAAGGTCGGGGACCAGGTGACTGGCAGGGAGGGGGTCAAACCCAGCCTGGGGTCCAGGGCCCCGCCTTCCCCTCCGGGCCCCGACGACGTACCCACAGCCCGATGCCCAGGACCAACAGGAAGTACAAAACCATCACCAGGATGTCTAGGGCGCTAGTGACGCCGAAGCCCAAAGCATTCCAGCTAGAGATGTCGCCATACCACGAAAAGCTCATGGTGGCGCTTCTGGGCCAGGTGAGTAGCGCGGGCTATCAGAGGAGGCGGCAACGGCTCTCACTTTGGCTTCGGCTGTGGCTCCGCCACCGTAGTGCGTCATGGGAAGGGCCGCGGGGCAGCCTGGGAGTTACCTGCAGGCCTCGCGGCCCAGCGCGGCCAAGTCCCCTCCTCCCCCCTCCCCCCACCCTCCCAGGTTGGGGATCCCGGCTTCCTTAGGGGTTGGTCTATTTAGTGAGAAAAGGAAAAGCCTTTCCTCACTGCTGTACCAGGTACAACACCTACCCCCCCCCCCACCCCCCCCCCATTCCCCTGGGTGCGCTGCACTTCCTGGAACTTGGACTTCGAGTTGGGCTGGACTGGGCCAAGCGTGAGTTAACAGGGGCAGGATCAGTCGCTGTGCATCTTTCTGAGCCATCCTTGGGGCCTGCAGCAAAGTGGGAAGCCCGTGATACTGCCATTGTCTTTATTTTTGCGTTAATTTGGATTTAGTAAAACAATTACATTAGGATATTATTTCTCGAGTCCTGACTTTTTCGATGCCCCCTTAAATTCTGCACCAAGGAAAATGCCTCACTCGCCTCACCCTAGTCAGGGTCCTACTTGGGCCAACTGATTTCAGAGGGGCCCCAGCTTTTTGCAATTTGATCTTTCGCTGGTGATGTGAGCATTTTTAGTCTGGGCCAAGCGTTACTCTCCTTGATGTTTCTGCCAAAGATGTTTTTCTGCTAAATTGTACTTTTTGAAATTTTGGCTAATAATACTAACAACAAAAAATACTAGTAACAATAATAATAGCTAACATAATAGTTCTTGTTATATTTCCTTCTTTGCACTTTGCACATGTTAACTCATTTGATTCTCACAATAAGCAAGTTGAATTTATGACCACAAGGATGGGGGGCTGCTGGGGGGGGGGTGTTGCTTATACTGGCTGGTAGCCATTTAGAGGTCTATGATCACGGCCTCCTGAGCAGAATTCTGTAATCCTAGTTCAGTGCTGTTCAAAAGAAATATACTATGAATCACAGATGTTATTTAATTTTTTTCCAGCTTTATTAAGGTATGATTGACAAATAAAAATTGTGTGTATTTAAGATGTAGGTGATGTTTTGACAAATTACCATAATCTAACATATCAATCACTTCCCATCATTACCATTTCGTGTGTGTGTGTGTGGTAAGAACACTTGAGATCTACTCTGTTAGCAAATTTCAAGTATGCAGTACATTATAATTGACTGTAGTCACCATGTCATACACTAGGTCTCTTGAATTTATTCATTTTATAACTGCAAATTTGTACCCTTTGATTAATATCTCCCCTTTCCCCCCAGGCCCACCCTCGCTTCTGGTAACCACCATTCAGTCTCTGTGAGTTTGGCTTTTATTATTGTTATTTTTTTAGATTTCACGTATAGGTGAGATCATATAATGCCTTTCTGTGCCTAGTTTATTTCACTCAGCATAATGTCTTCCAGGTTTATCCATGCTATTGCAAATGGCAAGATTTCCTTCTTTTGTGAGGCTGAATAATATTCCATTATGTCCATATATATCACATTTTCTTTACTCATTCATCTGCCCCTGGATGCTTAGGTTGCTTCCATATCTTGGCTACTGTATAACGCTGCAATGAACATGGGGGTGCAGGTATCTCTTTGAGATAGTGACTTTATTTCCTTTGGATACATACCCAGAAGTGGGATTGCTGAATCATGTAATAGTCTTTTTTAATGTTTTGAGGAACCTCTATGCTCTTTTCCATAGAGGCTGTGCCAATTTACATTCTCACTAATATTTTTTCCCTTTTCTCTACATCTTTGCCAGTATTTGTTATCTCTTGTCTTTTTGATAATAGCCATCCTACCAAGTGTGAGGTGATATCTCATTGTGGTTTTGATTTATATTTACTTGATGATGAATGATGTTGAGCATCTTTTCATATGCCTGTTGGTCATTTGTATGTCTTCTTTGGAAAAGTCTCTATTCAGGGTCTTTGCCCACCATTTAACCGGTTGTTTTTGTGATATTGAGTTGTATGGGTTCCTTATGTATTTTGGATATTAATCCCTTATCAGATATAGGTATACCTTTGGAGATCTTGAGGTTCAGTTCCAGACAACTGCAATAAAGCGAAAATTGCAATAAAGTGAGTCAAATGAATGGTTTGGTTTCCCAGTGCATATAAAAGTTATGTTTACAGCATATTGTAGTCTATTAAGTATGCAATAGCATTATATCTAAAAAAATGCACATAACTTAATAAAAAATACTTCTGGCTAAATAATGCTAACCATCATCTGAGCTTTCAGCAAGTCATAATCATAATCACACATCACCATAACAGATATAATAATAATGAGAAAGTTTGAAATATTGTGAGAATTACCAAAATGTGGCACAGAGACATGAAGTGCACAAATACTGTTGGAAAAATGGTGTTAATGGACTTGTTCAACTCAGAGTTTCCACAACCTTCACCTTGTAAAAAAAGTGTGCAAGAAAGTGGAGTGCAATAAAATGAGGTCTGCCTGTATAGAGTTTGCAAATATTTTCTGCCATTCTGTAGGTTGCTTTTTCATATTGTTGATTGTTTCCTTGGCTGTGTCCCAGATATAATTTTAAATTTTCTAGTAGCCACATTAAAAAAAAGTAAAAGAAACAGGTGAAATTAGTTTAAATAATATATTTTGTTTAACCCATTATATTCAAAATATTACCATTTCAATGTAATTAATGTCAACATGGTTGAGATATTTTATATTCTTTTTTCCACATTAAGTCTTCAAAATCTGGTATATATTTTACACTTACAGCCCATCTCAGTTCACATGCTAACTTTTCACCAGAAGTACTTGATCTATATTTAGATTTAATAAAAATTTTAAACTGTTTATTTATTTATTTCTGAGAGTGGGGAGGTGCAGAGAGGGAGAGAGAGAATCCCAAGCAGGTTCCATGCTGTCAGTGCAGAGCCCAACTTGGGGCTTGATCTAATGAACTGTGAGATCATGACCTGAGCCGAAATCAAGAGTTGGATGCTTAACTGACTGAGCCACCCAGGTGTCCCTAGGTTTAAGAAAATTTACCTTTGAAAAAGTAAATTCACATACCAAGTTGTTCTACATATACTTAAAAGTTTTCCAGTAACTGAACTAAGTACCCAAATTTCAAACAGTTTGTCATTAACTTACAAACTGTTTCATCTTTTTGTGAGAATTTATTTGACTTGGAAGCAAAAGCATATCCTTTTCAAAACTACAACTGTCCAAGTTAATTCACTAGCTCTGTTGTCAATGCAATATTATTAACAATGAATTCAAAAAGGCATTACATAGTTTGAAAAACATTTCTAAACTGATCAGTAACACAAAGCATTCTTCAAATTTTTCTTGTAGTTTTTGCTGCCAATTACAGAACAGCCAGTTGACAATTAAAATCTTTGACATATTGAGTCATGTTAGGAGAATGCATAAGATCATTATTACTGATCTGTGTCGTAAAGTTCCAATTTCAACATAAATTTTTATACTTGGCTAGCTATATTACAAATAAGTTTTTCCCTTCTTTGACTATTCAAATTTGGCCAGTTCATACATAGTACACGTT
Source organism: Panthera leo (assembly GCF_018350215.1). NCBI lineage: Eukaryota > Metazoa > Chordata > Mammalia > Carnivora > Felidae > Panthera > Panthera leo. The sequence continues at coordinate 19,676,275 of NC_056690.1, forward strand.
AGTGAAAGGATGGGTACAGACTGCCGGTTTTTGTCTTTGATTATTGGATATTTAACAAGCATTCCTTTTATTTCAAGGAAATCTTGAATTGCAGTTGACATTACAGTAATTGTGAAGTTTTCAAGACTTACCCAATGAGCATTGGCAAAAGCACAACTTCATTAAATTCATTGCCTTCTATTTCTTTGAGCAGTTCTATAAAATGATTATTCATATTATTCGCACATATATATTAAATGATCTTCAGAACTGTATCCATCCATGACACTTTCCCTAGAGTCTGCTATAAAAACTAAGCACAAGTTTTTTTTTTTAAGTATTTATTTATTTTTTGGGGGAGAGCACAGGCAGAGGAGGGGCAGAGAGAAGAGGACAGCTGACAGGCTGACAGCAGTGAGCCCGATGTGGGGCTTGAACTCATGAACCACGAGATCATGACCTGAGCCAAAATTGGGTGCTCAACCGACTGAGCCACCCAGGTGCTCTAGTTATGTTATTTCAGTGGTTGTTTTAGAGCTTATAATATATATCTTTAACTTAACCCAAGTGATATTATTTCACCTCATATATAAGAACTTTACAGTTGTATGCTTCCATTTCTCCTCTCCAGTCTTTGTGATATTGTCATACATTGTACTTTCTATTTGTTATAAATTTTAAATTATACATCTTATTTCTTTTTAAAATGGTTTGTTATCCTTAAAAGAGATTTAAATAATAATTTAAAAATCTTTATATTTACTCACACCATTACCATTTCTGGCACTCTTCATTCCTTTGTGTAGATCCAGACTTCCAGCTTGTGTCATTTTTCTTTTGCTCGAGTGATTTCCTGTAACCTCTCTTGTGTGCGAGTCTGCTGGTGATACATTCTTTCAGCTTTTATATGTCTGAAAAATCTTTACTTAGCCATCTTTTTGAAAGATATATATTTTTTTAACGTTTTTATTTATTTTTGAGACAGAGAGAGACAGAGCATGAACGGGGGAGGGGCAGAGAGAGAGGGAGACACAGAATCGGAAGCAGGCTCCAGGTCTGAGCCATCAGCCCAGAGCCCGATGCGGGGCTCGAACCCACGGACCGCGAGATCGTGACCTGAGCCGAAGTCGGACGCTTAGCCACCCAGGCGCCCGGAAAGATATTTTTACTAAGTGAATTCCAGGAGGATACTTTTTTCTTTCAGTACTTTTAAGATCTTGCTCTACCATCTTCTAGATTCATCAATTTTGATGAGAAATTTGCTGTCATCCTTATCTTTGTTTCTCTGTACATAATGTGTATTTTTTCCTCTGGCCACTTTTAAGATTTTCTCTTAAAGGAGTTGGTTTAAGAAATGTGATGATTAAGATGTGCCTTGTTAGGGTTTTCTTTATGTTTTTGTGATTATGTTTGTTAAATTTCTTACATGTGTTGGCATATAGTTTTCATCAAATTAAGAAAACTT